>NW_016808848.1:2014581-2028516 GCF_001698545.2 Rhinopithecus bieti
AAAAAAAAAAAAAAAAAAAAAAAGTTCTTTATAATCACAACAAATCTTAATTTATTGAAAGGTTTATTGGGCCTTGTTGAGTGCCCAATATTCCCATTTCCACCTAGAATTCCTTTAAGGATTCCCTTGCCAGCATTCACAATATTAATGCTGAATTATATTGAGAATGTTAACTGATCCTGTAGATAAGATACAATATTTTACTACTATACTGGCCAGTGTGTTATGCTAAAATCCAGAGACAGACCATTGTGCCTTAGGCTCTCTGGCTTCAAAGGGAACCTAGCTTTGTATTTTTCCTTGAAATAGGCCAGTGACAAAGTCTAACCCTAAGCTACTAAAGTCATGCTCCCTGATTATTGGGAGATAAACCATCTCTTACCACAGGGGAGCCGAAGCTGAATGAATGCATATTGGAAGGAATAATCTCGGCTGCCCTTGAAAATAAATGACTTTTCAATTAGCTGTACTTCTCAAGGAGAAGATTTAGGTGCTATTAGCACAGAGCTCCATCACAGCATCTGTTCATAGGGCAGCAGAGTTAAAATGTAGACACACACAGACACACATTTACATATATTACAATGCTATTTAGAGTGATTTAGAAAAAAATTATAATCTTAGGGGAATATAAATCAGTCTGAATGTTTTACTTGGTGCTGCTCATAGAATTTCACGGGAAGCAGAGCAAAAATGGAAAAGGTCCAAAGAAGGCAGCAAAAGTGAGAGGAATCAAAGGAAGAGGATGTGATTCTAGGAGTTAGACCAAGAAAAATTGAGAAGCCTCAAAAATTGAAAAGGGGAGGAGAGAGATGCTTGACATATAAAATAGCAGAAGGAACAAAGAATGGCAGGTGGAGTTTCCACATAGCTGATTATATTGAGAAATTTAAAAATTTGCATTAAATTAAAGAACAATGTTTTCTTCTATATCATAAGGTTTATGTATGCAATTAAGCTGCTGAATATTATTATGCAAAGAATTGGTATCTTGACATGCATCACCTGCCATAGGATAATAGTATCGGCACTAGCAACATTGAAGAAGTTCTAAATCATAATGGTTTCCTATTAAATGCATAGTAGCTATGATTCAGGGAGGTGTAGACTTCAGCTGAAGTGTAGTGTGGGCTGTTAAGCCCATCATACATTGTCCTGAGTACTATTAATTGGAATTCTAGAATATGGGTCTGGAAGCCCTTTCTTAGTTGAATTTTTCGTATTATTCCTGGTTAGCATGCCTTATGTAGGGAGAAAAAAAACAATTGGATGGATCTGAATGAGTATATATTTCCTTTTAAAAACGATCTCTATCTCTAACCATTAAAAAACTCTATTAAATTTTTTTTATTTCCATAGGTTTTTAGGGAACAGGTGGTATTTGGTTACACGAGTAAGTCCTTTAGTGGTGATTTGTGAGATTTTGGTGCACCGATCACCCTGGCAGTATACACTGAACCCAATTTGTAGTCTTTTATCCCTCACCCCCTTCCCACCCTTTCCCCCTGGGTCCCCAAAGTGGGGACTCAGTGTGTGTGCGTGTGTGTGTATACACATATATACATATATAAATATATAACACACATATATACACACACACAAATATATACACACACACACACGCACACACATACCACAGTTTCTTTATCCACTCATTGATTATGGGCATTTTAACCATTAAATAACTTTAATATAAATGATGGTCTAAGCATTCGGAAGCCAAAGTAAAAGAAAAATTTTTTTTTTCAGCTGGATTGTCATGTTTGGAAATGAGATTCCAAGAACAGAATACAAATACCAAAACATTACCAAATCTAACAATAGAAATTTTAAGACATATTCTGATTTCACAGAGTCATTAAAATGTGAATACATATTAATCTTAGAACTGATAAAACAGGGCATTATGGTATAGTGGCATCTGTGCAAATATGTATGTACACATACAGAAATGGGTTGATAATTAAGTTTTACTGTCCTTTTCCTGCCCTTTTCTTCCTCCTTTTTCTGCATTCCCTCCCTACTTATCTATTTCTTAGCTTATCTACATTTTCATATTAAATGTCTTTTTTTTTTCCTTTCTCTTTCAACTTAAAGTAACACCAGTGAAATGAAAGAATATGAACGTGTTTATTGTTTTTTCACCCTGTGGATACATGACATGTCTTCTAGAATATTGAAAACTGCTTTAAACATTCTTTTCTTCAGTCTTTCCTCCTCTTCATTCCTTCTGCATTCCATGTTTCCTATGGGTTGGAAAGTAGGACTCTTTACATCCTGACAGCCCGAGTTAGTGCCTGGCATGTGCTCAGCCTGTGGGATCTAGAAGCACATCTGGCCCTGGACAATCAAGGAAGTCTGACCCCATTCACGAAGCAGCAAGCCTTTCTCAGGGGTCTTCATGCTCCCTATGGAATCAAAGGGGCTGTTTCCCTAAAGTCCAGGTTGCCATAGGGCCACAGCATGGTTATGTTTGAAAATAACTTCAAATGATTGGGGACATTTGTTGTAGGTTTTCAGTGATTGGGAACATTTGTTGTAGATTTTCTTCTATCCCCATCGCTGTGGTTTCAATGTGTCCCCTCCAAAATTCAGGTGCTGCCAATGTGATGTATTAAGAGGTAGGACCTTTAAGAGGTGTTTAGGCCATGAGGGGCCTTCCCTTGTTAATGGATTAAGACCCTTAAGAAAGAGGCTTCACACAGCATTTTTTCTTGTTGGCTCGCTTGTCCTTCTGCCTTCTGCTACATGAGGACGTATCAAGAATGCCTTCACCAAATACCAAATGTCTTGATTCTGGGCTTCCAGCCTCCAGAACTGTGAGAAAATACATTTCTGTTCTTTATGTATTATCCAGTCTCAGGTATCCTGTTATAGCAGCACAAAACAGATGAAGACATCCATGGTTCTCAGACTTGAGCATGTGTCAGATCTCCTGGAAGGCTTGTTAAAGCACACCTTGCTGGGTTCCACCCCTATGTTGCTGATTCAGTAGATCTGGGGTAGTTGCTGACAACGTACACTTTTATTCTGGGAGGATACTTTGAGAACCACTGTTTCATATGTACCTGCATTCGTCTCTACATGTAACTGACATCAGCGCTCTAACTGGAGAAGCCTGAGGTCCTGAAGGTTAGTGTGAAGGGCAGCACTAGGCGAGCCCTGTCCAGTGGGAACATGATGTGAGCTACATATTAAACTTTCTAGTAGCCATTGTAAAAAAAAAAAAAAGAAAAAAAAGTCAAAAGAAACAGGTGAAATTAAGGAATTAATTCAAATAGTGTATGTAACCCAATACTTGCAAAATGCTATCATTTTAGTGTGTAGTCAAGGTAAGAAGTCATTGATGAGATTTCTCCCATTCTTATTTTCATACTGAGTCTTTGGCTTGCAGTGTATATTCTGCACTTCTGGCACGTCTCAGATTGGACAAACCACATTTCAAGTGCTTGGTGGCCATGTGGGGCAGGTGGCTGCCATCCTGGACAGTGCAAATCAAGGATCTTCTCTCTGGGGAGACACTTTCTTCACTTTCTTAAAATGTGTCATTTTTAATTGCTTGTAGATTTTTTATATGTATTTTCTCAGTGTTTTAAGTGATAGGCAGCACTTTCCCTGTGGTTGTGAGCTCTCTAATCTTTAATTCTTGAGTATGTTTAAATCTGCGTGGCTCAGAAGCTCTCTCGACAGTGGTCGAGGCTGGGGCTCCTTTAGGCTGGGGATGGCATCAGGATGGTTGACGTTGGTGTTACCAGGGAGTGAATGTTCTTCCTATTCTCTTACTCAAAAAAATTGAAAAGATCGGTTAAGGAGTCATGACAGAGTGAGAGATGGTTTATGAATGAGAGGTTGGTAAGGAGGAGGGAGCATTGATTTTAGATGGAACATTTTATAATGGGGTAGAAGAGAAACAAGGCAAAAACAAGGCTGCAGTACGTGAAAGGTGGAAAGTCGTCTCTCTATGTTTGTCTATATCTGTCTTTGTATACATATATGGACTGTTTAAGTACAATTTGCTTTTAATTTTTTAATTTGATTAGTACCATGTGGAATTATGTTATTCTGACTCTTGTATTGTTATTGATAATAAAAGAAAATGAGAGCACTAACTTTGATAAAGAACCATTTTATCAAGGTTGTAAAATATCTGTCACCTCCCAAAGTTTCCTCCCATGTCCTTTGTTGTTATAATATTTTGCTGGGTCAGAACACTTAACATAAGATCTACCATCTTAGCAATTTGAAGTATACAATTCAGTATTGTTAACTATAAGCACTGTGCTGTATAGGAGACCTCGAGGACTTATTTATCTTGCATAACTGAGACTTTGTACCCTGTAACTATTATATCCCCATTTCTGCTTCCTGCCAGCTGCCATTGGCCAATGGCAGCTGCCATTCTTCTCTCTGCTTCTAAGAGTTTGATCGTTTTAGATTCCACATATAAGTGAGTTCATATAATACTTGTGTTTCCATGTCTGGTTGATTTCCACTTGTGGATACAGATTGAAAGGAATTGAAGTCAGTATCTTGAAGAGATATCTGCACTCCCGTGTTCATGACAGCCAAGACAGGGAAACCACATGAATGTCCATAGATGGGTTAATGGATAGAGCATACTGACTTTTACGTGTTGTATTTCTGTTTTAACATGATGACACATGAAATGCAAGTCAAAATAAATCTATTAGAACTTAGTAACTCCCGAAAGTTAGCTAGCACTAAACCACAAACCCTGGAAATTAGCTCTTTGAATCCATTAATAAAGAAGCAATTTTAAAGCTGAACTTTTAGTGGATAATTTGGTTTGTGAGGCAGTGAAGATTGGAATAAACGTCTTAGACCAATTGGAGTGCATATGTAGTTCAAAGAACAGTGGCAGTTGAATCTAATACCTTCAGAAGATGGAGACTTCTCCATGAAATGTTCAATGTTGGTGCCCCACATTCAGTTTTCTCTTAAATTGGTTAAAAACAAATACCATGTTTAAGTAGAGTAGCATTAAAAATACATGCAGTCATACGTTCAGATATATGTGATGATAATGGTCCTGGAAGGCCCTGACATTTGAGTTTCATTAAAGATTTCTATCCCGAAATATTATTCTATTATTCTGTTCATTTATCACAATCTCTTATTTCAGTGTGGCTGATTCAGTATGCACTTGAAACCATTTGAAGTGACTAAAGGGTTTGGGGGTGGTTGCTTTAGAAAATTGGCGTTTCAGTAAGACACATTTTCCCCTCCATCTCTGTTGATGTTTGAAGTCTTCAGAGTGTTGCTGTGATCAGAGAAAAACATTTCTTGTGAAATAATTTTCTCTGAGAGTACAGTGATTTGAGACTGGCTGGCTGTTGATTCAGATCATCTCTTCTGGAAGAAGTTGTTTTCACAGAATGTGCTTCAGGGTGAGGCCTGGGGCTTGAAAGATTTTTCTCCAGTTCAGAATACATAAATATAAAATTAAACCAGCTTTAAAATAATCTTCAAAGTCAATAAAAAATGGAGTCTTTCATATGTTGAGGCAGTAAAGTTCCTAGCCCACATTGCTCCTCAGTGACCTGTGCATGCTTCATAGGTTCAGGTTGCAGGTATTAAGTATGATTACATGGAAAGTGAGTGCTAGGAGAGACGACTTTAGATTTTCTCAGTGAATGATTGGTTTATTATAAATACTTTCTGCATATAAAACTACAGCTAAATATTTATCTCAAAATGCTAAAGGTTTCACTTCAAAAGAAGTTGTGCAATAGAAGTGCTAGTATTTGTCAGACACTTCCTATGTGCTTGGAACTATGCTGATTGATTTTCATGAATGTTCTTTCTTATTTCGTAGGCTATCCTTGTGAATACTGTTATTATCTATGTTATACACGTGTGGAAACTGAGGCTTGAGGAGGTGCAGTCATTTGATCATTTGGGTCTTAGGTGGCAGAGCAGTACAAGAATTGGCCTTTGGGTGCAGAGTTCACTGCCCTCACTGTCATATTCTTCTTTTTGAAAAAGCATAAGATTCTCTCACTGACCAGGTTCCTTTTCACTCTCTACTTAGGGAAAACTTCAAGGTGAAAGCAAATATTAAGGGATTATCATGCAGCTTCGTCTCTAGAAGTTTTTCAGATGCAACAAGCAATAGATGCTACTCATATTTTCATTCTAATACCTGAAGAAGATCTAGTGAAAAACCATCAAGTAGATTAAACAGCTGATTGCTTATCTGACTGGCTTCTCTATGTAAATACAACATATAGGTATAATAAAAAACTAAACAGGACAATCCCGGTTGGGTCAGACTTAATCTCATTAAGGGAAATCAGTCATACATTCAGCGACATGGAAAAATAAGACATTCGAAGTGCATATAAGTACAGAGAAAAGAAAAGAACAAAAACCCACAGAAAAGAAGCTGGATTTCTGACCTGGATTCTAATCGAACTAGCCATTTAATTTTTTCTACAACTCTGTGTATGAGTTATTGAGTTAAAATGTTGTGTGATTCAACTCTTGGAGTCAGGGAGCCTCTCCTGAGGAAAATGCACATGTAACAATTTGCATATCATCCAGGGCTTTCGTGGGCCCCCTAAAGTCTCTAGGTGTCTCTTGACTTTTGTTGAAACCCCTGAATTAGTTGCTCTCTTGCGTTTCATTTCTCTTCGTGAATGACAGAATTCTATAGCTATGTAATGTTAAGGATCTTCGTAGATATAATCCCTTGATACACAGATGGTGAACTTTTGGTGTATTGATGCTGCCCAGATCACATATGCTCAATACCTTGGGGTGTATGAAGGAGATAGACTATACTGAATTGACTAGAATTCCTAAAGAGATGGCTGTGGAGCTGAGAAAAGAGCAGGTAGACTTGGAATTGTCAGACTTACCCACTAGCTAATCTGGTAATTTTCAAAACTGTTCCAGCCTCAATTTCCCCTTCTGTGTATGGAATGAAGAATGTGTCATGACTGTCTGGCACTTAAGTGAATTAACAGTGAACCCTGTAGTTAAATAGATAAATGGAAATAAGTCTGGGGAATGCTCATCACTTTTGCTTGTTGCTTAAACATTAATATTTCCCAGAGAGTCATGTCTGGCAGGCTCTGGGTTCTTAGAGAAACTGTAGGGCGGCTGATGGGCAAGGTCCCTGAGGACTCTGAGAACCTCTTCACTTACAGTGGGGAAGCCATGGGACCTGGAGAGCCCACCCAAGAAAGGGAAATGAACTTGAAAATCAATATTGTGAAGACAGGAAGTTGGGCTCAGGCTTTTAGAAAATCATTTCTTGGACCTATGCTCTCCAGAGGGCTAGAAAAGTGGCAAAAGTCTTTTGATGAAAGGAAATCTCGAATCCATCTGATAAATCTAAGATCTAATCAGTGTTTGCATACAGTAACATAATAATTCATTAATTAAAATGTACTTGGAAAGCATCTAAGAGCACATTCATTTGTTCACTCTTTCTTATTATGGTATGGATAGGCATAAAACCTTTTTGGGAGAGGTATGTATCATTGTTTTTTTGAGATGGAGTCTGGCTCTGTTGCTCAGGCTGGAGTGCAATGGTGTGTTCTCGGCTTACTGCAACCTCTCCCTCATGGGTCAAAGTGATTCTCCTGCCTCAACCTCCTGAGTAGCTGGGATTACAGGCGCACACCACCTTGTCCGGCTAAGTTTTGTATTTTTAGTAGAGACAGGGTTTCACCATGTTGGTCAGGCTGGTCTTGAACTCTTGACTTCATGACCCGCCCACCTCAGCCACCCAAAGTGATGGGATTACAGGTGTGAGCCACTGCGCCCAGCCTGTATCATTTTTACATTAACAAATGGAGCAGATTTCTGTGTCTATTTGAGATGTTCAGAGACCTTGATATGTCTACTTCTGTTGCCATCTCTTGAAGGGGTCCTGTCTAATGTCTTAGGTCTGGAAGAATTAAGTCTGTTTTTTTTCTTTTGGAAGCTTAATTTTAATTTTCTCTTTAATAATTGTTGTAATTTATGCATATGTTATGCATGCCATTTATGAAACTCCAATCTTGTTCATGTCTGATAATTGATTAATCTATTCTGCTTTTATTTTCAGATAGAAGAATTTCGAAGGCTGAGGACGCATGTTAAGGGGGCAGAACTTGTAGAAGGCTGTGATGGGATTTTGGGAGACAACTTTCGGCCCACTCAGCCTCTTAGTGACAGAGTCATTAGAGCTGCATTTCAGTAGCCAAAGAGGACAGGAACAAGTCTATCTTCATGAGGGTATGTCCAGATTAAGTAAGGAAAATGAGGTGCACAGCTACTTAAACCTAGCATGCCAAAGGTACACTTATGGTGATACTGGTAATTTAGTAATAAAAGCATATGTACTTCATCTTTATAAAATTTATGACACATTCTTGAGCTCTGTTAATTACAGGTCAAGTAGTTATTTTAATCTTATGCAGTATTGAAGAAAAACTATGATTTTCCTATCAGAGTAGCCTTTAATTCCAAGTTTTGGTGGCTTTCATAAGGAAAGACACCCTGAGGCCCAGAAAAGGTGACATGCATACCTCTTTAGTAACTTACCATGTTGTCACCTTGAAGCAGCACGAGTCATGTCCCAGTGACCAAGGAGCACACAGGAGGGGGCTTGGGGAACATGTGAGCCTCAGTGTGGATCCTACTTGTCTCCTGCACAATTGATCCTCTTGTTTCTCAGGGTAGGGAGCATATCTGGCATGCATTGAAATACTTCTTCTATGGAAGTGCTTTTTATTTGATAAATTGAGAAGCAGTTGTTAATTATCTGAATATGGTACACTGTTGGTTGAAACATTATGTATTTTAATATACTGAATTCAATGTATGTATTCCTTACTCTTAAGGAACTAACAAAATAAAATATCGCAAACGTGTAAGAGATAAAATACAAAAAAAAGACTATATATTGGATTATTTCTTTACCTTGTAAATTAACTAAGAGTGTATAGGTCATTGTACATCACTGGCAAACCACAGCTTCCCAAGGGGAAAGCATCTGTTGGAATGGAACCTAGGGAAGCAGCGAAATCTCATCTCTATAAACAATTTAAAAATTAGCTGGGTGTGGTAGCATACACCTGTAGTCCCAGCTACTCAGGAGGCTGAGGTGAGAGGATCACTTGAGCCTGGCAAGTGGAGGCTGCAGTCAGCTGAGATCGCACCACTGCACCCTAGCCTGTGTGACAGAGTGAGACCGTGTCTCAAACAAGATAAAACAAAACAAAAAAACAAAGAAGTCTGCCAGGTAGCCAAGGTGACAGACGCGGAGGCTTGGACGCTAGAATAGAAACAGTGGAGGTGGAGAGAAGTTGATGTATGTGAAATAGAAATTACAGGTTCTAGCTCATGATGAGTTGGATGAGGGGTGGAAGGAGATGGAAGTGTCAAAGATAACTTCTGGGGTTTTACACTTTGGAAACCCTGGATGGAGTGTCACTGAGTGGCAGTGGGAAAGCTGCGGGGAGGCCCTGTTTGGTTGAAGATTAAGAGTTGAGTTGCAGCACAGTGAGTGAGAGATGCCTGTCAACCACAGACTGCAATGGTGGACTCTGGTCGTGAAGGTCATTAGAATTTCCAGAGTAGAGAACAGAAAACAAGTCTGGGTTGAAATAGGGAAGTATTGGGCACAGACATTGTATATGTTCATATAATGCTCTGATGGATCTAATGGAGTTACTTAATTAAGTGTGTATAAAATCTTGTGGGAGGCTTTACAGGCAAGTTAGCCAAGACACAGAGAAGTTAGGCTATGGCCCAAAGTAATACAGTTATTAAGCAGTGGAGCCAAAGCAGATCCAGGTAGCTTGACTGGCAGACCCCTTTTTCTTCACCACGACATGGGCAGAGGTTAGAGTTCTGCCACACTGGCGTTCGAGTGGCACATCAAGGAGGGATTCTGTTGCAGCAGGCTAAAGGACATAGGAAGGGAGGAGCTGGAGACTCCAGGTCGCAGCCACCTTGGTAGGCTGGGGTGGGGTGGGGCAGGAGGCCACAGCAGCAAAGAGGGGGTGGGATTGAGGAAATCTTTTTTTTTTCTTCTTTTTTAAACAAAAGAAATGGAACTTGTCTATATGCTGGGGGATGGAAAAGGAACAAGTCGATGGAAAGAGGCTGAAGGTGCTGCTTCTGGGAGGAGCTGGAGCAGTGAAGTCTGAAAAGTGGAAAGGGATGAAATCCTAAGCACACAGGGAGCCTGGCTTTTGCTGAGAGGATGGGCACTCTCTGTGCTGCAATGGGAAGGAAGAAAGAAGGAGGTGGAACTTTAGAGCTGCTGTGTACCCATGACTTGCTCTTATCATTTAATGATGAATGCGGCAGGAGCTAGGAGCAAGAGAACAGCAGGGAAGATAGGATAGGAGCAGAGGAAAAGGGAAGGATGTGTTCATAGGAGAGGCCAAGAGGCAGCGGGGGTGGGATGAGCGTTCCAAAGCGTGAATGTGTGCATTTATCCAGTCTAGGTTTAGTTAGTATACTCCCTGTGAATGTGAATAACTGTAAATGATACTTTTAATGAGGGGAGATTATTCCCTTGAATGTTTGGTTTGTATCTGGTCCTAGACCAGAGTTGCCATTCTCTAAATATCTACATGACTATTATTGTTTTCTGTCTGTCTTTTACACACACACATACACACACACACACAGAGAGACAGAGAGAGAGAGAGAGAAATGTTGTTTATGAGATTTTGTATATTTCACATCGTATTCTTTATATGATAGATGAAGAATGTGTAGTTTTTCAAAGTTTTGAGTTAATTACAATTTAGGTACTATATCTAATAGGAAGATGGATTTGTATTCTTATCTTGGTGGCTGAGATTACTTAAAGGGCATAATTTGCTCCCAAATTCCTAAGAATGGTACAGGAATTCTAAGGTGACTCTAATTCTGATTTCATTTTTTTATGAATACATTTTTTATCCTTTTATCTTGAAATGTGTAATACAAATCTAGTCAGAGTTCTATATAAAAATTATATTGGGAATCAGACTTAATGTGTGTGTACTTTTTATTTGATATTTAATAATGCCCTAAGGCAGGTAATTCAAATTTTTATTAAAGTGAAATGATTTGACAGTCACACTTTGAATTTAATGCATGAATGTTTCATTTAAGCTCTTGGAACTGAAAAGGAAAAGACATTTCTCTGGTAGTTGTTCTCTAAAAAATGTTTAAAATAATTCAGATTTATTTTAGCTATGTTTTACTGAAATAACTTTAGTTTTTAGACTTAAAATGACAGATTTCTTAAAAAAATGGCATGTCTGGGCACCTGGAAGACTTTGATAACGAAGCTTTATTATTCCCATGAGTAATCTGTGACTTTTTATATTACCATTTAAGAAGTATGAACTATGATTTTGTATTATACTTGTTTAAAGAATTAGTATGTAATTTATCCAGGTGCTGGAAAATCTTTGGTTCAGTGGTGCTAGTTCAGATTTATGGGGGCCTATTGATATTAAATGATCCTTTACCCATTGAATTTTCTATATGATGCAGGAGAACTAAATGTATTTTAATAACAATGAACAAATGATATAACAAGTTTAAGGTCCAGTTTACTTGTTACTTTTGCTATCATGACATTGGTACAAATCTTCCAACAAAATGATTATTTGATTATTTGCCTTTTTATTTCATTAAGTGTTCACCCACTTTTAAAAGACTATTCTGACTGCTCAAAGACTGCCTCGCTTGTGACCTAAATATTGTTAAGCTGTATAGATGTTTATAGTAACTATAATGAATTATAATTATTTTCTGTGAAAAGCAATGCCACACGGCTCTTTAAATAGTTTCTCTTTTTTTCCCCCTTTAAAGGTGAAAAAATAAGAATGCCCTAAATAGGTTAAAAAAGAAACAAAGCCAGAAAAATGGGGTTATTCAGCAAGCATCTCCAAATAGTCCCATTGTCAAACTTGCCCTTATTTTTCTTTTGGGATCTTTGAAGTTATCCTTGACTGTTGAACTCTTCCCTACTTGTACTTTTGCAGTTAATAATATTGTCTTCTTAGCTTTAGTAAAGCTATAGCAAGCATCAATTTCATATCAGTCTTCTTTGATAACCTAAAAGAGTTATAGGTTAGAAAAGGATAAGGTATTATAGAGAAGGGTGTGCCTGTATGGGGAAAGTGAGAATGTTCACTTTGAATGACCAAGTAGGTGAAAGCTATCATCCTTCAAGATTAAATGGAAAGCTCAAAGCCATATTTTCAGTCAGTGGAACTTGAACTGTCCTCACTCTGATAATTTAACATGGTACACAGCATTAGGGTGAGAATTGAAGGCTCTGTAGATATAGCTGTTTTCTATTTATTATATCTCATAGAATTTCCTGCAACTGGAATGGATTTCCTACCTGATCTCAAAATGATTTCAGTAAAATGCCAAAACACCAAGGATGCTCAAAATACCTATTATATTTTGATTATGTGATATAAAATTATTAACCCACCAATGAAAATTCAAGAGCTGTAAGAGCTGCCTTCAAGATTACTAAACAAAGAGAATAATTCCTGCTTTAAAATATGTCTCTTCCTTTTTATGTTTTAGAAATGTTAATAATTTATCATGGATAAAAATTTCAGAATGATTTTTTTTCCTCCCACTATGAATTAAAACAAAATTGTGTTTGGGAGGAAGAATGTTTTGCATTCGTGGGCCAACTTGTATGTTGAATGTTAATATGTTCTGACACCCTCAATATAGTAGATTTCATGATTTTAAACCTAAAGAATATATTTTTCCACAAGGAAATCACTGTGACCATTTCGTCATCTAAACATGTTCTTTCATGCCTTTTACCTCATGGATGCTCAAAAGGTAGAAGCGGACATAAAAAAAATTGTTTTTATGTCTCAGCAAATGGCTTTGAATTAGCTAAGGAAAGAATTTATTTCTAGAGGCTATAAGAAAGACCTTTCCTGTAAGTAGATGGTCTAAATCTTGGAGTGGGTTTTCAAGGAAGACTAAGGCATTAAATACTTGAGGTTCCTCAGTGGTTTAGGTGGGACCCTGCCTGGACGGGGCTTGGGGAAATGTTCCAACAGACCTCACAAGGGCCGTTCGAGCACTGGATATTATAGTTCCCTGGTTTATGATGAATATGGTTTCCTATGTCTCTATTAAATTTGTCATGGAAAAGAGAAACCAGAGGGAACAGGAAGCAGGTAAATGAGGAGGAAAACGAAATGAATGCTTCTTTATGAATGAGGTTTTGTTAATAAGTCTCCAACTGGAAACATAAAGCTTAAAAATTCATCTGAAGAAATTACTAAAAATACTAAAAAAACAAGTGCAGAAATCATTGGAAATCACCTATACTTTAATCAGGAGTATAAGGAGATACTTTTTTAAAAAAGCATTGAATAAATTTAATTTTATATTTTCTGTACCTCTTAAAAGAGGGTATTATAGAAGCAATAGTATCAAATAAAACTTTTATGTCAGCATTTCATTATGATTAAAAATCTTAAAAATAGAGGGAAAATAGAATCAAAATAGGATTTATACTGAGATTACCATTTTTTCAATTGGAAAAACTGAGAGCATTGCCTAAAAATCTACCTCAGTCAGATTAAAATAAGGGGTAAAGGAATTGAGCCTCTATTAAAAACTAGATTGTTACTACGTAGATACAAAGTGTACATATTAGACTGTGTAAGAGTAGTGACAGGCCGGGCGCGGTGGCTCAAGCCTGTAATCCCAGCACTTTGGGAGGCCGAGACGGGCGGATCACGAGGTCAGGAGATGGAGACCATCCTGGCTAACACTGTGAAACCCCGTCTCTACTAAAAAATACAAAAAACTAGCCGGGCGAGGTGGCGGGCGTCTGTAGTCCCAGCTACTCGGGAGGCTGAGGCAGGAGAATGGCGTAAACCCGGGAGGCAGAGCTTGCAGTGAGCTGAGATCCGGCCACGG
>NW_016808848.1:2028658-2037911 GCF_001698545.2 Rhinopithecus bieti
CAGGGAAGTTATCCTTTTCTTTCAGTACAATTTTACCTGACCTTCAGCTTTCTGGTTGTAAGTATCCCATTTTTCTTTTTTGTATCTCTAATCTTAGCACCTTGACAATTTGTTTTAGCTGTCTGCCTTTTTTGGGTCACTCCTAGGAATCTACCAACCTAAAGTCTAGAATATTCTCCTCTCTGTTCTCTATTTAAATGCTGTTGATATTTGAAGGACCAGGTTTTACTTCCATGAAGTCTTTTTCCCTCGTAAACTGGCCTTACTAATCTTTCTTTGCTTTCTAAATTTAGTACCATGTTAGTTTAGTTTTTAATTATTGTTTTTTATTTTCTAATGCACTTAGCAGTGTTTGTTTCACTTACTCCACCAGACTATAAATGTCTATGTAGTAGCGTCAAACAAGTTTGTAACATACTGCATTAAGCAGGTTTTCTTCATGCAAGACTTCTGAGAACCTTTAATATGCCAGGGACGTATGTGAATCTCCAAGAGGGTATGGTATAGTATACAGCATTTCACAAATTTATTTAACCGGAGAACAATACGAGACTGCAGAGTATGTTTTGGTAAGTGCTTTGGAATGATCCAAAGCATTCGTTGTGATCTGGGAGGACCTGAAATAGGGAGTATGGTAGAGTCTACAGGTGGGGGCCAGAGCCCATAGATGCCCCAGCCTCTCCTCCACATGCCCTTTACGGATGGCAGGTTGAATCCTGGATGTGTCCTGAGATCTTATTAAGCTATGTTAGTTAGACACAGCATGAAGTAAGAATAAATTTAAAAATATTTTTTAAATTTTATACTTAAGTTAAAGGCTAACAAACCCTTCATGGAAACCCTCCAGTAGTAATAATAATTTGTTTGTAATAAATTGTAGTGGTCTGTGCCAAGCACTATGAGAGGTGTTTCATGTATGTCTCATTTCACCTCAGAACAATTCTTCAAGATGGACATTGCTTTTTGAAAATTTTATCAACAAAGAAACGGAGTCCTGGCCAGGTACAGTGGCTCATGCGTGTAATCCCAGCACTTTGGGAGGCCACGGCGGGTGGATCATGAGGTCAGGAGGTCGAGGCCATCCTGGCTAACACGGTGAAACACCGTCTCTCCTAAAATAAAATAAAATAAAATAAAATAAAATAAAATAAATTAGCTGGACATGGTGGTGGGCGCCTTTAGTCCCAGCTACTTGGGAGGCTGAGGCAGGAGAATAGCATGAACCCGGGAGGCGGAGCTTGCAGTGATCCGAGATCGTGCCACTGCACTCCAACCTGGGTAACAGAGCGAGACTCCGTCTCAAAAAAATAAAAAATAAAAAAAAAAGAAATACAACCAATGAAACTGATGGAAACAGTCATTTAAAAATAATGCCCTTAAAATTCAGATATTTATTTTGTTATGTTGGTCAATTCTGATTCTGAACAGCTTTCAGCTTTCAAGGAGATGATTATACTTGCATTAAAGTACAACATGAAATTTAAAACTTCTAGGTTAGGAAATAATGAAGTAAACTTAGTTGACCAATCTAGAACCTCATCTAGTACCTTACAAATAAATACTTGTCAATTAAATAAAAGTGAACTTCATATTGAGCTTGGAATTATTTGGAAATTATGAAAGTGTGACTGTATGTTGTCTTTTACATATTTTAGATATTTTATTGTTATATAATGACATGACAAAAGGAATGTTCATTTTTTTCCTCACCAAAAAATGATAAATTTTTTAAGGGCAGTAACTTTTAAGGGGCATTTTTAGACCTCATTTTACTGGATCTCTTAGCAGCTTCTGAAACTGCCTGCCTTCTTGCCACACTCTTATTCTGGTGTCCATACACCCAGTTTTCTTTCTATCTGCACCACCTTTCATCCTCTGCATGCTACACAAATGTTCTTTTAGGAGGCTACTTAATGTTGGAGTCCCAAGGTTCAGCCCTTGGGACTGTCTTTGTAGGTGAACTCATCCATACTCACAGCTTGTCACCACTAACTGCACGTGACTCATTTACATTCCTAGACTAGGTCTCTTAATTAACTTCCAGAATTGAATGCCCAACTGTCTGTAGAACTTTTCTTTTGGATGTGTCAAAGACATCTCAAACTCAACATATACAATATTGAATTTCTGGTCTTCCTTCACAGACCTGCCTCTCTTCCAGTTTTCTTTGAAACCTGAGTCATGCAGGACACCTCTCTTCTTTACCTTACCCCATATTTCCAATTTATCATCAAGTTCTGCAGATTTGCCTTCTGATAGCTATCAAAGCCATATATGTGTTTCCATGTTTGTCATCACAACCCATAAAGTTAGCATCATCTCCTCTTGACTGTTGCAAGAGCATCTCCCCTCTCTTCTATATAGGACTGTTATGGCAAGATTAAATACAAGATAATAAATACAAGATTAAGTACAAGATAAAATAAAAAATATAAAATAGTAATAAAATAAAAGATAAGATGACATATAGCACTCAAACTTGCATGCCAGCTCTGGTTGATTGGTACCAACTGTCTGGAGAGTGTTGAGAAGGATTCTGAATCCACATCTGAGCACAGTGGGAGTGATGAAATTGATGGGGAGGAGTGTGGTGGTCTGTTATTGACATCCACAAAATAAGGTGGTATTATTGGCATTTGATTTAAATATCTGAGCTAGTTAGTATGAAGTATTTTAAAAATGGGCCCTGGAAAACTGATTTACGTTAGATCTACTGATATGTAGCTAGGTGTTACCAATTATCGAGGAAACACAGAAACATGATAAAATTACTGACATCTCCTGATGTACTTTCTTGTTAATATTTTTATCTCATTTATATATAGGTTATGGTTCTGATGCTTATTATGGCAAATTGCTTACATACAGCAAAAACTAGAGAATCTAAAATCTCAGCATGGAAATGAAATTACATAAGGGTGAGGAAAGGATTATGGTAGTGTGGAGTAGTTTACCCAGACACTCTTATTGGGGGTAGAAGCCATCTCCCAAAGAAGGAAAAGGGTTACATGTTTTCCATTTGGGCTTCTATAGCAAAATACCATGAACTAGCATCTAAGCAACAGACATTTATTTCTCACAGTTCTAGAGGCTAGGAAGCCCAAGATCGAGGCCCCAGCAGGTTTGGTATCTGGTGAGGGCCCTTTTCTTGTTTTGTAGAATGCTGCCTTCTCACTGTGTCCTCACATGGTGGAAGAGGCCCACTGGTTTCCTGGGTCTCTTTTATAAGGGCAGTAATTCCAGTCATGAAGGCTCTGCCCACATGATTGATATAATCACCTCTCTCAGGCTCACCCCATCACCTTAGTAGTTAAGATTTCAACATGGGAGTTCTGGTTAGAGAAGAAACCATGTAAGAGAAAGGCAAACACTGACAACCCTCAGAAGGGTGAGAAACATGCTATTTAAAATATTTTAACAAGAATATACTAGAAACAAAATTTTCGTTTTAACTAAAGGTCTTTGAGGTATTTTATGTTGGTACATATAGATTGGCCTCATCCTTTGGGCCACTTCAGTTTTACTTAAACATTGCAGTTAAAACTTGTTTTCATTACATACAAAGCTAAAATAATCTAGATAAAGCCCAGTAATAGATAATGCCCAGATTATCTAAAATAGTCTAGATAATGCCCAGAATCTGAAATATGTGTTGGATAATGTGGAGATTTCTCCAATCAAGAAGTTTGCCACCAGGTAACACCAGGTAATAAATTAATTGTTAAAACTATAAAACCACATTGGTTTCAGATGGGTCTGTTCTCCATTTCAGTACTGCTTTTTACCCTTCAGAATCTCTGAGTTCTTACTGCTTTTATTGCTCTGAATTCTTAATGGTCATTCTTTTATGAGTTTTATTAGGAACTCATAAATGTCTTTAGGGCTTGTCCAGAGAATGTATTTTCAGAGACATCTTAGGAGCATGGAGTGGAATTGTATCTCAAGAAGTTCCTTAATCTAGTTTTTGCCTGAAGAGGTCTTCAACTAAATTATTCCAGATGGTTGCTCCGCATACCTAGAAAAAAAAAAGAAAACTGAAGCAATAAACCTTTGTTGTCTGATAATATCTCCTTCAGCATTTACTCCTTCAGCATTTACTCCTGCCTAATGCCCAAAGGGGAAAAAAATCTTTTATGAGATATTCTACCTGTAAAGTGTTAACTGAGTTGGAATACTATTTTGTTGGTAATATTTTTAGTTTTTTGTAAATAAACATTTTTTCATGAATATAACTGGATTTATTTGAAGCATTCCAAGATTTTTGTTTTCCTTCTGTTAGCAGCCTGTGAAAATTCCTATAACCTTTATGTTGCAGAGAAACTTAGGCAGTTTTTTGCAGATATGAATGTTCATTCAGGTTTTAGTATGGGTACAACCAATGGTTCTCTAATGGCATCTTTTCTTTAAACAATAATTATATTTAGTGGATCTTAGCAATAAAATCACTGTAATGAGGAATAAAGGATGACAAATAAGAATAACAGTGTTATTAATCATCTAAATTAGTTGTGTATGGAACATTCCTGTACCTGAAATATTTCCATAGGAAATAAGGCTAAAACACACATTTACTTATAATTAGATATAATACAAACCTTCTCTCATTATAATAGTTGCCCAAATCCCAATTCAACTTAATTTCATTGACTTTGATTTCTGGACTAAAAACATTAAGCTTGAACTAGTGAAAAATGTATAATATGTGCATTCAATTAAGAAGTAATTAGATAGTCAATCACCCTTACAACTCACCAGGGATTAGAGAAGAGGGAAGAAAAATGTGACTCACTGTAGTGTGTAAAACAGTTTTGCTAATTAGTTTAGTGCTAATTGAGATTGAGAAAGTGTCAAAGTATCCTAACACAGAGTTACTTCTGAATAACTTTAAAAGCTAAGTTTAGTGTTTTAAAATATTACCGACTTCTATGATTTATCCTTGAGTTTTGATCAAAGCTTATTTATTCATTCTAAGTTACACATATTAGTGAGTGATGAAAACAAAAAGAACAAATGCTTTTTTATATTTCAGACATGATGCTGTATTTTGTCTCATTTAATCCTCACAACAATCCTGTGAGGCCCGTATTTTTATTTTCATTTTAGAGATAAAGAAACTGAGGCTGAGAGGTGTTGAGTAACTTGCTGAAGGTCACAGCCAGTAAAGTACAGAGAGAATTCAGACCCAAGTGGGCCCCACTCCCAACGCTGAGCTCTTCACTATGACACATTTCACAACAGCAAAGTGCAGAACATTATGCACTGTGTTTGTCTTTGCCTTTTAATCTCTTGTGGATAAGTTCCTAGGAATTACATTCCTGGGAAGAAAGAACACATCTGTTTTCATTTTTTCATAACATATTGCTGAAGTACCCTCTACAAAGGTTATGCTAATTTGTGCTTGCACTGTTGATTGGGTATTTTATAGAAGGCATTTTTGCCATTTTTTTAACCAGTCATTCAATATACCCTACATCTCTTTCTCATCTTTTTATTCTTCAGTTTACATCTCCTTCTACCTATTGAAATTGCTGTGGCAAGGTCACCTTTGATTTCTGTTTGCTTTTTGTTTCCTTGTCTCTGCATATAGCACATGTTCATAGTAGAATATTCAAACAGTACAGAATAAAATGGAGCAGCAGCAAACGTCTCTCAAACTCTCCTCTTAGCGATAGCATCCCCAGCACTGCGGGTTGTAATGGATATGAAGGCCGTGGAGCACAGTGGGGATGGCTCGAGTTCCACTGTGATTCCACCAGTAATTAGTTGTGTGACCTTAAAAACCTTAACTGATAAGTGTCTCTTGTTTCATCACTTAAAAGAAGGCTATAATGGTATTTACCTCATAGAGTGGTTGTGAAGATAACAATGAGATAATGCAATTAAAGTGCTTAACTTTTTTTTTTTTTTGTCCACAGTGTAAGGATTCAAAATGTTACCTTTATCATCATGATTGTCCGTTGACCTCTCTTTATATATGTATCTCATATGGTTATGTAGATATGAAATATTCCTTATGAGATTATACTGTGCATGCTATTTTTCAATCAGCTTGATGATATATCTTTTCATGTCATTGAAGTTATTTTTTAAATGGTTTTACATACATTGCTTTTAAGTATATGCCAAAATTTGATGAGTTGTAATCAATAATACTGTGGTTAACTTACCTATTTCCTTTAAAAAAATTCTTAGAAATGATATAACTGGGTCAAAGAGTTTTATTGTAATACATATGCAGATTGCTTTTCCCAAGAGTTCTATGTTTATGTTCCCAGTAACTATGTGTCAGACTATACTTTTCACCTTCATCAGTGTTGAATATTTTAAATTTTTCATCCTTGCCAATCTCATTAAAAATGGCTCCTTACATTATATCATGTCCTGTAAATACTTGGTTCTATTCTTGATTTCCCTATTCTGTTCCATTTATCTGTCTATTCATGTGCATTGACCACAATGTATGTGGCATTAGTGTATATTTCAGTGTATGGCCAGACAAGACCCTCTTTACTAGTATCTTCTGCAGGATTTTTCTGGCTATTTTTGCATGTTTAATTTTTTCAGATAAACCATAAAATCGTTTTCTCAGAAGGATAGAAATAAAGAGCAAAAGAAAGAGAGGTTGAGAAAAGACAACAAAAGACAAAATAAAAGAGAAAAGGAATCCTATTAGGATTTTAATTTGTATTATATGTATAGAGTGATTAAGGAGAATTAATACCTTACAATATTGAATCTTTATATCAAGGAAAAATGCATGGGTCTATGCTTATTAAAGTTTTTTATGTCTGTCATACATTTTATAATTCTCTGTTCTCACAATATTTATACCAACTTGCATATTTGGGCTCTGGAGTCAGCTGGAATATGCCTTGATGGGGAACACAACACCTCTATTTGCTATTCCACAACTTGGGCAAACTATTGATTCTCTTTCAGCCCTAGTTTCCTCATCTATGAAGTGGATATACTAAGAGTTACAACTTCCCAGGGATGTTGTGAGGATTTCATGAGCTATGGTAAAATGCACATCACAGTGCTTTGTAGAGGATTAGCATTAAATATGAGCAATTACTATTATCATTATAGATTTTGACTAACGATAGATTTTTCCATTAGTTAATTTTTTTATTGAGAAAACATTGGATTAGATTTGTCCCTGCCTTGCTTATTAACCTTTATATAGTTTTCAGTAAGATTTCTGCTGATTATTTTGAATTTTCCAGATAGACACTGATAACACCCAATGACGATGAAAGTTTTATCTCCTTCTTTCTGATTTTATTTCATTTCATTATCTAGTACTCCAGAATAACATTAAATAATTAGCAGTGATATCTGGCACTCTTTTAAAAATGTCTGATGTGCTTGGATTTCTATTTCCAAATCCAGTGGCATGTTTCCCTCTCTCTTTTGAATCTTCAAAAGTGTTTGACACTCCTGACCTCTTCCTGTTTCTCCTTTCTCTATTTCCTTCTCATGACCTGATGCTGTCTTGAGTGAGAATGCTGAAAAAGAAGGTGTCTATACACCCTTGCTTGTAATGGAAGGGCATTTATTTTAAACCTTCTATTTGGTGTATGGCAGTATTCTAGGGGCTGAGTGAAAATAACCAGAGATCAGCTTTCCCCTGAAATAGCTCACAGCCTAGTGTCAGGGGTAAATCAGACACACAGCTAACTCCGGGTCAGAGCAGCGTATGCAAACTGCCTGACGAAGTGTTCCACTAGTGTACAGGAGAAAGAGCCCCTTCTGAAGAGGAAAGTTCTTATTTCTAGCATATTGCTATTTCTTAAACGACTCTATTTTGGAGATTTTACACTGAAAACTGTACTTAAAGAGGGATACTTTAGTTAGTTATCAATGAGCTGAGCCAAAATTACTGGAACTTACATTAGTACTGTGACCTGCAGCAGCCTCTGAGGAGTACGGTGTGTGTGTACACGTGATTTTTTTTCTTTTTGGTAGCGTTTCAGGAAATTCTCCAGTAGTGATTTGCTTTGCACTCATTCCCTTGGGCCTCTTCATAAAAGATAATTCAAGATTAAGAAAAAGTCATGTGAAAGATGGCATCTGCTATAATTTTATTGAAATAGCTGATGGTTTAGAAGACTCCTTAGGATGTAGGCATACTTTGAGGTCATCATTATGAACAATGATCATAATATAATAGAAAATTTCTCTTTATGAGTAAGCTTCCTTGTTATTTAGACGTAAATAAATGAATATTTGGAGAAAATCTCAAAGGGAGAAGGCCAGCTTTACCTTTATATATACAAAGTATTACTTCTTTAGGTTGTTTTATCAAATAAATTTGTATTCTGATTACTAAGTAATGTGGTTATTGTACGAACCTTAGAAAGTACACAAAGGCATAAAAATGAACTTCTGTTTCAAATAACGACCATCAATTGAAGATAGGCAATTAATTTTGTTTCCACCACAGACTGCATTAAAATAACAGGAAAGATTTTTTTTTTTAAGTGCATTGACTCACAAGTATACGAAAAACACGAGAGGAGACAACAGCCACAATACTTTGGAAGCTGGAAGCAGATGGTCTTGTAACAGATTTAGCAGATGTGAGGAACAAACCCGTTAGCTTGATAGAATCTCTCAAATTCCCAGGAATTGGTGGCAACAGATATCATCTGGAAGCTGGAGTAAAAGGAGGCTAAAGTCATCTGTATCGGTTGAAAGCTATTTAAGAAGCACTTACATCTCTCAGTCCCCTCCAAAGCCTTGGCAGACCAGAGATACTTGTCTTCTGGAGATGATGAAGAGAGAGACTCTATACCAGGGGACACAGACACAATTGAGTGAGTAAATAACATCCTCAGACCTCATGTCATCCTCCCATACACTGGCAGAAAGGCCCCTACTCTCCAGATGAAGCTGGAAGTATCTTCTGGGGAGGGTCTGACCAGCCCAGGTGACTTCTCTGCAGAAGTGGACCAACAGGCTCATCCGGTGGTGACTGTGTAATAAAGAGGCCTCCACTGTGCCCTCAGCCTCCACTCTGGTTTTGTTGTAGTGGTTGTTTGCCAGTCCCAGATATGAACAGTTATAGATATTTGAAGAAGAACTATAAATGAAAGAACCCAAATCAGACAATAAAGTGAGTTAAAAGACATAAATACTTTGTAAGAAGAGAAAAACTGTCAAGAAATTGTCACTCATATATTTGGAGACGTAAGGAAAGAAATTGCATCCATAAAAAAAAAAAAAAAAAAAAAAAAAAAAAAAAAAAAAA
>NW_016808848.1:2038132-2086060 GCF_001698545.2 Rhinopithecus bieti
AAAAAAAAAAAAAAAAAAAAAAAAAAAAAAAAAAAAAACCACCAACAACAGGATACCATTAAGAAAAGGAATATTTAGAAAATAGAACTTTTGGAAACTGAAATTGAAAATATGAAAACAGAAATGAGAACTTCTACGGAAGAATCAGAAGGCAGAATTGAAAATTCTCAGAAATTAGAGCAAAAGGCAAAAGATGAAAATACAGTAATGTAAGCAAATTAGAGGACCAGTCTAAGAGGTCCATCATCCACATAATAAGCTAGAGAGAGAACAGAGAAAGTGAAGGAGAGGGATCAGGCAACAAAATTATCCAAAGCATTTCCCCAGAACTCATGAGCATAAAGTTACAAATTGAAAGAATCCACTGAATTCCCAGCACAGTAGATCAAAACACACTCACACCAAGACACCATCATTGTGAAAGTTCAGCACATGGAGGGAGAAATTCCAGAATGGCAAAAACCAAAGCAACAAACATGTCAAAATCAAGGAATCTGGAATTTGAATACCAGACTTCTCAAAAGCAACGCTGGAAGCTAAGGCAATGAGCATGACCTTCAGAATTCTGAGAGAAAATTACAGTCCACCAAATTCCTTACCTAGTCAAACTTTTAACCCAGTGTGTGGTTACAGTAGTCATTTTTAGATATCAAAGCCATCACAAATTTATTTCCCGGAAGCTACTTGATAATGCCACACCAAAATGGAGTAAGCCAAGGAAAAAAGATGTGGGATCCAGGAAACAGGAGAGCCAGCAAAGGAGAAAAACCAAGGGGATGAATAAATGCCCAGAATGGCAGTGGAATGAGATCGTAGGCAAACCAGGCAGTCAGTCCAGATGTGAGCAGGTGAGAAAGTTCTAGATGAGCTTTCTTCAGGAATGGTGAAGTTGATACAATACATGATATATCTTCACTTCTTGAGAGGAGAGTTAGGTAATGGGTAGGTGTTTGTGCATTGAATTAGTTATGAGTACATAGAATACGTAGGTGGAAAAACCCAAGGTATTTATCACTCCAGAGAAGACAAAATGTGCAGAAAAGAAAAATTAACACATGTAGTTCACCTCTGAATATTTTAACATCATTACAACAATAGAAGTTTTTCTGTATAGCCATATTTGGAGGATGGGGTGATGGGAAGATGGGAAAAAAATGGGGTTGGGTGTGTGTGTGCATGATGTTGACAGGAGGAAAGAGGGTCAAATCTTCATTCTCCATAGGAAAAATTATACTGAAACAGAAAATTGAAAGGTAGCGATACAATCATGCCATTTAGCTCTCTAGTGTTAATCAACTGAAAGAGTTAAGGAGAAGGAAATTGGTGACACATAGGAGAAGTGACTGATATCTTCATAATAAACATTTAAAAACTTTAAGTCTTTATATGCATGCATAATTTTGATACAAATTAGCAATTGCTACTGTTATTTTGTTGCACTTTATGCATGTACGCACACGTTTTCTGAGTGGTTTGGGTCAGGTGTTCGGCTGGAGCTTCGGAATACAGAACAGATGAGACCAAGCATTACTTTATCCTGTGCAAACTTTCTCTAAAACACTGAAAAGTAAATCTCCAACACATGGCATAAAAATGATGGGCCATACTTCACATTTATGTTGGGGTACAGTGTTGTAGTTTAATTTTTAGTTAGTGAGATGGTTTTAAAATCAACCAAAATTATTACTCATAGTACTATGCTCAGCACATGATATCTGCTGTCATTACAGTCTCACACATTCCCTAAGAAGTAGATATTATCGTGAGTCTCAGAAGGGGCAAGTAAATTGCCTAAAATCTTACAGCAATTGGATAGAAGAGCTGGGATTTGGATTTGGTTCTACTTTATTCCACATCCATACCCCAGATTGTGATTGATTGAAACAGTTTTTCAGTTAATCTGATATTTGCAGTAAACAAGATCGAGTGTACATTTTTGAGGAAGGTAAAGCTAATATAAAGACCATCTTCAGAGAGCCTTGGCATAGGGAGGTGTCATTTCTTTGAAAAATATATAAGTAAGAAAAACTCAATAGCATAGGGTATTGAGTTTCCCCTGTGAGGGAAATTTCAGCTGAGTGAGTGTGCAAATTCACCAGCAGATTCTACATGTAGGTAAATTAGAATTCATTCAGCATTTACCAAGAACCCCCTGAATCATGCTCTGAGAGCTTCAAAAATGAATAGGACACCAACATCTATGTGCATCTGTTGCACTGTTGATGTATATGAAATGTTAAATTCTGCTTTGGCTTGAGACCTGACCTCATATGATTAGAATGACTGTGTATTTACCTACCCATCTTTTATTCGTGTTTTGGGCCATGGTAGCTTAATATTTAGAAGGCTGGATATATTCTTTATAATGAAATTTCATAAACTTAGGATACATGCTTCTAGACCAGCCTCTCCCAGATGAGTTCTGCAGTGCACTGGTCCTCCAAAATGTGTGTTAAATCAAGAGGTGACTGTTCATGTATATCTGGAGAATCCTGGATGTACTAATATCCTCCTTTTGGAGATTTGCAATTCACATCAGCATATTAGAACCTCTGAGATGGCTTTGAATTAAAGAACCATATTTTAACAGAGTTGATACAATATTTTTTAACATGGATTCATTGTAGTTTTTTATGGAACACAGTTTGGGAAACACTGGACCCCAGGTTGTTTCCTTTTGCAGAAAACTCATCTATTGTGACCTTTAGGCCCCATTGACTCTGAATTGCTGTGATTTTGTGGTTTGATAATCAGTTTCATGTCACTTTCTTGAAAAGTGCTAGAAGAGTAGATTTTTAACTATGTGAGGTAATATGCATGCTAATTAGCTTGATGTAGCCATTTCACAATGTGTATATATTTTAAAACATTTTGTTGACATGATAAATATCTACAATTTTATTTGTCAATTTAAAAGATTAAAAAATTTAAAAGATTTTATTGTGACTATCATATTTGAAATGTAGTTTGGTCCTGGTAGAGTGGGAGCAGAAATAAAATAGATGGTTTGGAAATACATAACCCAGCATTATAAATAATTTCTAATAAATTGTTCCAGACATTCTATATATTTATATGTATCTGTTTATAGATGTATGCATATGTAGAAATGTGTGTGTGTATATATATATGTTGTGTGTGTGCAGGTGTGTCAGAGATACATATATACTATATATGCACAATCCTGAAATATTGCATAGTAATATATTTTATTAAGGAAAGGAGGCTATTTATTTTGTTGTATTATTTTTTTCTTTTTTTCCAAAGGACATTGCCCAGAAGGAGATCATTTAGATTGTTTCCAGTTTCTTTTTGCAGTGAGTATCCTTACACATAGACTCTTTGTATCCTGACTGGATAATTATATGTCTATTATAAGTTCCTAGAATTCCAAGTCCAAAAGTATATGCATTCTAAATTTTAATAGATATTTATTACCTACCTTAGGCAACTAATAAGACTGCAAGTTTCCCACTGCCATTGCTAGCAATGCTAGTTCAACATCAAAAAGTTCAGTATCATTGAACTAAAGTCTTAGCTGATGTTGTTTTCCTATATGAGAAGCACGTTAGTTGTTATCTCAAACAAGTACTATTGTCATATATATATATATTCTGCATTTCTTATTTATTTAATAGAATTGTAAGTCAGTTGGGAATTAGGAATGAAGGGGTCTGTGTGCTCTTGAGTTACCATCCATCTGTGATTATTATATGCGAAATGAATGACAGAATTTAAAGCTTTATTTTTATTATTTGACATGATATACAAATTTTTTGTTTGTAAAATAGTTCAAGCATTATTTATTTTGTATGAAAGTATTTGTTTCTATGAAATTCTGCATTAATAGGTCTGCCATAGAAATAAAATTGTGGTAAATTTTGTGGAAAAATTGCAGAGATAACAAACGAGCATGAAGATATGTTTGAAATTTCCACATTTTCGTATGAAATTTTAGTTTTACTGTCTTGTACTGTAAAAGACTTTCAGTCTGCTGTGGAAGAATATCAGTAACATAATTGATTCTTTTTTTTTTTTTGCCTAAAGGAGGAAGACAGTGGTCCTATAGTGCCCTTGGATGAGAAAAGAAAACTTTTGAGCTGCATCTTCAGTTTATCCTCAAAGCCTGCGTTGTCTTCATCTAATCCAGCTTTGATGGACGTCTGTGATGGTTGCCTGTACACTTGCTGAAATGAAATATTAGAAATGGCTGTATATTCCAAAGAAACCCTATATTATATATCCACGTTACTGCTGCTATACTGTTTATTGCTTATGTGTAGAGAGAATGAAACTAGTTTCCAGAGTTGTTATTAATCTGAATATATATCGTGTTAATATTGAGAAAGGAAAAATACATTCCCAGTGTTAGTAGTTCTTCATTTCCTGTCTCCAACAGAAAATTAACTCATTTTAAAACTAGTATAATTCTTGATAATAAATTAAGAGTTTTGATTAAGAACAGCAGAGAGCTTCAAAATGCAAAGTGAATGATTAGTAAAATTATATCTCATTTTATTTTTTCAGCACCCATACCACAATTAACGTTAGGCTGGATTGCCATGGGAAACATTTTTTTGGTGTTAATGCAGCAACATAATACTCACTTTATGTATTACTACATAGTTAAAGGATTTAACTGAATGTATGAATCAAATTATATTTATTTGACCTATTCGAAGCTGTGGTTTATAGGAATTTGAGAAAGGTATAAGAAATAGGATAAAAGAAGGTCACCACCATGTACCAGGAATAGCTTTACTTTCCATAAATAGAAATATAAATTTAATGGTATCATATATTACTTTAGTGTTGTATACTTTGTAAGACTTAAAAATATTTTCTTCTATTGATTCCACTTCTTTGGTATGTTAAGACGTTTCTTTAAAGATGACCAACAATATCCTTATTTTAGGTGCTACTAGCAAATGTAAGCATATACTTAGTTGCAGTTAGATGTGACAGAATGAGATGATTTATGTAAAGTAGTAGAGTGCCTGGCACAAAGCAAACAATAAATGTTATTGTTGTTATAATTGTAAAATGAATGACTTCAAAAACATAGTACTAGTTTAGAGGGATTTTGTGATGAAGAATATCTAAGTTATAGAAATAGAAGACAGGTGGAATAAGTATATGTTCAGAGTTTTTAGATATGTTGAGTAGAGATGGTAATAATGGAAGCATTAATTACAAATGAAAATCACACCAGATATCCCTGAAATGGAAGCAAAGAAGGTTCATCGTCTAGTCTTGGGCAGCAAGAGAAAGGACTAAGGCTATGGCAGTGTGAGGAAAAGTCGGGGCTTGGTAAGGGTTGAGATCTGTTGGTAGCCCTGGATCACATGGGGGCAGCACCAGGCAATGCCTCTGAAAGCAAAGCGAGGTCCTGGACTTCCCTTGTGTATAACAGTTCCTAGTGTCCGACAATGAGGAAATGGCGAAGCATGGTTACAAAACTGTGACAAAAATTTTTACATCTGGCACTGTTACCACTCACTTGCCAAACATTGGCTGCACCGGTGTAGCCTTATTTGTAATTAACATCAAAAGACTAGATCTGAAGCCTTCCGTGAATGAGAGGCCATTCATAGGGCATTTCTGAAACAAAACACTGTACAGGTATCAGCCTCTCCACTCCTGATCGGGTTGGTGCTGAACAGTCAGGGATTGTTCTTGGACTAGCCTTCTGATGCTTCTTGCAGTCTCCTTTCATCTTTCCCTGAAATACACAAAATAAACAAATATAATAACAAATAGTAATTAAATGAATTTCAGGATAACGTCTAGTTCGGATTTCACCCTTCACAGGTGTGTGTGTGTGTGTGTGTGTGTGTGTGTGTTTGTGTCTGTGTATTGAAGCAATTTGAATTTATTTACTGTATGTTTTCTGAGTAAAAGACTGAAATTAACTACTTGGTTCAGATCATGGTGTCCATTGGTGAGACTGTTTGGAGGCTTAATATTGTTTTATGGAAAATCCTTTAATTCCACAGTTACCTCAGATTCAGAATATGAATACTGTTTATAAAATGCTTTTGCAGGAATGAATTTGAAATGTAGTTTGTCAGTAAACAAAAGTACAACAACTAATCTCAAATCTGTTTTGATGGTGTGATAGGAAAGAAAAGTAAAACCTATGTGATGGACCCTGTAACCGGGGAAGGAATCTCCCAAAGAAAAAGTAGGGGAGAATTAATGACAAACGCCATAGATCTTGAAATTTAATTTAGGGTATGTTTTGTTTACGAAACAATTTAATAAGGCAACAAACTGAAATGATTTTTCCTGTAGCCTATACACATGTAAGTGCCTCTGATTCATGGTAACTAATGTACCTGATGGTGTGTAAAGTAATAGTGTTGTCAGAAGGTTTGCAATTAAGATAATTTGAGTTTACTCTTTTTTTGTTTGTCAGTTTAGCTAAAGGCTTATCAATTTTATTGACATTTTCGAGGAACCAAAGTGGATTTTGGGGTTTTCTCTATTGTGTTTCTATTCTCTATGTCATCAGTCTCTGCTCTAATCTTATTATTTTCTAACTTCTGCTTGCTTTGTACTTAGTTTGTGTCTTTTCCAGTATCTTAAGGGGGAAGGTTAGGTTATTGATTTGAATTCTTTTTTGAATAAAGGCATTAACAGTTATAAATTTTCCTCTGAGCATTGCTTTAGCTGCATCCAATAAGTTTTGGTGTGCTATGTTTTGTTTTCATTCATCTCAAGGTCTTAGAAAATACTTTGCCTTTTAATTTCTTTGTGATGCAATAGTTACTTGGGAGTGCATTGTTTGATTTCCACATATTTATGAATTCCCAAATTTGTTGTTGACTTACTTTTTTTTCTGTTGTTGTCAGAAAACATACTTTGTATGATCTCAGTCTTAAATTTATTGAGGTTTGCTTTCTGGCTTAGCATATGGTTTATCCTGCAGAATATTCCATGTGTACTTAAGAGTATCTATTGTACTGTTGTTGGATGATGTGTTCTGTAGATGGCTGTTAGGTCTATAGTATTGGCCTGTTGTGTTGTTCAAGTCTTCTATTTCCTTGTTGATCTGCCTATTTCTGTCTATTATGAAAGCAGCTTATTGGATTTTCTGACTGTTGTTGAATTATCTCTTCCTTCAATTCTGTCAGTTTTTTTCTACATTCATTTTGGGACACTTGTCCTTCTTTATCTCTAGTAACATTTTTAAATTTTAGTATATACCTTGTCAGATGTTAATATAGCTACTCCAGCTTTCTTATAGTTGCTGTTTGTATGATGTATCCTTTTTCATCTTTTCACTTTCAACTGATTTATATTTTTGAATCTAAAATGTGTCTCTTGTAGACAGCTGGATCTTGTTTTTGTGTTTTTGAAATCCAGTCTGACAGTCTCTCTGCCTTTTAATTGGATTATTTAACCCATTTGCATTTAACGTTATTGTTGATATAGTTGGATTTGTGTCTGCCATTTTACTTTTTTTCCCTACATGTCTTGTGTCTTTTTGTTGTTGTTTGTCTGTTCCTCCTCTAATTTTTTTTTTTAGTTAAGTGAATATTTTCTAGTATAATATTTCAATTTCTTTAATGATTTTTTCACTTTTTTGAGTTTATTTTCTCAGTGGTTGCTAAAGGGCACATAATATACTTGTTAATTTATCAGAATCTACTTCGGATTTATAATATATTACAGTGAGTTATTTAGTTACTACTAAATAGCTGTGAACTCTCTTCTCCCTTTTTGTGCTATTATTGTTATACATATTACATGTATATATGCTGTAAGCCCAACAATACTTGTAAAATTTTTATTTTATATACTTGTATGTATATTAAAGAAGCAAAGAAAGGAGAACAAATTATATTTATGGTCTTCTAGTAAGCTTTTAATTTACCATTTCTGGTTATATTCATTTTGTCTTGTAAATTTGAGTTACCACCTCGTGTCATTTCTTACTCCACTACTTCTTTGTTCTTATTTACCTCCTTGTGTTGTCATTGTCAAATACGTCACATTTGTATATGTTCTGGCTCTAAAGTGCTGTTACATGATATTTTATACAGTTGCTCTTTGAATAAGAGAAGGAAGAAATATGCATTTATACTGTCTTTTATAATTACATAATTACATTTACCAGTGCCCTTTGTTTTTATGGGATGGATTCAAATTATATCTGGGGTCACTTCGTTCCAGGCAGAAGTCCTTTTTTTTAGTATATTTTATATAAGGCAAATCTGATATGGACAAATCTTTAGTTTTGTTTATATGGACTATCTTTATTTTACCTTATTTGAGATAGTTTTGCTAAATATAAAACTCCTGGTGAAAAGTTTCTGTTTTTGGTTTTGCTTTCCTAGCATTTGCTGAGATGCCAGCTATTGAAAGCTTAATGAGGTTTCCTTCTACAAGACAAATCCTTTTTCTGTTTCTGCTTTCCAAAAAACAAAAAAAATGTTTCCCCCTCTAGAATTCGTACTATGATGTATCTGGGTGTGAGTGTGTGTTTATTCTGCTTGGAATTTGTTGAGCTTCTTGGGTATGTAGATGAGTGATTTTTTTTTTAGAAAAAAATTAAATTTGGGATGTTTGAACCATTATTTCCTTGAATATTCATTTCCACTTCTTTCTCCTTTTCTTCTGGTACTCCCATTGTGCATGTATTAATGCACTTAATAGAGTCTCATATTTCTCCGATCTGCTGTTCATTTTTGCCCCATCTTACATCACCCCTCTGGGGCTTTTGTTGTTTTTGATTATTTGTTCAGTGACTTGTCTGTACTGTTATTTTATTTTATTTTATTTTATTTATTTTTGAGACGGAGTCTCACTTTGTTGCCCAGGCTGAAGTGCAGCGGCGTGATCTCGGCTCACTGCAACCTCCTCTACCTGGGTTCAAGCAATTTCTCCTGCCTCAGACCCCCGAGTAGCTGGGATTACAGGTGCATGTCATCGCACCCAGCTACTTTTTTTGTATTTTTACTAGAGATGGGGTTTCGCCATATTGGCCGGGCTAGTCTTGAACTCCTGACCTCGTGATCCACCCACCTCAGCCTCACAAAGGGCTGAGATTACAGGTGTGAGCCGCCGTGCCCAGTGGCTGTACTATTTTAATTGAGTCTGTTACTCTTGTAGTGTGAACTGTATAATGCGGTTTCTCAGAGAGCACTGCCCTGGGTGTGTGCACAGTCACTCTGGGACTCTGGGATGACAGTAAATTAGTAGGGCTCTCTTTGTCTCTTTCCTTGATTTCTCTGCCTAGCTCTTTGCTTCCATTGGTATTACACCTACCTGTTAGGTTTCACTGGTTGCTAGTTACTCTATTGTTTTTGGCAATGCCTTGGGACATAAATCACTCCCCAACTGATTCAGTTATACTTGGGCTCTTTTGCAGGATTAGTTTTGAGGCCAGTCTTTAAGGTTTGTTCTGACCTTAGGGGGGTTCTTCTTGGTTGTAGCTTTCCTTAGTTATCTCTGATAAACTACCTGGCCTACAGTTTAACTTGTTTTCCTTATTTAGCTAATAAGCCTCTTCTTAATTACTTGCCTCAAAAATCCTCATTGTTTTCCAGATAACCTATAGGCTTAAACTTTCCATATGCTATTACTAATAAAGTCAGTTCATTTGGGTAGAGCTTTGGTGCTCTTTTTTATTGAGTGCCTCTTGCCCTTGGCAAAATCTTTGAGCCACACCTTGGTAGCTGTGGTTGAATAGTGGCTTGCTTCTCTTGGAGTGACATTCCTCTCTGCAAATAGGGCTCTGAGTATCTACTGCCTCGGGTCTTTATGGTTTGCCTCTCCAGTATGGATCCTCCACCATATGAGTGAGTCAGGGTCAGGGTGATCAAGGCCCCAACATTCTTAGCCTGCTCTGCAAAGTCACTCTGGAATGAGGGTAGGTTAAGGACTCTCTTTGTCTTCTTCCTTGATTTCTCTGCTAAGCTCTTTGCTTCCATTGGTATTACACCTTCCTGTGAGGTTTCACTGGTTGCTAGTTAATTACTCTATTGTTTTTGGGACATAAATTGCTCCACATATGATTCACTTGTATTTGGGCCCTTTTGCAGGATTAGACATAGAACTTCTGCTCTGTTAGTGGGGATTGGGTAAAGGAAAAGGGCTCATGACCTCTGGGTCACAGCCCCAAGAGATTTAGCCTCTGCAACCTATTAGTATCCCTTGACTGGGAGCTGAGGAAAGAGGGAGCCCCATCTTCTTGATCATATTTTCCAAAGAGTGGAATTTTAATCATACTAAGCTGGGGTAGAAGAAAGGAGGCAGTGAATTTGTGGCTCATATGAAATACTCTCACTCTTCCTACTGAGATTTAGTAGATTTTCTTGAGTAAATGTTTCTCCATTTGCTATATACCCTTAGGACAGTTTTCAGACATTTATTTATTTATTTATTTAATTTCCACGGTTTTTTTCACTGGGGAGCAAGTCCATGGAGATCCTCACACAGCTATCTTGGATGTAGTTTTCTGTCATTCAAGATAGTACACTACTCAAAATGTCAGGCTATCACTCCTTTTTTGGAATTTTCTCTTGAGTAAGCATATTTCTCAAAATTTTGTATCATAATTAAGGATAGGCTCATGCTTTTTGATAGCTTAAAGTTTAAAAGGGAATGTTTCTTAATATGAAAATGAAATTGACATTACCTAGTATTAGTCATTAACTTATTCAGTTAATTACTCTGAAATTTTATTTCTATATTTTGACTGAAGACAATTAATTAGAATGTGCCAATTAATGATTTTTAAGTCTTCACGAACAACTCCAACATGGCACAGTTATAAAATAGACACCTAGAAAAACCTCATTTTCCTTAGAATGCTGTCCACTTGTTTCTATTAAAACATACTAATATAGCAAATATTGATTGATGAAAAGCAGGCTATTAAATATAGCTTATAATCTTGGGTTGTAAAGAATTATGAAGAAGATGAGGCATTATCCACCAATGATGTAATGCGGCCCTAAGGATATGTACAAGGAAATAGCTTTTTCTTTATTTTATGTTTCCTTCCTTTGTGTGGAGCTGTTTTCCTGTGGTACTTTTGTATGAAACTCTTACCTGGCACTCACTGAGGATGTGAGGTGGTGAGACGTGACTGACCCTTCAAACATTTTTAGGAAACAAAAACAACACAGATGCAGAGGTTTTTAATTGGAAATTTGTGCTATATCAGATTTAGATCAAATTTTAATAAAGCATACTAGAGATTTTACACTTCAGGTTATACAGAATGCCCATTTGGAAATGATGCTATTGAATTTGAAGAAATTTTTCCATGTCTGAAACTTGAGTGGAGCTTGTGATACAGCTTTTTCCTGCACTGGAACAGTGACTGTAGCGAGTCAGTAGAACTTAAGAAAATTCTTAGAGCCGCTCCAAAGATCTAGACTAGCTTGTTTTACACTTTTTGGATCTGATTCATTTCCAGGATAACTGTACTGCCATTCCTTTGATGGACTTTAATTGCTTTCAAATTACACTGGAATTCAGTCAGCTTCAACAGAACTTTCCTGTGAAAACATAATAGAATCTGGCCCAAAGGGACTTTTCAAAAATGCAGATCGAGGTCTATGCATTGCATGAAAACATTTTCTTTTATAACATGAAGATACTTCTTTATGGCATACAGGAAATCTATTGTATTATAGCACAAAACTGAGATGAAAGCTGACCCCTTGTAATTTTAGTCATATTAAATAAATTTTCTTGCAAATGCTTTTTGAACGAATCTCATTTGAAGGAAATAATCTCTTAATATGAAACTATAATATACATTATTTCTTTTTCATTTTTTTACTCACTTATGGAAATTATCTTCGTGTGAAATAGTTCCAGTACTCAAGAAAAATATTTGGAACTCTTAAAAAAATCACGTTCAAGTCTAGTGAAGTCTCTTATGATGGTTTTGCAGAAAGGGAACTGCCTCTGCTCTTTGGCTCAGTAGTCATGATGGCCAAACTCAGCCTCATACATACTTAGAAACAGGAAGAAGTTTAAGAAGGACAGGGAGGAAGCAAGTATGAAGCCTGTAATTCCAAAGATTATTTTCTGAGTCCACAGAGAGGAAATGGGAGCACAGTTCTTGTAGGTAAATTGGTCTTCCCAGGAAGAGGAGCTAATGCTTCTAGTGCACAAGGAGATTATTTTCTCTTTTTTAAAATTTTTATTTTTAGAATTAGTATCTTGCTTTGTCTCCCACACTGCAGTGTAGTGGTCTGATCATAGCGCATGGCAGTCTTCAAGTCCACACCTGGCTACATTTTTAAAAGATTTTTTTAGAAACGGAGTCTTGCTATATTGCCCAGGCTGGTCTTGCAGTCCTGGCCTCAAGCAATCCTCCCTCCTCAGTCTTCCAAACTGCTGGGGTTACAGGTGTGAGCCACCACCCCTGGCTGACTTTCTCATTTATACAAATATAAGGTAATGTCTAAGTGGTGCTGTACTGGAGAGACGAATAGCAAGTGAGCGGTTAACTCCAAGGAACAGTACACCTCACCTAGGTTAGGACTGTTGTTACTGTTAGTGCTTGCACAAAACTATGTATTTGGAGCATTTCATGGATATTGATTACACCTGTTAGTTATGACCCTCGGGCTCCAGCCTTGTGTTCCTCTGGTATCAGAGCTTCCTTGAGAAAGCTATTAAGTCCATTGCTAACTTTTACATCTTTGGCAAGAGAACACATATTTTCAGTGCCACCCTGGGAGGCCTTACTTATGTTTACCATCACATGCATTTGTATTTGTCAAATACATGCTTATTATCAAATCATTATACTGTAGAAATGAGTTCAAAGGAGATAGACAATGTTTGAGCCAGTAATGTTTTTTTTCTTTCTTTCTTTCTAAATTGTCTTTTAAAAACCAGCCAGATAAGATGACAGACTTGATATCTGGGTTTCTTTTCTGCAACTTTTAAGTTCAGGGGTACATGTACAGGATGTGCAATTTTGTTACAGAGGTAAATGTGTGCCATGATGGTCTGCTGCACAGAACATCCCATCACCTAGGTATGAAGCCCCACATCCATTAGCTGTTCTTCCTGATGTTCTTTTATGGCTGTGTAATATTCTGTGGTGTATATGTACCACATTTTCTTTATCCAGTCTACCATTGATGGGCATTTAGGTTGATTCCATGTCTTTGCTACTGTGAATAGTGCTGCAAAGGACATACATACACATGCATGTACCATTATAATAGAATGGTTTATATTCCTTTGGGTATATACCCAGTAATGGGATTGCTGGGTCAAATGGTATTTCTGCCTCTAGATCTTTGAGGAATCGCCACACTGTCTTCCACAATGGTTAAAGTACACTCCTACCAACAGTGTAAAAGCATTCCTTTTTCTCCACAACCTCCTCAGTATCTGTTGTTTTTTGACTTTTTAATAATAGCCATTCTGACTGGTGTGAGATGGTTAACTCATTGTGGTTTTGATTTGCATTTCTCTAACAGGTACATGGATTTCTTAATTGTGTACTCCCTCTAATTTAGCCAAAGGAAATCTTCTACTTCTTTTGACCAGAAAGAAAAATGTGTTAAGTGTGTCTGTGGTTAAAGGACAATTATTTAGATTTTGAATTCATTTAGGATCTTTCCTATGACTTGCACAATACTGGTAAAACGAAACAAAACAAAAACTAAACTTCCCACAACATCACCAGTTCCCCCATCACCTTGAGAGGCAGGAAAATCAGTAACAGGAAGCTGTGGCACATCTCCTGCAGCTGAAATGTGAAAGGGGTGTCTCATCACAACCAAGTGGAGGGCAAAGAGTGCCTCTAAGCAGGAGCTGATGTATTACAAGAGAATACGCCCGGGGTAGGTGCAGAAATGAAAGCGGCAAGAGTGATGAGAGATGTCACAAAAGGAGTAGAGTGTTTCAATGCAGCCAGATCACCAGTGGAGTAACAACTGGGGAAGATACAGGTCAGTACTTTAGGTGAATCCAGTTGATATTTGTAACACTGTTCTCTGGACACAGTTTTGTGACTAACTCCAAGTAATGCAATCGTGTGGTCACATTGTGTCATATGGTCCTAGAGGCAGACAATATAGAGGTTCAGGGCATAGACTGGAGCCAGACTCCTTGTATGAAATCCTGGCTCCGAGTCCTCCCAGCAATGTGTGCCTTGGGCAATGTACTTAATTTCATTGGGCCTCAGTTTCTTCATCTTTAACCTCAAGATGTGAATCTTAAGATGTTTGTATTTTAGTACTGATGGGAATATATTTGAATGAGTGTTTGCTGTTATTACTCCATCACCTGTAGGAATATCTAAAACATTAGAAAAGCCGTTTTATCCTACAATTATGCTTTAGTAGTTTATAAAAATACTGATTCCACAACTGTTTATTGAGCATTTTTAAAAGTTCCAGGCACTGTGCTAGGATACAGTAAGTAACAGGGATGAATGGGACCGATGTAATCTCTACCCTCATGGAGTTGATAGACTTTAAGTGGGTAGGCTACCTGGATGACCTAAGCTTGCCAACCCATTCTGCACTCTTCCTGGAAACTTGACAAACTATATACCTCTGTGTTTAGCCTGTCAGCATCCCAGGCTCCGCTGCACCAAAGGGCCTGATCCCTTTTATCTTCCCAGATCTCATTTCCTATCCAAGATGACTGACAAGGATGACATCCAATTACAGCTTCTCATTCTTCAGTCAGAACACCAAAAGGTGGGTTTTCTCTGATCTTTAATAGTAACACGACAAAACATTAAACATGAAAAACTCATGACCTTAAGTAGGGCCTAAAGACTGAGGAACTTTGTGGTGCTTTCATTACCTCACTTTCTATGACTTGTGTTAATTCTATCATGAGAATGGAAGGGACCAGCCTTGTGGTTCTGTGCTCTCCTAGTGATGGTTGGTAGGCCCACATGTTTGGGGATAGAGGAAGCACCGCCACATGCCAGTGGCTAAGAGCCCTGGGCTGCTGAAGTAAGACTGCCCAAGGTCCTACTGATACAACCACTGTCTTGCTTCTTTTCTTTCTCACTCACTTTTTCTTTTTGAAAGGATAATAATTCCAGGGCTCATCAGCTCCACAAGAGCCCTCTGCACAGACAGTCATGGATCGCTCTCTGCAACCTATGCCTGTATTGATACATGCTCAGGTACCAGGAGAGGAATATCAAACTCATCAAGGCAGAGACACCTGAGGTGCCTCTCACCCTGTTTTTTTTTTTTTTTTTTTTTTTTTTTTTTTTTTTTTTTTTTTTTTTTTTTATTTCTGCACACTAGGCACCAAAAGTAACTGCATTGCTTAGGAAGGATCAACCTAGAATAGGTGCTGGATATCAGAATTCTTGAAGGAAGATGAAATAATTCATGAAGGATGAGTAAAAACTTGGGAGTTCACTATGTGGGAAGGGCACGACAAAGCAATGCACTCCCAGGAAGGGGCAGGTCCTCTGGAGCAGTAGAGGGGACTGGGAACAGCTTGGGGAGAGAGACTCCCCAAGAGGGTGCTTAGGCCTCCTATTAATAAGAGTATGTGTGCCAGGCACATTGGCCCACACCTGTAATCCAGCACTTTGGGAGACTGAGGCAGAAGGATCACTTGAGGCCAGGACTTTGAGACCAGCCTGGGAAGCATAGGGAGACTCCATCTCTACATAAAATGAAAATAGTTGGGTATGGTGGCACATGCCTATAGTCCTAGCTACTAGGGAGGATGAGGTGGGGGGATCACCTGAGCAAAGTTTGAGACTCCAGTGAGCTATGATGGAATCACTGCACTTCAGCATGGGAAACAGAGTGACTCTGTCTCTTAAAAATAATAAAAGCGTATGTGGAGGTACAAGTGCTTCATTTAAAAAAAGTAAGAGCTATGCGACCTTTTTTGATGCACAAGCTAATAAAGGAAGTCATATCCATTATTTACACACAACAAACTGTAAAGAAGATGCAGTGAGTTTGGATGCACATCTGCAGCTCTTCCTCCCGAAGGTCGTGTCACTGGCCCTGAGCCACGTGGCAAGGAGAACACGCGCACCTCCTCTGGCACCCTTCCTTGTGTTGCACATTGTTCTCTTCCACACCAACTCTTCTGATTTTTTCCTCAGTGAGGGATCTCAGCTCACTGCAAGCTCCACCTCCTGGGTTCATGCCATTCTCCTGTCTCAGCCTCCCGAGTAGAGTAGCTGGGACTACAGGCGCCTGCCAACGCGCCCGGCTAATTTTTTGTATTTTTAGCAGAGACGGGGTTTCACCGTGTTAGCCAAGATGGTCTCAATCTCCTGACCTTGTGATCCGCCTGCCTCGGCCTCCCAAAGTGCTGGGATTACAGGCCTGAGCCACCGTGCCCGGCCCATCACAGATAATTCTTTGGTCTCTTTTTATGTACTTGCCCCAAAGTGCAGTCTTGAAGTCCTGAGTCTTTTTCCAGAGATTTCTCCAGGAGACGTCTTTCCTCCAGAATGTTCTGTGAGGTGATGGTGCCTCATGGACTTGTTGATGAAAATGGCTGCAGGAGGCCCCACTCTCTGCCTTTCTTTGTCCTGTGGCTGCATCACTGTTCTCTATAGCAGTTTCTTTCTCCACAGTGACATCAGCCTTCTTTACAATGTAATGATAGATGATGAAACACTTATCACCTGTTTGATCAGAAAGAGCCATTTTCTGCTTGGATCTGACTGTAATAATCTCCCACATTTCCTCACGACACACTAGAGTTCCTATGCAATAACATGAAATCTGGGTGGGTGATGTGGGCTTTCTTTTTTCATCAGTTGAATTCCAAGTGTTGTACATGTGATAGAATTACTGGATTAAGTAAGAAAGAACGAAATCATGTTCTTTGCAGAAATATGGATGCAGCTGGAGGTCATTATCCTACGCAAATCGATGCAGAAACAGAAAACCAAATACTGCATGTCGTCACTTATAAGCAGGAGCTAAAGACTAGATATACACAGACATAAAGATGCGAACAAAAGACACAGGGGACTACAAGAAGGGGGAGCAATGGCTGAAAAACTTCCTGTTGGGTACTGTGCTCACCACCTGGGTGACAGGATCATTTGTATCCCAAACCTCAGCATCATGCAGTATACGCAAGTAACAAACCTCCATGTGTACCCCCAAATCTCAAAGTTGAAAAAATTTATTAGGTTAAGAATTCCTAGCTTTTCCTATCTTCAATGGGAATAGAAAGAATAGTTTCCATGACACACTTAAATAAGGAATTGAAAACACTGTGGAGATAAATGGAGTTATTCCTATGTTCACCAAATATCAAAACTCATTGCTTTTACTTCCAATGAAGAGTTAGCATTTAGACCTTATCTGTGGCCTGTTCATCGCCCACAGTAAAGAAGCATCTCTTAGGGCTAGATGGCTGAATGAAAGGAAGTGCCTCAATTGCCCATCTACCTTTATAATTAGCTGTTGTTGTTTATATATAACAATGGAGCTGCAAAGGCAAACAAAGACAATGCATGGACCACTTGCTTCATCTTGGTGTGTGCACAAAACCCCTTCAACCCACGCAGACAGATTCTCAGCAGCCCTTTAGCCGCCAAGCAAATATATGACATTAACAGAGCTTTCCGGAGTTTCTGCCTGAAAACATTTGGTCTGTATGGTGAAAATAAGGAGATGATCAAGGTATGATATGATTTCATGAATCACATGGTATCTGGTCAAAGAGAAACTTTTTTCTTAGGTTCATAATGTTTAAAGAGGAGGAGAATAACATGAAGAAAACTCGCCAGGAATACACTGGATAGATGAGGTGTATTAACCACACAGGAATGGGCTCCAAACTTTATAAAGTCAAGTTACTCAATTAGGATAGAAGCAGACTTTTAGGGAAAGTGAAGTCTAATTAGTGGTTCAGGGTCAATAACTCACATGGGGGGGTCTGAGAAGGTCTGAAGTCATAGTCCTGAAGAGAAGGGGGAGTTCACTCCAAGTTCTCACATATGGGATCTGTTAAGAGGTCACATTCTCAAAGGGAGGAGGGGATACACTCCAAGTTCTTATTATGGCAAAACATACATCATTCACGGAGCAATGTGAGTGTTTGGAATCATTTCATAGCTACATAACAACACTCTAGCAAGAGAATCTCAAGCAGATAAATAAATGGTCTTTTGATTCATATAAACCATAGACTAATGAATTTGATCTAGTTCTAATATTAATACATTAAAATGCTAATAGTTTTGTTTAAACTAGATTTTAGATGAGGTTCTTTCACTTCTTAAAAAATCAACAATTACTGTATGATTGAATTGCATAGTTAGGAAATGGGCAGGGTTCTTCTAGCGGGACACTGAGTACAGAATTAAGTGACAAGGAGACTTGAGGGTCACTCAGGGACTAAAACTCTCATTCACTTACACAATGGGCAAATCCTTTCTTGGACAGGATGTTGGTTTGTGGGAGGTGATCCAGAACATAAGTGTGATTAACAGTAGTACCTTTAATTCTATTCCCCCACATTCCTAATTAATACCACCCCATTGGACCACTGCCTTATTTTATGTTCCTTTATACACTTATGCCACAAAACCCCAATTTAGTCACCACTGATGTTTTCTCAGTGTACACCTTCCATTTATTTCCGTACCCAGCCTCCAGTCAGGACAATTATTTTGGTAGCAATATGTTCTTTGCCTTTCAATTTCAACCCATCAGAAATCCTCAACAAATGTCCCGATATAATAATTGAAACAATTCCTGAAGAAAGTATTTTTTAGAATGCATTGAATCAATGCATTGTCCTTTTTTAGAAATTCCAAGATTTCTGAAGAATAGTCCCACTATCAGGTGTCCCTAAATCCAAGCATGTAAGCATTATTGCTTACTGAGATGCCTCCTGGAATGATGGTGAGCTCACTTACAGGCAAAAAATAGAATAAAATCAGATCTGCAGGCTGCTTGGAATCAGAAAATCCATTAGGATGATTTCACTTAGTGCTTGCCATGAGCTTTGTTGTTGTCTTTAATATGCATATCCTGATGTGCATTTTATGTCTGGTGAGCAAGTGTCTGTATCCATCAGTGCAGAGGCTGTTGGACAGGAGAAGGGTATGCAAGGGATGGCTGTGGATGGTATGGAAAAATGGGTAAAGCCAAGTGCAGTCATTAAGCTCCCCCATCTGACTTGTTTCTCTTCTTCCTTTTCTATTGCTGTAAGTTACACATGATTGGTAACATTCTGATATTTCTTTCTTGGCAGAGAGGGGGACAGGATGCTATGCTGTCATGTATTTATTCAACAAATGCTTATTGAATTCTTATTGTGTGTAATTACTGCATTGGGACTAAGGAAAATGCAATCCTTGCCCTACACACACATAATTATAATTCAGAGTATCTTGTAGAAGCCATGTGGATGGCACACGTGTGGGTTCAAAAAAGAACAAAGAATATGCTGAGGTGATCAGGGAAGGTGACATATGACTTTAAGGTTGGAGAGGGCAGGTGAGGAGAACGGATTCAGGTGTGTAGACTAGTTGGAGGAAAGATGTGAGGGGGAGACAGGAAACCCAACAAAGAGTTGGTGGATGGACTGAATCTAAATATATACAAGAAGGTGGAGAGAGATGACAATAAAAGACAGGATGAAATAATCAAACTGAGTGCTTTGAGAACTAAATTATGAAACTGGACCTTCACCTACCTATAGAAGATAATGGATCCATTTTACAAGTTAAAGATTGAGCACTTAAGTTGCAGACATTATAACAGACACTGGAGATACTTGAGGATAAATAAGACCCTGACATTTAACCTCAAATAAAAGCACTGATAAGACCTGGCAGATTTTTTAACACAGAATTGATGTTTTCTGGAGTTTAGCCCCACACATTATTCATGGTGGACTGCAATGGGGAAAAATGGAAAGCAGGCAATCCTAACTCCCAGACGTGTGTGGGCAGGTGGAAGCGAAATGGAAGAAACAGACAAGGTAGGACGGTGCCTGCTCCATCCACTTCCAGGGCTGAGAGCTGGTGTATGAGGCTGCCTCCTTCTCCTCATCCCAAGCCTTTCTTCTAAGTCACTCCTCTAACAGATAAGTCCAGACATGATAAGCTTCTGATTCTCAGCTTACTTTTATGAGGGAGTTACTTAGTTACTTGCAATTTTTTTCATTTCTCTTTAGGCTCCAACAAATACAAAAACATCTTAAACACTTTGCTTGTAAATTGTCCTTTAAAAACTTTATGACCATGTCTGATTCTCTCAGGTAGTGCTTAAGCACCTCCAGCACTGTGCTTTTGATCTCTTCGGTAATTCCCACAGCATATGGTTCCCCCATACACCTTTGTTGCCTGACGGATTTCCTAATGAGATAAAAGATTCTGAACTTATTACCAGACACAAACAAACCTCAGTAACAACTAAATAATTACTTATTTTGTGGAAATGTTAATTATGACCTGTCTCTGTGTGTACATTTTCCCATCTTTTCTCAGCAGTCATTGCTGAATCCATGATTTCACGGTACAAATGTTTGTGATCTGGAAAGTACTCAGCGACCTCATGGCCTTTAATATGATCCGAAAGCCGTAGCACCCTTTTCCTTTCCACCTTGCTAACAACACAGCTGTTCAGGTCATACACTCAGGATGGGAGTGTCTTCTTGATAAAACCTAACGGATATGTGGTTGTCCTGTTAGCTTCTGAGTGTATTTCTGGTTTCTAAGCATTCTCTAAGAGGCTGCATGGGTCAGCTGCCCCACCCAAGGCCGTCCTCAGCTCTTCCTGGCATGCTGTAACCCTGTAGGGCTCCATTTTCTCCAGGCCCATGCAGTCTTATCCATGCAGTGTGAGACAAATTTAAGAGGACTTTGGAGAAAGGCATTTAGAGGGCAAAGGGTAGGAGGCGGCATGGGGCGAGCCGGTGACAGCAGCTGGTTGCATAGAAGCGCTGGGACGCTGGGACGCTGGGACGCTGGGACGCCGGAGTCCATCTAGGGGTGGGGCGATGCTGGCTCTCGCGAGACTCGGGGCAAGCCCAGGAGAGTCAGCAAGCCCTCCCTGTGCACTGCCCCGGCCCACCCGCTGCCTGGTCAGTGTTGCAGTCTTCAACTCTTTCCTTCGTTTTTAAAACAGCACTCCTATTGAATACTTGTATTCTTCTTTAAAATTTGATTTATTCTATCTGTTTTATGCCACATGAATGATTTTTCATTTAATGTAAGCTAGCACACTATTTCTCATTTTGATGGGGATTTGTCTTCAGAATTAATTTCAATCATTTCTTCTTCTCTTCTTATCTTTAGCAACTCATACAGACGGAACTTTGAAAGACGATTTAGATAATTCATTGGATCTTTAAAAAATATTTCTTCCTGTTTCATAATTATTTTACTTAAAATTTATGAAGTTATATTTTTTCTTATTTGGAAGTGAACATAAAAAAAAAAAAACTATCATTCTGTTTATGTGTTAAATTCAGGATAAAAAATTGCCAGGATTAGTTTGTTGTGTCTACATGTTTCGGTGAGTTTTCTTCAGTCTTTGCAAATGCCAAGAGCAATACTATTATTATTCTTTTACTTTGAACCAATCCAAGAAAAGATAGAGACCCAAGTAGTTTTTCAATTAGCTTAACCTTTTTACAAAAAAGGTTGTAACAAGAGGGTTGCCTGAAAACCTTCTCCCTTCGTGTTGAAGAGATAAACCATGCCTGGTGCATTGCCCTGCTTTGTCATGACGTCTTTTTCTTCACAAGCATTCTGAAATGACTGGATGGATGAACTGTCTTAAAAGGACAGCCTACTGTGATTCATAATCCTAGCACTGCAACAGTGGGCATAGCTGCGTAAAACAAAAATGCTTTTTTTCCAGCTTTGTGTGAATCCTACTCAAGCATTTAAAAAGATGGAGTCTGTTCTTTCAGTGGGAAGAACTCCCATTAATGTTAATGAAAGTCACACATTTACCTCAAAGCCAGAAAGATGCCTCAGTCTTTCCCCAGGAATTCTACTTTTTTTTTTTTTTTAAGAATGAAAAGAGTGTGTGGGCTTCTTTACTTTCTATAGTTGGGCAGGATGGAAAAATGGAGCTGAGGCAGAACCTGGCAACATTTAAAATGAAGCTCTCCATTTGTTGACACTAGAAAATACCTTGTTGTCAGAGCATAAATGCAAATGTCTCCATCTGTGCTTGATACTTTTCAGATTTGTCTCTCTCTTTTTAATTTTGAAGGGAAAGTAAAAGTCGTTTTGACTTTAAAAGATAAAACAGATTTTAAAATATTTTACATACACTATCCACTCATTTTCTCACTAATTCAAATCAAGAGTCCTTACAGGATAGAATCTGAGGAACAAGAGGAGATGAAACACAATAGATGAAAGACAGAAATAGTAGCAGCATAATGGTCCTGTTCCTCATCTCTTAAGGAAGGCTGTTCTATCATTCTTATTGAGCTAAACTGTCTCTGATGTTGGTGGACTTAGTGCACAGAAAATGCTTCATTTTCAAAGTATTAGCAGTATCAATTACTAAATCCTTACAACCAAGAGTAATAGAAAGCATCTGACAATAGGGAAGTATCATGGAACATTGCTCTTATAAGTATTATTATTTTATGTTTTAATGTTTTTATGTCAATCTAGCTGGTAAATTCCATTCACTTTGAGAATTTTGGGGTAGTTTAACATTTTGCTTAAATGTGGAGGCTGCACATGTAGTGGAAAGAGCATGGGTTTTGGGATTCAGAACAGAGGCTCAAGTTCATTTTTTCAGCAAATATTTATGTGTGATGAACTCAAAGCCTCCTAGTGGCTATGGAATTTTGTGTTTGGAACTTAGCAAGGTTGCTAATATCTTACCTTGTGGCCAGGTGTGGTGGCTCACACCTATATTCCCAGTGCTGTGGGAGGCTGAGAACTCCCATTACAAGACTCTTTTTTCTACAAAAATAAAAACAGTTAGCTGGGCATGGTGGCACATGCCTATAGTTCAAGCTATTTGGGAGTCTGAGACGGGATGATCACTCTAGCCCAGAAGTTCAAGCTGCAGTGAGTTATGATTATGCCACTGCACTCCAGCCTGGGTGACAGAGTGAGACCCTATCTCTAAAATGTGTATATTTGTCTTAGCCTGCTTTGTGTCTCCAGAACAGAGTGCCACAGAATGGATAGTTTATAAAGAAAATAAATTTAGTTTTCGTGGTTCTGGAGACTCGGAAGTCCAATATCAAGGGGTCAGCATCTGGCAAGGGCCTTCATGCTGCATTATCCCATGGAAGAAGGCAGAGGGGCAAGAGAGTGTGACAGCCTGAGAGCAAGAGGGGGCCAAATTCGCTTTTATAACAAACTCACTCCCAGGATAACTAATGCACTTCTGTGATAACAACACTAATTCCTTCATGAGGGTAGAACCCTTATAGCCTATTCATCTCTTAAAGATCTCACCTTTTAATACCACCGTGATGGCAATTACATTTCAATGTGGATTTTGGAGGGAATATTTGAATCATAGAGTATCTCCTCCATAATATGACTCAGGCAAGGCAATCTAAATACTCTATATATGTAGTGACTAAGTGGCCATAGTGATTAGCTTGGGATGGGCACATGACCCAAACTAGGCCAATCCAGGAATTTTGCTGAAGCTTCCTGAAATGAGGAGTTAGCAAGGATCTTGCTTGGGATAATGAAAAACCACCTTCTACCAGTATAATAATACATCAACATATATATATATACACACACACATATATGTGTTATATATATAGATATATGTTGTGTATATATATGTGTATGTGTATGTGTGTATATATCTAACCTCCAAATTTTCTTCTGATACAATTATCATGTCCACATATATTTAACTCAGCCCAATTTCATTCATTCACTTGTCCCTAGAAAATAGAACCCATGAGCACGATAATTTAGTGCATCCACATTTTAAACTGTGTATATTTGAATATGAATGGAGTATCCAATTTTATACCACTTTTGAGAAAATAGTATCATACAGAGAGTAAGGGGAGCAAGAACAAATGCAATGCATACATGTATACTTTTATAAACACAAATAATCTGCCTCAGTAATATAAATGTATCCAAAGTTATGACTGTTTCAGAAAGAATTCTTATCACCAGGACCTTAACAAACCATACTGTTTGAAAAAAGACTAAGAGTGAGCATAAAATTAACCACAATGTGGGGAAACTATCTTTTCTTGGTCTTCTATTTCTCCCTTCCAGAATGTGCATTCTTCAAAATTAAGGGAGCAGCAAAAATACCATGTATCTCAAATTGAACTCCCTTCTAGAATAGTAAGAGTCAATTTAATATGTTATTAAGAAATAAAAAGACTTCACGAAAGGTAAGCGTGAAAGCCAGGTGAATTATTGGCTGAGGTGGTTAAAAGCATGAAAATAAATAAATTTGGCAAAATGGAAGGAGAGATTTACAGATGGCCTCAGGATCCATGACTGAGGCATCCACCAATGCAGAGACAGTAAGATAGATAAGAACATTGTACACTTAGCATTGCCCCCTGCTCATTGCCAGGTTGCCACATTAAATGTACTGGGTTGCTTCCCCTCATACTACCAGAAAGATGTTGCTTGGAATAAAGACAAATAACCCTCTACCAACATAATGCATCAGCTGATTTAACCAAAGTTTAAATCTTTTCTTTAGGGCTTGTGTTGAATTTGGCTTCAACCTGTTTTACTCATCCTAGCATTGTGTAGAGAACTTAGTGTTCAAAAAGCAAGTGGTATGTTCAATGGAAAAAGTGCAAGTTTTGGAGCCAAACAGATAATCCGAGTCCTTGCTCTACCACTTAGCATTTGGAAAATAAGAGTTATCTATTTTTATGTCTTTAGAAGACTTTCCTGAACTTATGCTACCAATTTCTGTACAGTTATTGTTTTTCCATTTATTCTAGTCATCTTACACCCAAAGTCAAAAATTCTCTATTTTGCTATAACCTGATGGGAGGAGAGTGGGTCCACAGATTATTATAAAGGGCTCATAGAATCAGAGATATTTCAAATATTATCTATAAAGTAACTAAATAATGCCTCATATGTATATACATAGTGTGCTACATTATTTTTCAAATATGTAAAGATAATTTTCAATAAATAAAACTCATTTAGAAATATCTCACTTTTTTGCGGTTTTTTTAAATCAATGGGTGATAAATATATAAATAATATCATGGATTTTTTTACACTTCAAAAGAGATCTCTAGAAAGTTAATATTGCTAAAAGGATTTTTCCCTGTTTACTTGCTCTGATTATTTTAATATCCTTTTAAGTCCTTATTTTCTCTTATTTTTTCCTTCTCACCTTTCTTTCTAAGTAAGGTTCACTATTTTCTATGTTCAAAGTATCTATTAGTTAATACCAAAAAAATAGACTGAAGAAAATAGTTGGCCATTGTCTCTTCCCATGGCTTCTTTTTTTTGCAAAGGACCCTGTTTAGGTATATAAATTGTGTGAGTGCCTTCATCCTATGCTACTGAAATTAAAAAATAAATAAACTTGTATTCCTTCAGCTGAGGTTCTCCTTGGTGGTTCATATATCTCAGTATACCATACATTTGTTATACATATATATGGATGCATAAGAGCTTCGCCTTTGCAGCTTCCAGGGTGCACAACACACAGCAATCCCTCCCAGCCACAGCTAGAGAGGTAGATCATATAAAGTCACATTTACTCAACTCAAATCCAATGCTCATCCCAGTATCCTGTCTTCATTACCACTTCAGACAAACTTTTGAAAGTTGCTGCTAAGCTCTCAGTGTTTGAGCCCATTTTATTTTTTCTTTATTTTGAATAATAAATTTAATAGATTTAAAATTTACAGAAAGTTAAAATAATAATAATAGTAAATTAAGAACACTTATTTTTCCAATATGAAGAGTTAATGACTATAAAAAATTGTCATATTTGTTTAGCCTGTTGTTAAAGATGTGAAACATAACAAAAAACTGAAGTCTTCTTTAACCGTTACCAGTTGCATCTCCCAATCTACTTTTCAGAGGTAACTCCTAGAGTGTGCAGCTTTCCAGTTCATTTAAATGTATAGATATGTGAATACATATTGTTGCTTTGCATGTTTTTTATTCAATTATTTCTTATTATATTTGTCATTTTATCTTGCCTTTTTCACCCAATATTATTTTTCAATATCTATATGTGTTATGCAGTATTTTATTTTTGGGGTATAGGTGGTATTTGGTTACATGAGTAAGTTCTTCAGTGGTGATTGGTGAGATTTTCATGCACCCATCATCTGAGCAGTATACACTGCAGCATATGAGTAGTCTTCTATCCCTCACCTCCCCCACTCTTTCCCCCAAGTTTCTTAAGTCCATTGCATCATTCTTATGCCTTTGCATCCTCTTAGCTTAGCTCCCACATATCAGGGAGAACATATGATGTTTGGTTTTCTATTCCTGAGTCACTTTACTTAGAATAATAGTCTCCAGCTCATCCAGGTTACTGCAAATGCTGTTAATTCATTCTTTTTTATGGCTGCATAGTATTCCATCATCTATCTATCTATCTATCTATCTATCTATCTATCTATCTATCTATCTATCTAGATATATCCAATGAGTGGATAAAGTGTAATATATATATATATCACATTTTCTTTATCCACTCTTTGATTGATGCTTCCATGATTTTACAGTTGTGAATCATGCTGCTATAAACATGCATATGCAAATATCTTTTCTGAATAATTACTTCTTTTCCTCTGGGTAGATACTCAGTAGTGGGATTGCTAGATCAAATGGTAGTTATACTTTTGGCTCTTTAAGAAATCTCCACACTGTTTTCCATAGCAGTTGTACTAGTTTACATTACCATCAGCAGTGGAGAAGTGTTCCCTGTTCACTGCATCCACACCAGGAACTATGGTTTTTTGATTTTTTGAGTATGGCCATTCTGCAGGAGTGACATCGTATTGCATTGTGGTTTTGATTTGCAATTCCCTGATCATTAGTGTTGTTGAGCATTTTTTCATATGTTTGTTGGTCATTTGTATATCTTCTTTAGGGAATTGTCTATTCATATCCTTAGCCCAGTTTTTGATGGAATTGTTTTTTGTTTTTTTTTTTCTTACTGATTTGCTTGAGTTTGTTGTAGATTCTGGATATTAGCTCTTTGTCAGATATATAGATTGTGAAGATTTTCTCCCACTGTGTGGGTTCTCTGTTTACTCTGCTGACTGTTCCTTTTGCTGTGCAAAAGCTCTTTAGTTTAATTAGGTCCCAGGTATTTTTCTTTGTTTTAATTGCATTTGGGTTCTTGGTCATGAAATCCTTGCCTAAGCCAATGTCTGGAAGGGTTTTTCTAGAATTCTATCTTCTAGAAGTTTTATAGTTTCAGGTCTTAGGTTTAAGTCCTTAATCCATCTTGAGTTGATTTTGTACAAGGTGAGAGATGAGGAACCAAATTCATTCTCTTACATGTGGCTTATCAATGATCCCAGCACCATTTTTGAAAAGGGTGTCCTTTCCCCACTTTATGTTTTGTTTGCTTTGTCGAAGATAGTTTGGCTGTAAGTATTTGGGTTTATTTCTGGGTTCTTTATTCTGTTCCATTGGTCTATGTGCATATTTTTGTACCAGTACCGCGCTGCTTTGGTGGCTATGGCCTTATAGTATAGTTTGAAATCAGGTAGTGTGATGCCTCCAGCTTTATTCTTTTTGCTTAGTCTTGCTTTGGCTATGAGGGCTCTTNTTAGTCTTGCTTTGGCTATGCGGGCTCTTTTTTGGTTCCATATGAATTTTAGATTTTTTTTTCTAATTCTGTGAAGAATGATGGTGGTATTTTGATGGGGATTGCATTGAATTTGTAGATTGCTTTTGGCAGTATGGTCATTTCCACAATATTGATTCTACCAATCCATGAGCATGGGGTGTGTTTGCATTTGTTTGTGTCATTTATGATTTCTTTTAGCAGTGTTTTGTAGGTTTCCTTGTAGAGGTCTTTGGCCTCCTTGGTTAGGTATATTCCTAGGTGTTTTATTTTACTTTTTTGCAGCTATTGTAAAAGGGATTGAGTTCTTTACTTGATTCTCTGCTTAGTCGCTGTTGGTGATAGAAGAGCTACTTATTTGTGTACATTAATCTTGTCTCTGGAAACTTTGCTGAATTCTTTTATCAGTTCTAGGAGCTTTCTCAGGGAGTCCTTAGGGTTTTTAAGGTGAACAATCATATCACCAGCAAACAGTGACAATTTGACCTCCCTTTTATCAATTTGGATGCCCTTTATTTCTTTCTCTTGTCTGATTGCTCTGGATGGGACTTCCAGTACTATGGTGAAGAAGAATGGGCATCTTTGTCTTGTTCCAGTTCTCAGAGGGAGTGCTTTCAACTTTTCCCCATTCAGTATTATCTTGGCTATGGGTTCATCATAGATGGCTTTTATTACATTAAGGTATGTCCCTTGTATGCTGTTTGCTGAGAGTTTTAATCATAAAAGGATGCTGGATTTTGTTAAATGCTTTTTCTGCATCCATTGAAATGATCATGTGACTTTGTTATTTATTCTGTTTATGTGGTTTATCACATTTATTGACTTGCCTGTGTTAAACCATCCCTGCATCCCTGGTATGAAACCAACTTGATCATGGTGGATTATCTTTTTGATATGTTGTTGGATTCGGTTAGCTAGTATTTTGTTAAGGATTTTAGCATCTATATTCATCAAGGATATCAGTCTGTAGTTTTCTTTTTTAGTTATGTCCTTTCCTGGTTTTGGTATTAGGGTGATGCTGGCTTCATAGAATGAATTAGGATGGTTCTTTCCCTATCTTGTGGAACAGTGTCAAAATGATTGGTACCAATTCTTCTTTGAATGTCTAGTAGAATTCTTCTGTGAATCCGCCTGGTCCTGGACTTTTCTTGTTGGTAATTTTTTAATTACCATTTCAATCTCACTGATTGCTATTGGCCTGTTCAGAGTATTTAATTCTTACTGATTTAAGCTAGGAGGGTTGTACTTTTCCAGGAATTTATCAATCTCTTCTAGGTTTTCTAGTTTATGTGTGTAAAGGTTTTCATAGTAGCCTTGAATGATCTTTTGCATTTTAGTGGTGTCAATTATATTAACTCTTGTTTTGTTTCTTAGTGAGGTTATTCAAATTTTCTCTCATCTTTTCTTGGTCAATCTTGCCAATAGTCTATCAACTTTATCTTTTCAAAGAACCAGTTTTTTAATTTCATTTGTCTTTTGTATTTTTTGTTTGTTTGTTTCAATTTCATTTAGTTCTGCTCTGATCTTGATTATTTCCTTTCTTCTGCTGGGTTTGGGTTTGGTTTGTTCTTATTTCTCTCATTCCTTGAGGTGTGACCTTAGAATGTCAGTTTGTGCTCTTTCAGTCTTTTTGATGTAGGCGTTTAGGGCTATGAACTTTCCTCTTAGCACTGCCTTTGCTGTACCCAGAGGTTTTGATCAGTTGTGTCATTGTTGTCATCCAGTTTGAAGAATTTTTAAATTTCCATCTTGATTTCATTTTTGAACCAGTGCTCATTCAGGGGCAGGTTATTTAATTTCCATATATTTGCATGGTTTTGAAGATTCCTTTTGGAGTTGATTTCCAATTTTATTCTATTGTGGTCTGATACGGTGCTTGATATAATTTCAATTTTCTTAAATTTATTGTGTTTTATGGCTTATCATATGGCTTATCATATCTTCATTTCTTGGAGATATGCTGTTGAATAGAATGTGTATTCTGCAGTTGTTGGGTGGAATGTTCTGTATGTATCTGTTAAGTCCATTTGTTCCAAGGTATATTTTAAATCCATTCTATCTTTGTTGACTTTCTGTCTTGATGACTTGTCTAGTGCTGTCAGTGGAGTATTGAAGTTGCCCACTATTAGTGTGTTGCTGTCTATCTCATTTCTTAGGTCTATTAGTAATTGTTTTATAAATTTGGGAGCTCCAGTGTTAGGTACATATATGTTTAGAATTGTAATATTTTCCTGTTGGACAAGGCTTTTACCATTATATACTGTCCCTCTTTGTCTCTTTTAACCGCTGTTGCTTTAAAGTTTGTTTTGTTTGATATAAGAATAGGTACCCTGCTTGCTTTTGGTGTCCATTTGCATGAATGCCTTTTCCCACACCTTTACTTTAAGTTTATGTGAGTCCTTATATGCTAGGTGAGTCTCCTGAAGGCAGAAGATAGTTGGTTGGTGAGTTCTTATCCATTCTATGATTCTGTATCTTTTAAGTGGAGAATTTAGGCCATTTACATTTAATGTTAGTATTGAAATGTGAGGTACTATTGCTTTTATTGTGCTCTTTGTTGCCTGGGTAGTTTGGTTTTGTTTTTTGTTTTGCTTTTAACTTGTATTTTGTTTTATGGCTTCTGTGTGATTTATGCTTTAAAGAGGTTCTGTTTTGATATGTTTCCAGGATTTGTTTCAGGATTTAGAGCTCCTTTTAGCAGTTCTCGTAGTGGTGGTTTGGTAATGGCAAATTCTTTCAGCATTTGTTTGTCTGAAAAAGACTGTATCTTCCCTTCATATATGATGCTTAGTTTTTGTGGATACAAAATTCTTGGCTGATAATTGTTTTGTGTGAGAAGGCTGAAGATAAGACCCCAATCCCTTCTAGCTTGTAGGGTTTCTGCTAATAAATCTGCTATTAATCTGATAGGTTTTCCTTTATATGTTTCCTGGTGTTTCTGTCTCACAGTTCTTAAGATTCCTTCCTTTGTCTTAACTTCAGATAACCTGATGACAATGTGGTTGATGATGTGGTTTGTGATTAATTTCCTAGGCGTTCTTTGTGTTTCTTGTATTTGGATGTCTAGCTCTCTAGCAAGGCCAGGAAGTTTTCCTTGATTATTCCTCCAAATATGATTTCTAAGCTTTTAGAATTCACTCCTTCCTCGGAAACACCGAGTAGTTTTAGGCTTGGTCATTTACCATAATCCCAGACTTCTTGGAGGCTTTGTTCATGTTTTCTTATTCTTTTTTCTTTGTCTTTGTTGGATTGGGTTGATTTGAAGACCTTGTCTTTGAGCTCTGAATTTCTTTCTTCTACTTGTTCAATTCTATTGGTGAGACTTTCCAGAGCATTTGCATTTCTAAAAGTGTGCCCAAAGTTTCCTGAATTATTGATTGTTTTTTCTTTAAGCTATCTGTTGCCTTTAATATTTCTCCTGTCACTTGTATCACATTTTGGATTTCCTTGCATTGGGCATCTCTTTTCTCTGGTCCCTCCCCGATTAGCTTAACAACTAACCCGAATTCTTTTTCAGGTAAATCGGGGATTTCTTCTTGGTTTGGATCCATTGCTGGTGAACTGGTGTGATTTTTGGGGGGTGTTGAAGAGCCTTGTTTTATCATATTACTAGGGTTGGTTTTCTGGGTCCTTCTCATTTGGGTAGGCTTTGTCAGAGGGAAGGTCTAGGGCTGAAGGCTGTTGTTGAGATTCTTTTTCCCACAGAGTGTTCCCTCTATGTAGTACTCTCCCCCTTTTCCTATGGATGTGGCTTGTTGTGAGTCAAACTGCAGTGATTGTTGTCTCTTTTCTGGGTCTAGCCACCCAGCGAGTCTACACAGTTCTGGGCTGGTACTGGGGGTTGTCTGCACAGAGTCCTGTGATATGAACCATCTATGGTCTCTCAGCCATGGATACCAGCACTTGTTCTGGTGGAGCTGATGTGGCAGAGGGGTGGACAATGGACTCTGTGAAGGTCCTTAGCTTTGGTTGTTTAATGTTCTGTTTTTGTGCTCATTGGCCTCCTACCAGGAGGTGGGGTTTTCCAGAAAGCCTCAGTTGTGATAGCACACGGAGGAACCAGTGGTGGGCAGGGCCCTAGAACTCACAGGATTATGTGCCCTTTTTCTTCTGCTACCAGGGTGGATAGGGAAAGACCATCAGGTAGGTGTGGGTTAGGCATGTCTGAGCTCAGACCCTTCTTGGGCGGGTCCTGCTGTGGCTGCCGTGGGGGTGGGGGTGAGATTCCCAGGTCACTGAAGTTATGTACCTGAGAGGATTATGGCTGCCTCTGCTGGGTCATGCAGGTTGTCATACAGGGAAGTGGAGGAAAGCTGGCAGTCACAGGCCTCAACCAGCTCCCACGCAAACAGAAGGGCTGGTCTCACTCCCACTGTGCCCCTCCCAACAGCCCCCAGACCATTTCCAAGTGGAGAGTGATATGGCCTTGAAAACCTGCCTCAGGCTACCCATCTCCCAGCTGCGAAAGAAAAGGGCTTGGTTCTTCCCCTGCCTATGGAGTCTGTGGCGTTCTGGCTAGGAGGCTTCTTAACCCATTCAAATTGTTACAGTGTTCAGCTAGAGATTTCCTTCTTACTGTGGAGTTTCACCCCCAGCTCCTCTCCTTTTGGATCTGTGTGGTGCTAAGCAGGAATGGCCTGCTAGGGGACCCAGCGAGCTCCCAGCGAGCTTTCTGCTGCTTTCTCTACCCCTGTATTTCGCTCGGCTCTCCAAATTAACTCAGCTCCAGGTAAAGTCGGAAACTTCTCCCATAAACAGACCTTCAGTTTCTCCAGTGGGGGTGTGTGTTCGGGAGAGGAGGATCTCCCTTTCCCACTTCCTCAGTTGGAGCACACAGTTTTGGGAGTGTCTCCCGGGTCCTGTAGGAGCAGTCTGCTTCCTTCGGAGGATCTTAGTATTTTATGGCTACAATTTGTTTATTCCTTAATTAAGGTCATTTAGATTGCCTCCATCCAAACATGCCATAATATACATCTTTGCCCTTGTATGAAAATTTTCCTAATATATATAGTATTTCAAAATTTTATACTATAGGAGAGATTATGACACAATGTTAAGATTTTAGAATTCCTTCTGTGGTAGTGTTATATTGATGTTAAAATTATTTTCAGTGTTTTGGCATTGATGATGTTTTATTTTGCTAAGTTTTCAAAGTTTCTTTCACCATCTTTCCCCTCAATTCCCCCTACCCTTCCCTGTGTCCCCTAACCCCTCCCACAATGGGTCTACTCATAGTTCACATCCCATTCCATTACAGCCTTCATCAGATGGTTATTCAGAAGATACACATACATATTGCTTTCCTGTGCCGCTTTCCTCAAAAATAGCAAAAATAAATCTGTTGGGAAAAAATCACAGAGAAAGATCTTTAAAATGTCAACTATCAAGCTGATATGAATGACTTAGATTCAGGAAGTGACAAGTAATGTATTGTCATTTGGAAACACAATTGCTAATCTTTAACACCTGACCATCCAGACCATGGCAGATAAGATTCCTAATTACATCCTAAACGGGGGCAGCAGGCAGCCTACAGCATACAACACACATTCATTCCACCATGTGTCAGACCTCTCATTGAATATTTTATGATGGTAGCCAGGTAATTAAGCAAATATTTGAAGGCGCAAAGGGGTAATAGTGACAAGTGACAGGGTAGGGAGGTGGGAGAAAGCCTTGGATGCCTCAGTTTTTGTCATATAATTTGACTGGATTAAAACTCTCAGACACAAATAAGCAAGGTATTTATATTTTTATCTCTACTTAACTTTTAAATTTCACTACTCTGTCTATATCTGGTGTGTGAAGTTGAAACTGAGGCATGCTGAGTCCACACAGATCTCACCAGTGGCAAGATGGTATTTCAGTGCATGTTAGCTGCTCTCTCCATTGTATGACTCTGAGGATCGATCATCAGTCAATGAAGTAGTTGAGGCAGTGAAAACAAAGACTTTACCTTTCTATTCCTGTTGTAGGTGCTAAATGTCATTGCCATGAGCAGGGTGGTCAGTATAGGCAGTATAGTGGCTTGAAGGATTTGAACTTGCAGTCAGAATCACAATGGCCTCTCATTAGCTATGAGACTTTGGTCAAATACCCCATGTTCCTATCAGTAAAGTTAGCTATTATTATACGCATATGAAATCTGCAGGGAACTCCTCACATTTTGCCTCAGTCAAACATCAGTTTCCTTTTTTCTATCTCTTTTTCTTTCCAGAACTTCAACAAGTAGCAAATATACTGAATGAAGTTTCAGACATAAAAGTTAATGCTATTTAGAAAGGCAGTGGTTAGGTGAATGAACGCAAAGTATTTTACTAGGATATTTGAAAAGAGAGTCAGACATACTAATTCCAAAGAATATATTTGTACAAATAACAGCTAATATCTCTTGAAGAGATGCTTTGCTAAAATGAAAACAATTATTTGTGGCTATTACAGCCTTGGAAATAAATACTTGTTGGTATATGCTGTTTAAATAGTTTTAAACATAGAGAACACTTGCACTAAGAAAACATTAGAAAAAGACATTGCAAGACTTCCACTTCTGCCCACGAAGGAAGAAATGCTTTGGAAATTGCTTTCCTTCCATAAAACCTAGAAAACCTAGGGACTGTGATCTCTGAGAGAAAGAAAACAATGGAGTGGGCTTTACCACTGAGAGGCAGTTTCAAGGTTGCTGCACACGGAGAATCCAAATGGAGTCAGTGGGTTTGTGACTTGTAGAGACAGAAGTTGTCGTTTGGGGAGGCAGAAGCAGTCACTATTTGTGGCCAGAATACCAGAGGGGAGGGACAGACAGCTGCAGAGACAGAAAATTCTAGGTATCTGCAGATGGTTCCATTTAGTCTTTGACTAAATATTCATCTGCAAACACAGGGGATAAACCTTCTCAGGCTAGGGGAAACACTACTAGAAAGCAGAGAGCCAAACAATTCCCAGAACTCACATAGGACGAATGGGTCAATATGACATGCTAGTAAAAGTGCCATAACAAAGCTAAATATTCATTAAAGGTAAACAACAGAACTTAACACTCAATCACATAAAATTCGCAATGGCCGGTAAATGATAAAAATAACTCTGCTTGCAAATAAGCAGGAAAATTTTCGCAATGACCAGGATGAACTTCAAATCATATAAAAGAACCAGAAAAGGCTGGGTGCAGTGGCTCACGCCTGTAATCCCAGCACTTTGGGAGGCCAAGGAGGCTCAAGGGTGGGCAGAGTGCACCTAGGGTCAGGAGTTCAAGACCAGCCTGGCCAATTGGGGAAATCACATCTTCTACTAAAATACAAAAAAAAAAAAAAAAAAAAAAATAGAGCCAGGTGCGGTGGTGTGGGCCTGTAGTCCCAGCTACTCGGGAGGCTGAGGCAGGAGAATTGCTTGAACTCAGCAGGCAGAAGCTGCAGTGAGCCGAGATCGCGCCATTGCACTCCAGCCTGGGCGACAGAGTGAGACTCCCTCTCAATAAATAAATAAATAAAATAAAATAAAATAAAATAAAATAAAATAAAAAAGTAAAAAAACCAGAAAAGACGGAGATAAACGAATTAAGGAGACAAGAATCCTAAAATAACAAACATGTTCAAGGATCAAGGATATGAAAGAAAACATGGACATGATAAGAGAAATGCTAGACCTGATAAAGAACCAAATACAACACTGAGAGATGAAAAATGCAACGTCCACAAAGGAAAATGGACTGCATAAGATTAACAGATTAGACACATCAGAACAAAAGAGCAATGAACTTGAAGACAAAGTAATAGAAATTATTTCAAATGAAGTGCATAGAGGTAAAAAGTAAGAAAAGTGAACAATAATCTCTGTGACTTATAGTATAACATCAAGCAGTCTAACATATGTTTAATAAGAGTCTCAGAGTAGGAGGAGAAAGAGTGAGTTGCACAGAAAAAGAAATTTTAAGATCCAAGAAAATCAACAAAATCGCCAAGAAAAATAAGAAAAAAGAAAAGCAGAGTATTTCAGCCAGGGTCCAGTTAAAAGAGAGAAGCCACACCACAATTTGAACAGGAAAGGTTAATACAAAGAATTATTAATTTCTTTGAATATGAATTCAAAATAAGAAGAGAACTCTACAGACAACAGAAAGCTGTAAGTAGCTATTTCCCAAAAAGAAGAAACACAGTCCCAATAGTCATTGTATCCATTGCTGACCACATTAATTCCTCCTCAAATTCAGTCACAGACCCATTGAATCTTTTGTTACCTAAAGGTAAAGGTTAAAGTTAACTTATAATAATTTGTATATGAAATAAAAATGGGAAGAAAAAGGAAGGTGGCTAGGTTATACCAACAAGCATATGATGCACATAACAAAGAGAAAATATGCCAAGCTAATACAGTCCTCATGTCTGTAATGGATCATGAGGTTGTAGTTAATACTTGTAACATCTTTCTTCAAGTGCTTATCCTAAGTATTTTCCTTGCTTTCATTTAGAACCTCAGTTACTTTAGGCTCTTTATCTGGGGGAGGTTACTAAGCATTCAGTCTTGAATCGTGTGAGACCTCAGTCATTTTGCTTTTTATTGTAATTTTAAAATAACTTTTACTATGGGGCATGGAATATTAGTATGGAAGTGCTAAAGGGCAGTCCCAAGGGTTCCCTGGATACTAAAGTTCTCTTTGCCTCCATTTTATAGTAGCAATCGACTTTTGTCTGGTAATTGGGATCAATCACACTGGCCAACAGACTAAAACTTTAAAGACAATCTATTGGTTCAGAGGCTTAAGAAGACCAGAATGACTAGGTAGAAATTTCAGTGACATCTTATTGTGTTCCTTGATGAAAGCATTGTCCCCTTAAGAACCAGTGCTAAGCTCTATACCCAGGCAAAATGTGTTTCCAAAATAATAGCAAAATGAGGAATTTTTCAGCCCAATAAAAGCAAGATGAGTGTCTTTATTTTTATGTGTCATTCAAAGTAAAACTACCCTTTATTCACTGGTTCTTTTAAAATTGTATATTTAAAATTTTCTGCAGTTTCATTATAAGTGTGTATTTCTTTTACATTTTCTGCTCAGTATTCATTAGGTTTCACAAATATAGAAATTGATATCCTTCATCATTTCTAGAAAATGTTTAGCCATTGTTTATCCTGATATTGCCTCTGTTTCATTCTCTTTGTTTTCTCCTTCTGGGTTTCTAATTAAGCATGTGATAGACCTTCTTACTATATATATGTCCAATATTTAAAAAAATTTTTATCTTTTTGGTTCTCCATGTTTTATTCAGCTAATTTCTTCTAATTCATTAACTAGAACCTGTCTTCTGGTTCATTAACTCTCTTTTCAGCTGGGTATAATTTGCTCAACCCTTTCACTGAGTTTTTAATATTAGTTATCTTGTTTTTTTAGTTGTATAATTTCTATTTTGATCTTCTCCAAATCATGTATATCACTTTTTAATAGTTTCTATCTCATTGCTGATAATTTTAAGCTTGGTTTTTATTTCCTCAAATATAATAGTTGTTTCATAGGCTGTTGTCCAATAATTTCACCATTTAGAGTTCCTGTGGGTTTATTTCTGTTTTCTGATATTCCTCCAAAACCTTGTTCATAGGATCTTGTTTCCTTGTGTGCTTCATTATCTCTGACCCTGTGGGACATTGAAATTATAGGAATAATTTAAGACTTCAGATGATATAATCCTCTCTTGAATGGCTTTATGCCTTCTACAAAATACTGTAGAATCTGAGTTGATTAGTGAGCTACAAATTAATGAGATTCCATTGTGTTGTTGAGAAATGTACATATAGATTTGCCTTAATCTATCTTTTTATATCATTGTGTCTGGAATTGGTGGGTTCTTGGTCTTGCTGACTTCAAGAATGAAGCCGCAGACCCTCGCAGTGAGTGTTACAGTTCTTAAAGACGGTGTGTCCGGAGTCTATTCCTTCAGATGTTCAGATGTGTCTGCAGTTTCTTTCCTCTGGTGGGTTCCTGGTCTTGCTGACTTCAGGAGTGAAGCTGCAGATCTTCACTGTGAGTGTTACAGCTCTTGAAGGCGGTGCGTCTGGAGTTGTTTGTTCCTCCTGGTGGGTTTGTGGTCTTGCTGGCTTCAGGAGTGAAGCTGCAAACCTTCACAGTGAATGTTACAGCTCATAAAGGAAGCGTGTGCCCAAAGAGTGAGCAGCAGCAAGATTTATCGTAAAGAGCCAAAGAATAAAGCTTCCACAGAGTGGAAGGGGACCCAAGCGGGTTGCCACTGCTGGCTTGGGCAGCCTGCTTTTATTCCCCTATCTGATCCCACCCACATCCTGTTGATGGTTCCATTTTACAGAGAGCTGATTGTTCTATTTTACAGAGAGCTGATTGGTCCATTTTACAGAGAGCTGATTGGTCTGTTTTACAGAAAGCTGATGGGTCCATTTTGACAGAGTGCTGATTGGTGCATTTACAATCCCTGAGCTAGACACAGAGTGCTGATTGGTGTGTTTACAATCCTTTAGCTAGATACAGAGTGCTAGACAGAAAAGTTCTCCCAGTCCCCACTAGGTTAGCTAGATACAGAGTACTGATTGGTGTGTTTACAAACCTTGAGCTAGACACAGGGTACTGATTGGTGTATTTACAAACCCTGAGCTAGACACAGAGTGCTGATTGGTGCATTTACAATCCTTTAGCTAGAAACAGAGTGCTAGACAGAAAAGTTCTCCAAGTCCCCACTAGGTTAGCTAGATACAGAGTACTGATTGGTGTATTTACTGATTGGTATATTTACAAACCTTGAGCTAGACACAGAGTGCTCATTGGTGTATTTACAATCCCTTAGATAGACATAAAGGTACTCCAAGTCCCCATTAGACTTAGGAACCCAGGTGGCTTCACCTAGTGTATCACAGCTACCCGCCAGTTCTGCACCATGCGCCCGCACTCCTCAGCCCTTGGGCGGTCGATGGGACCGGGTGCTGCGCGCAGGGGGCGGTGTTCATCTGGGAGGCTCAGGTAGGCAGGAGCCCATGGTGGGAGTGGGGAGGCTCAGGCATGGTGGGCTGCAGGTCCCGAGCCCTGCTGCAGGGAGGCAGCTAAGGCCCAGCGAGAATTCCAGCACAGCGATGGCAGGCCGATGGCAGGCTGGCAATGCTGGGGGATCCAGTGCACCCTCTGCAGCTGCTGGTTGGGGTGCTAAGCCCCTCATTGCCTGGGGACAGTGGTGCAGGCGGGCCGCTCTGAGTGTGGGGCCCGTTGAGCCCACGCCCACCAGGAACTGGCACTGGCCCATCAACACTGGGCAGCCTCAGTTCCTGCCCACACCTCTCCCTCCACACCTCCCTGCAAGCAGAGGGAGCCGGCTCTGGCCTGGGTCAGCCCAGAGAGGGGCTCCCACAGTGCCGTGGCAGGCTGAAGGGCTCCTCAAGTTTCACTAGAGTAGACGCTGAGGCTGAGGAGGTGCCAAGAGTGAGGGCTGCTAGCATGTTGTCACCTCTCACCATCACATTCCTTAACTTGGGGAAGCTACCTTGTTCTAATAGCTACCTTAGACAAGACATTAATATTTCTGTTTTTGCATATTTGATTAAAATGGATTTAGTTAACATTATGGTTTCTCTTTTAAGCTTCTTGTGTACTGCAAACACTTTAAAAACATTCCATATTTAACACTCTGAGTCACCTGGCTTTTAGTTTTTATTAGTTAGTAAATGTATCTATATGTCTGAGTTTAAAAACCATGTTTTTTTAAAAAAAATTTATATGTGATTTTTATTTGTTCCTACTGCTTTAGAAGATAATTGACAGTGAAACTAATGGGACAGTAATAATAATTTTGCAAAACACAGACATACAGATAATACTCTGTAATTTGTCCTGATTATATTGATGGCATCTTATAGCATTAGAGAGATTTTGATCACAGTGATGTAGTCCCCTAGAGAATCTCTCCAATATCTGATACCACAGAAAGCTATAGATAAAAGAAATACTTTTTGGAAGTTACTTTGAAATAATGTAAGTTTATTAATCATCAAGCATTGAACTCATACCTTTTCTAAGAGCTGCCAGTAATTGTTCCTTCTTGAATTCAATATTCATTCCAATAAAAAGATAAAGCCGAATTGAAGTAAGTCATAAAAATTCCTCTTTCCTTCTCACTCCCATTTCTTGCCAGTCTAGCATCCTATTCTATTCTCTTTCTTCAGCTTTATTACATCTAACCATGAGCATTTTACAGTTACCCTTCTGATTGTAACATCATTCCTTTAGGGAAAAAGAGGCTTTGAATTATGCTATTTTTCCAAGTACTTCCAGAATTAGAAATATAATATTACACAAATAAGTAGTATGTGTATCAGTTTACTTAAAATTTATTTGTTTTGAAACGTAAGAACAAATACTGTGTCTTTATAAATGGATCATCAGATATATTTCTCTTTTTTTCCACAGGGGAGAAAATCATACCCAAGCTTTAAATATTAGAGCAGAATATATGTATGTGAGGGAATTAAAATTATTTTGAATCTATTATCTTCCTTTCTACTCCATACCTCTTTATCATACTAGCTCCTCCTCATAGTGACTCTGTATTGAAACAAAATAAAACAAAAAGGAGAGAGTAGATGCAGGAATGTTTTTTTCCTTCATGCATACATCAAAAAGCCCTGTACTTTGGGCTACTTTGGGGAGAAAGTAATTTAGCTTTCCTTTGATTGTATTTTCTTATTGGTAGAACAGAGTAGTAATTTCTCACTTCGGTGTTTTTTGGAAACAGAAATAGTCATTACTTTTATTAGTGTTCGCAAAAATTTAAAGAGTTTTTGTCTTCTGTAAAGATTTTTTATTTAAGATCATTTTAATTCTTTTGTCTTTTCATGAAACAAGAATCTCTGGAAAGGCCACAGGGTTATAAAAAAGAGAGGAAATGAAAGAAGGAGGTATCTGTCTAAGCCGTCTGTCCAGGGGCCTGTGATTATACTTCATTACACCTCAGAAGCTCTCTGATTCCCTAAGGTCCAGTGAAGTTTCCAGCTAGAGTCAGACCTAGAGCCTTGGGTCCGGATTCCAGATGCTAGGTTAAGCAGCCGAGCCTTAACACTGTGAGAGACTCAACTCCTGGGTTCATGATCTGGTCCTCACTTACCGATTCTATAACTCACAAATTTGAAACTCTTTGAGTACTTTAGCCAAACTATTATAGCCAACTATATAGATCCAAAAGAACCTCATCGATTGGTTGGATTTTATTATTGTATTTATAGCAATGAACTAGAAACACAAGATAGTACTTTTAAAGAGCCAAGTTCCTTCTCTATGTGGAAGGAATAATATTAGTCCTTTGTTTTCCTTCTGACTTGATTAACTTCCTGTATCTTACCTATTATCTGTACATGTCAATGTGCATTCATCATATTGGTACGGAAAGCATTTGGGAACCTTTAATTATATCTGTTCCCCTCAGTTTTTTCATAAACACAACACTGATTTATCACTTAGTACTATTAGAGCTTTTGTTATATAACATTTGCCTTTGTAGGGTCCATTATTGTCACCATAATGCCTTTGGTACTTTAAGTACTTTGATACTTAGGTCTGGACAAAGTATTCCTTCTTTCTAGTGTATTAGAGGATAGTTAACAGGCTGGAGGTGTACAGACTTCAACACTCCATTGGCCAAAGAACTCTATTGCCCAATCCTAATCCCAGTCAGCATAGCATAGACGCAGTGGGCCACTTGTGCTCCATTTACTGCCGTGGCTCTGAGGATGGAGAAGCAGGCCACAGCCAAGGAATGGGGGTGGATTCTCAAAGCTGGGAAAGGTAAGGCAGTGGATTCTACTCTGGAACTTCTGGAAAGGAATGCAGTCCAGCTGACACCTTGATTTCAGCCCAGTGATACTCATTTTGGACTTGTGAATTACAGAATTGTAAGATAATACATTCGCTTGTTTTAAGACGCTAAGTTTGTGGTCATTCGTTGCAGCAGGAATGGAATAGAGAACTAATACAAACATCTTTCATTAATATCTCCATTCAGCTGGATCACGAAGCCAATGCTGACAAAGTAGATAAAGCATTTGTTTAAAATTATTTTCAGTTTATTTATACCTATTTTCAGAAAGACAGCATGTACTGTGCAGGATCCTGGAACTGCAATTGCTGACATAGACATTTTAAGTGACACCAGGAGCTCTTAGTGGCATTTTGAAATTTTAATACAGTTCAGGAAATTTCTGCCTTTGGAGTACTCCAGAATCATTCAGATAAAGTATTTTTTTTAAGTTTAAAAATAATTTCTAACTACACAAGTTTTAAAAACAGGAGTAAGACTAGAGTAAGTGAAGTGCTGGAGTCTGCTTGTATGGCTTGGAAAAGACAGTTGTTAAAATTTTAGGCATTTTATGAGCCATTAAATCATCCACAGTTGTTGTATTTACTCCCCAGAAATCAGCCAAGGGAGTGCTGGTGGCTATAGCTTTATCAGCATCCTTAGGCTGAGTTCTTCTCAGACTAGAATGCTCATCCAGCCCCACCACTCCCAAGATTTACCATCAAGCTGGTGTGCATCTCCTATATTACTTTCTGTGTATTACATTTATTTTGGGGTTCCCAGTAAAACATATAACATTGTTATCAATTTTTTCTCTTTAGTTTTTAAAGTGTCACCATAAACTTGTTGATTTATAGCCTGCTTTTTTACTCCCTCAGCAAAATCTTAGAGATCTATGTTAGCTCATGTAGATCTGCGTCATTTAAAAAACTGTAATATTCCATATTTCATACATATGGTGTACATACACTATCATATAGGTTAATTTCTGTAACAATTTTCTATTCATGAATGTTTACATAGTTTTAAATTTTTTGCCACTACAAATAATGCAGCAGTTAATGTTTCTGTACCTGCCTTCGTGCCACTGTGCATCTAAAGTAAATAATGATATTAATATTTGGAATTTCTGGGTCTGAGAGTATAAGCATTTATAATTTTAATATATACTGTCAAATTGCTTTCCAAAGAGGCTGTAATAATTTACGGCTCTACCAGCAGTGCAGTTTCTCTAATTTTGACCTCAATGTAGTCAATTTACATTTGCTAACATGATGGATAAAAGGCGGTCATTTAANTTTTGGAAACAGAAATAGTCATTACTTTTATTAGTGTTCGCAAAATTTAAAGAGTTTTGTCTTCTGTAAAGATTTTTTATTTAAGATCATTTTAATTCTTTTGTCTTTTCATGAAACAAGAATCTCTGGAAAGGCCACAGGGTTATAAAAAAGAGAGGAAATGAAAGAAGGAGGTATCTGTCTAAGCCGTCTGTCCAGGGGCCTGTGATTATACTTCATTACACCTCAGAAGCTCTCTGATTCCCTAAGGTCCAGTGAAGTTTCCAGCTAGAGTCAGACCTAGAGCCTTGGGTCCGGATTCCAGATGCTAGGTTAAGCAGCCGAGCCTTAACACTGTGAGAGACTCAACTCCTGGGTTCATGATCTGGTCCTCACTTACCGATTCTATAACTCACAAATTTGAAACTCTTTGAGTACTTTAGCCAAACTATTATAGCCAACTATATAGATCCAAAAGAACCTCATCGATTGGTTGGATTTTATTATTGTATTTATAGCAATGAACTAGAAACACAAGATAGTACTTTTAAAGAGCCAAGTTCCTTCTCTATGTGGAAGGAATAATATTAGTCCTTTGTTTTCCTTCTGACTTGATTAACTTCCTGTATCTTACCTATTATCTGTACATGTCAATGTGCATTCATCATATTGGTACGGAAAGCATTTGGGAACCTTTAATTATATCTGTTCCCCTCAGTTTTTTCATAAACACAACACTGATTTATCACTTAGTACTATTAGAGCTTTTGTTATATAACATTTGCCTTTGTAGGGTCCATTATTGTCACCATAATGCCTTTGGTACTTTAAGTACTTTGATACTTAGGTCTGGACAAAGTATTCCTTCTTTCTAGTGTATTAGAGGATAGTTAACAGGCTGGAGGTGTACAGACTTCAACACTCCATTGGCCAAAGAACTCTATTGCCCAATCCTAATCCCAGTCAGCATAGCATAGACGCAGTGGGCCACTTGTGCTCCATTTACTGCCGTGGCTCTGAGGATGGAGAAGCAGGCCACAGCCAAGGAATGGGGTGGATTCTCAAAGCTGGGAAAGGTAAGGCAGTGGATTCTACTCTGGAACTTCTGGAAAGGAATGCAGTCCAGCTGACACCTTGATTTCAGCCCAGTGATACTCATTTTGGACTTGTGAATTACAGAATTGTAAGATAATACATTCGCTTGTTTTAAGACGCTAAGTTTGTGGTCATTCGTTGCAGCAGGAATGGAATAGAGAACTAATACAAACATCTTTCATTAATATCTCCATTCAGCTGGATCACGAAGCCAATGCTGACAAAGTAGATAAAGCATTTGTTTAAAATTATTTTCAGTTTATTTATACCTATTTTCAGAAAGACAGCATGTACTGTGCAGGATCCTGGAACTGCAATTGCTGACATAGACATTTTAAGTGACACCAGGAGCTCTTAGTGGCATTTTGAAATTTTAATACAGTTCAGGAAATTTCTGCCTTTGGAGTACTCCAGAATCATTCAGATAAAGTATTTTTTTTAAGTTTAAAATAATTTCTAACTACACAAGTTTTAAAACAGGAGTAAGACTAGAGTAAGTGAAGTGCTGGAGTCTGCTTGTATGGCTTGGAAAAGACAGTTGTTAAAATTTTAGGCATTTTATGAGCCATTAAATCATCCACAGTTGTTGTATTTACTCCCCAGAAATCAGCCAAGGGAGTGCTGGTGGCTATAGCTTTATCAGCATCCTTAGGCTGAGTTCTTCTCAGACTAGAATGCTCATCCAGCCCCACCACTCCCAAGATTTACCATCAAGCTGGTGTGCATCTCCTATATTACTTTCTGTGTATTACATTTATTTTGGGGTTCCCAGTAAAACATATAACATTGTTATCAATTTTTTCTCTTTAGTTTTAAAGTGTCACCATAAACTTGTTGATTTATAGCCTGCTTTTTTACTCCCTCAGCAAAATCTTAGAGATCTATGTTAGCTCATGTAGATCTGCGTCATTTAAAAAACTGTAATATTCCATATTTCATACATATGGTGTACATACACTATCATATAGGTTAATTTCTGTAACAATTTTCTATTCATGAATGTTTACATAGTTTTAAATTTTTTGCCACTACAAATAATGCAGCAGTTAATGTTTCTGTACCTGCCTTCGTGCCACTGTGCATCTAAAGTAAATAATGATATTAATATTTGGAATTTCTGGGTCTGAGAGTATAAGCATTTATAATTTTAATATATACTGTCAAATTGCTTTCCAAAGAGGCTGTAATAATTTACGGCTCTACCAGCAGTGCAGTTTCTCTAATTTTGACCTCAATGTAGTCAATTTACATTTGCTAACATGATGGATAAAAGGCGGTCATTTAAATTTTGTTTCCTTGATCACTACTGAGGCTTACTATAATTTTTTGTTTTTTGGATATTTGTATTTATGTCAGCCTGTCCTGGTGATTTTCCCACTTTTCTATTTTTTTCTGATCTTTTTTCTAGTCAATTTGTAGGCCACATTTTGGACACGAATCATTTGCCTATTATGTTGCAAATATTTTATCCCAGATTATCACTTGATACTGTTTTTTTCCAACTTAAAATAATCTTTTCATTTTAAAATAGTGCTTGGTTTACAGAAAAGTTGTAAGGGTAGTACAGTGAGTTCCTATACACCCCTCACCCAGTTTCTCCTATCGTTAACATTTTTCATTACTGTGGTACCTTTGTCACAATAAATGAACCAATATCAATACTACATTATTATTAATGAAAGTTCATACTTAATTAGATTTTATTAACTTTTTTCAGCATCCTTTTTCTGTTCCAGAATTTCATTCATTATAACAAGTTACATTTAGTCATCAAGTTTCCTTAGCCTCCTCTCAACTGTGACATGTTCTTAGACTTTTTTTTCTTTTACCATTGTTCAATATTTATTTATATCCTCATATATATTAGGGAGATGACATAGAGCATAGCACAAGAATGAGTAAGTCAAGTGTCCTACATGCATACTGATAAATAATTTCTCATATATTAAATTATGATAATATATAATGGCAATATACCAATACTTTTCACCTACATGTTTTAAAAACGTATTAAATAAAATAATTCTCTTAATTTTCAAGTGAAAGTAAAGAAATGCCCAAAAGCTTACAAGTTATGGTTCAGGAACTTTATAACTTCTTATGCCTTAATCACTTTTATATCAATTTTGGTTTTTACTACTAAAAAAGCCATATAAATACCTGGTAATGCTAGTTCCCTACATCACTTCTCACCCATTTTTGAGGCCACTGCCACTTTACTTTCATTTGTATTTACCTGTATGTCTACATCTATGTGGGTGCTTTTTAAAAAAAGTTTTAGCAATTTCTAATAATTACCCCACTGAAAAGATTAGGATTTAGCCCTCTGTTACTGCTCCTTGCTACTACTCAATGAGTGCCTTCTCATACTCTTAATACTAGTATATTGTAATTTCAGTTATGCCAATAGTCAATGTTTCTAAATACTTCAAATATGTCAAAGATGATGGCAGTTGAGTCTTATATTGTACCAACATTACTATCCCTTCTTATGCAACTTCCTCCCCACCTCATTGAGGGGATAATTGTCTTTCATTTTGTTTGCTTAGTTTTCTACATACTTATCACTAATTCAACCTTGAATTCTTTGTCAGTTATCTAAAACCTTTCATTCATCAAGAACTTTATTATTGTCATCTTCCTCAAGAAGAATCTTCAGAATTCATCTGTTACATACTCTGCCTTCTTTGCTGGTTGTCCTAGACTTTGCCTTTACTCCATTGCTATATTGGATCCTTTGTTTCTTCGCTGCTACGTTTCTCTTTCTCTTGACTTCTTTTCTCTTTTTGGAGGACTGTATCCTCCAGGATCATCTTGAGAAAAGCTTCATGAGAAATATTTCTTAAGTTTTGCATATCTGAAAACATCTGTATTCTACCTTCAAATCTGATCAACAGTTTGGGATATATGTAAAATTCTAGGAAAAAATAACTATTTTCTAAAAAGAAGTTTGAAGACAATGTTCCATGTTTCACAGCTTCCAGCATTGTTTTTGAGAAGTCTAATGTCATTCTGATCCTTTGTGGCATGATTTTTTTCTCTGTTTCTGGAAGCTTGTAAGGTCTTCTCCCTGACTCTTGGAGTGTTTATGACCTTTAATGTAATTATTGATGTGACCACACCGATTTTCAGTTTGTTCCCTCTGGTTTTTGTTCCTTTCTTTCAACTTTATTACTTTCTTTTTCAACAGTTGAGTGTGTTTTGAAATTCCATTTTAATTTATCTATTGGCTTTTAGCTATACCATGTGGTATTATTTTAAATAATTGTTCTAAGAATTAAAATATCAATTCTTAACTTTTCGTATTATAATATTTTACCACTTATAAAATGTAAGAACTTCAGTATATATATATGTTCATTTACATTTATTGTTCTTCATGTTATAGTTGTCATATTATATTGTAAATTTTCCATGGCAATATTATAATTATGCTTCAAACAGTGTTGCAACTTTTAAATAAAAAGAACCAGTCTTTTATTATACTTAGACATTTCTATCACGTTCAGTGCTGCTTTCAATTCCTAAAGATCTGAATTTCCCCTGGTGTTATTTCACTTCATCAGAAAGAATCTCCTTTAGCATATTATGTAGTGCAAGACTGGTGGTGCATATTCTTAGTTTTTCTTTATATGAATACGTTTTAAATGCACATTCATTCTTGAAGGTTATTATCATTGCATATACACTTCTGGGTTGACAGTTTTTTTTTTTAAATCTTTCTTTTGTTCAGCACTAAAGAGATGTTCCACAGTCTTGAGCCTCCATGATTTCTCATAAAAGTATGTAGTTTTCCAAATTATTGTTCCTCTGTATCTTTTTCTCCGGTTATTTTCTTTTTTTTAATTTATTTTATTTTTTTATTATATTTTAAATTCTAGGGTACATGTGCACAATGTGCAGATTTGTTACATATGTATACTTGTGCCATGTTGGTGTGTTACACCCATCAACTCATAATTTACTTCAGGTATGACTCCCAATGCCATCCCTTCCCCCTCCCCCCTCCCCATAATAGGCCCCGGTGTGTGATGTCCCCCTTCC
>NW_016808848.1:2086901-2111130 GCF_001698545.2 Rhinopithecus bieti
AGTCTCTTTGTAAGTCTCTAAGGACTTGCTTTATGAATCTGGGTGCTCCTGTATTGGGTGCATATATATTTAGGATAGTTAGCTCTTCCTGTTGAATTGATCCCTTTACCATTATGTAATGGCCTTCTTTGTCTCTTTTGATCTTTGTTGGTTTAAAATCTGTTTTATCAGAGACTAGGATTGCAACCCTTGCTTTTTTTTGTTCTCCATTTGCTTGGTAGATCTTCCTCCATCCCTTTATTTTGAGCCTATGTGTGTCTTTGCATGTGAGATGGGTCTTCTGAATACAGCAAACTGATGGGTCTTGACTTTTTATCCAATTTGCCAGTCTGTGTCTTTTCATTGGACCATTTAGTCCATTTACATTTAAGGTTAATATTGTTACGTGTGAACTTGATTCTGTCATTGTGATATTAGTTGGTTATTTTACTCATTAGTTAATGCAGTTTCTTCCTAGCCTCAATGGTCTTTACATTTTGGCATGTTTTTGCAATGGCTGGTACTTGTTGTTCCTTTCCATGTTTAGCGCTTCCTTCAGTGTCTCTTGTAGGACAGGCCTGGTGGTGACAAAATCTCTCAGCATTTACTTGTGTGTAAAGGATTTTATTTCTCCTTCACTTATGAAACTTAGTTTGGCTGTATATGAAATTCTGGGTTGAAAATTCTTTTCTTGAAGAATGTTGAATATTGGCCCCCACTCTCTTCTGGCTTGTAGAGTTTCTGCCAGGAGATCTGCTGTTAGTTTGATGGGCTTCCCTTTGTGGGTAACCCGACCTTTCTCTCTGGCTGCACTTAACATTTTTTCCTTCATTTCAACTTTGCTGAATCTAGCAATTATGTGTCTTGGAGTTGCTCTTCTTGAGGAGTATCTTTGTGGTGTTCTCTGTATTTCCTGAATTTGAATGTTGGCCTGCCTTACTAGGTTGGGGAAGTTCTCCTGGATGATATCCTGAAGAGTGTTTTCCAACTTGGGTCCATTTTCCCCCTCACTTTCAGGCACCCCAATCAGATGTTGATTTGGGCTTTTCTTATAATCCCATACTTCTTGCAGGCTTTGTTCATTTCTTTTTCCTCTTTTTTCTTTAGACTTCTCTTCTCACTTCATTTCATTCATTTGATCTTCAATCGCTGATACTCTTTCTTCCAGTTGATCAAGTCGGTTACTGAAGCTTGTGCATTTGTCACGTATTTCTTGTGTGATGGTTTTTATCTCTGTCAGTTCATTTATGGCTTTCTCTGCATTGATTATTCTAGTTATCCATTCCTTTATTTTTTTTTTCAAGATTTTTAGTTTCTTTGCTCTGGGTACATAGTTCCTCCTTTAGCTCTGAGAAGTTTGATGGACTGAAGCCTTCTTCTCTCAATTCGTCAAAGTCATTCTCCGTCCAGCTTTGATCCATTGCTGGCGATGAGCTGCATTCCTTTGGAGGAGGAGATGTGCTCTTATTTTTTGTATTTCCAGCTTTTCTGCTCTGCTTTTTCCCCATCTTTGTGGTTTTATCTGCCTTTGGTCTTTGATGATGGTGACGTACTGATGAGGTTTTGGTGTGTGTGTCCTTACCATTTGTTAGTTTTCCTTCTAACAGTCAGGACCCTTAGCTGTAGGTGTGTTGGAGATTGCTTGAGGTCCACTCCAGACCCTGTTTGCCTGGGTATTAGCTGCGGAGGCTGCAGAAGATTGAATGTTGCTGAACAGTGAATGTTCCTGTCTGGTTCTTGCTCTGGAAGCTTCGTCTCAGGGGTGTACCCACCATGTGAGGTGGGAGGTGTTGGTCTGCACCTAGTGGGGGATATCTCCCAGTTAGGCTACTCAGGGGTCAGGGACCCACTTGAGCAGGCAGTCTGTCTGTTCTCAGATCTCAACTTCTCTGTTGGGAGATCCACTGCTCTCTTCAAAGCTGTCAGACAGTGTCTTTTACATCTGCAGAGGTTTCTGCTGCTTTTTGTTTAGCTTTGCCCCATCCCCAGAGGTGGAGTCTACTGAGACAGGCAGGCCTCCTTGAGCTGCTGTGGGCTCCACCCAGTTTGAGGTTCCCAGCGGCTTTGTTTATTTAAGCCTCAGCAATGGCAGGTGCCCTTCCCTCAGCCTCCCTGCTGCCTTGTAGTTAGATCTCAGACTGCCCTGCTAGCAATGAGGGAGGCCCTGTGGGTGTGGGACCCTCCTGGCCAGGTGTGGGCTATAATATCCTGGTGTGCCGTTTGCTAAGAGCCTTGGTAAAGCGCAGTATCAGGGTGGGAGTTACCCGATTTTCCAGGTGTTGTGTGTCTCAGATTCCCCCTTGTGCTTCCCAGGTGAGGTGATGCCTCGCCCTGCTTCAGCTCTTGCTGATCGGGCTGCACCGATTGTCCAGCACTCCCCAGTGAGATGAACCCTGTACCTCAGTTGAAAATGCAGAAATCACCCACCTTCAGTGTCGCTTGCACTGGGAGTTGGAGGCTGGAGCTGTTTCTATGCGGTCATCTTGCTCTGGGACCCTTCTCTGGTTATTTTCATGACTAAATCTTTGTCTTTTTTTTTTTTTTTTTTTTTTACCAATTTGAATATAATGTGCTCAGGCATCCATTTCTCCAAATTTATCCTGTTCGTAGATTGTTGAGGTTGTTGAATCTATAAATCTGTCAATACATATCTTCCACCTAATTTGAGAGGTTTCTGTCATTATTTCCTCAGTTATTTTCTCCTTCATTATCTTACTCCTCTTCCTCTGGGTTTCCATTTACCTATGTGTTGGACATTTTGAAATGGTTTCACATGTTCTAAGGCTTTCTTCATTAAAAAAAATCATTTTTTCTCTCTCTTTTTCAGATTGGATGATTTTTATTGTTTTCATTCTGCTATTTAGCTCATTCAGTACACTTTCTAGTTCTGGAATTCTATTTTCAGTTGTAAAATGTGCATTTGGTTTTCTTCATCGTTTCTATTTTTGTTCTGAGATTCTCTATCTCTTAATTTATTACAAACAAATTACCTTATGTCTCTTTGAGCATAGTTATAATAGGGGCTTTAAAATAGTTGCCTAATAACTCCAGCATCTGGGTTTGCATGATGGTATTAATGTTTGAGAACTGTTGGGAAATTTGTAGGTCACAATCTACAATTAAAGCTCTGCAAATTTGGGGGTAACTCAGCATTCTGAAAAGCATAGGTTCAGCTGAGCCAAGCTTTTTCTTCTTCTTCTTCAATGTTGTTCATGATGCTGTCATATTCCTCATCAGTGCATCTGAGATAAAATTCTTTAGGCCTTATGAGTCTGTCTTTTCTGAATAAGCCACTGAGGATTTTCAGGCAAAAAGAGACAGCCTAAAAACTGTATAATTGCTGGAATTGCTTCAAGTTTCAACATGTACTTATCCCACCTAAGTACATAATATATAACTTTGTATTCAGCATATCACCTAGTAAAGTGTCTTGTACACAGTAGGTATTTGGTAAATGTTTTAAGAAATAATACAGAAGCATCTGTATATCTAAATTTTCTGCATTAACTAAACAGAAAATAGCTGTGCTTTATACTCATATAGCCTTATTTTTTGCAGCTTCTCTTCTGGATCCTTTAGTGTTGCAAAATTACTTGCAGAATAATTCCTTCCAACCAAAGCATTCATTATTCTAGATATAAACAGAGCTCTTCTGGTAGAGTCTTCAGATGAGAGTTAGAGAGCAGATTTTTCCTTGTTTTTAGTGACCTTGACAATTTTGAGGAGTACTGGTAAGGTGTTTCATATCATGTCTCTCAATTTGACTTTGTCTAATGTTTTCCTTATGGTTTGGCTGGGTTTGTGGTTTGAGGAAGATCATAGAGATGAAGTGCCATTCTCACCCTATCATGTAAAGGTACATGCTGTCATCATAAGTCATGATGATATTAACCTTAACCTTCATTACTAGAAGAAGGGAGTGTTTGAAATAGGCTGTGTTAGGTAAATCTTAGATTTGTAATCATATATTTGCTTTTTACTTTTCTTCTGTAGAAACTAATACTTTAACAAAAGCTGATTGGCACAAAAGGAGAAATTGGAATATAGATAATAGCATTTATTTAATAATCCTGAGTAATTGGATGTTAAATATTTATAAAGTCTGTTGTTTTTATGAGTTTATTTATGAAAGATGGATTTTGCCCAGGGGCCTTAAACTGATTAAACTTTCTCTGAGGCTATTTGATAAGAAAGGAATAGTTTCCTATATTTTGTTCATAAATAGTAATATTAATAATAGGTAATATGACAGGAAATAAACAGAATAAACAATGTTACATCACATATTGCATTTATAATAGTATACATTTGCAATTACATGTAATGACCAGCATTAAATACAGCGTATTAAATTATTCAAATTGCTCTTCAGTATAAATTATGCCATTGATTAGATTTATGGTGGTAGCTGTGAGACTTAAACTAAATATTGTGACATTCTTTAATTGAAATAAATGCTTGTACTTCAATTAATGGTAATTTTTTAGTTCATTAACTCTAGAAATTTATTTTTATAGTCTATTCAGAATTCTACAGTCAAATGAATTGAGATATAGGCTTATATAGGGTTTATTAGGAACAAATCAATGGTCATATAAACCTGATAACTTTTTTTGATACAATGATAAGGTAGCACATAAAATGTGAAATGTAAAGAAATGAAATGTCTATGTCTGTCCCTCTTAAATGTTGTTATATTAAACATGTCCACTTCTCAAAGCATGGTCTGTGGGCAAAGGTGTGTGAATTTTGCTCTTCTAAGTTCATCTCAGAATTCTTCATTAGCCTTAGTGAAATGTAGCCACATTCATACCTAGCCTAAAGAGTAAGCAAAGTTAGTGTGGTTTGGCCAGAGAGAGATAGTGAGTAGATGTCTTCTGGAGGGAGGGCAGTATTTTTATAAATATTTAATGAGACTTTACCAAAATCTTATAACTTCACTTTAGCAGTCTTTAATGGGTAAAATATTTGAAGGACATTGACCAATATCAATGTCTAAATGATATTTCTCCAAGTATGGTCCAAGGACCCATATCAAAATCACCATTCACCTTGAGTACACATTAAAATTGTAGACCCCCTGAATCAGATGCTTAGGAATTTGGGTGGCAACTGCATGTTTACCATCTTTTAGATGTCCTTATGCAAAATGAAGTTTGAAGTCTACTGGGATGAAGGGTACTGTTTTGTTCATAATATGTAAGGGAGAATAAGAATGAATACATGAAGTTCTCTATTAGAAAGGTCTTCCTACCAAATCAGAAGTCTGTGAGAAGCTGTTCCACGTTTCTGAGAGTGTCATGTTCTGTAGAAATGGTCTTCTCTTTGTTCATTTTAATACTTTGTGGTTATTGACTGTATTACACTCAGCCTTGTAGTTATGATATATCTGCAGAGTATATCATGATCTCCTTGAGGGCAGGAATCATGTGACTTCATTTCTACATCTTTATAATCCTATTTAGATTTGGGGGACATACATATTTCATAATCTGAATTAGGAAAACATTAGCTAATTAGATCAAAATAAAGTGTAACCACCACCATCTATTCTGTTGTTGTCATGCCTAATGATACATTATGATAAGTGATACTGAAAACAACCAGCATAGTTTCTGCTCACTAGGAACAAATACAGTTAGTTCTCCAGATTCTTTCCTAACATTTTCCATGCAAGCATATTTCAGGATAAACCTCTTTCATTACTTTGCTTTTCATCACATTTATACAGCGATTTCTCCCCGCCCTTGAGGGACATTTTTTTCTGAGGTGCACATAATAATGTTTGTTAAGCAATGTTTGGATTAAATATTTAATGGCCCTCATAAGTATTATTTATGGTTTTTTAAATAATAAAGATAATACAGAAAAACATGTTAAAGATACTTAATTCATTCTAACCTAGTAATAACAGATGAACAGGTTTAATTTGCACTTTCCACCTCTTTCTTGCTAGAAAATTATGAGATCTCCTTCCCTCTATTCCCTCAATGAACTCAAATGTTTTTCCTATTCCTTGGAGAGTTGGGTAGGGAGAGCAAGATTGAATAGATACTGTGGTTGTATTTTTTCTGACTTCATTAATCTGGGCTACAGGACTATCTCTGAATGGCAGGATAATAGCACCATTTTAAAGGTCACCTGCCTTCTGGAGATGTCATCACACATAGGAATTATTACTTTGCAAATGTAGTGCTTTACAGAAAAATTGAAGAATTGCCTCCTGTAGGCTCAGCTTTGTGCTGTCCTGTATGGCTGCTACAGGTCACGTTAGGGAGTGTATTCAAACCCGGTCCCTCCCGACACGGTTGGACTAGCCTTAGTGTCCTGCTCTGGGTCTCAGTATCTGGTGCTTGAGGTGAGTCTTGCTAGCTCTCTCCGTGTGCTCTGTCCCTAGCATTTGTTCTGTTGTGTGCTCTAGCTCTGGTGGATGGGAGCCTTTCCATGAACTACAGCCCTCTTGGATGGGACCCTGGGACCTAACACTTTCCAGGTTCAACTTCTAGCACATGGGTCAACAGTGACTGTTGACTGTTTTTATCAAATAAGAGAGAGGTCATTTCTGGTTTCTCCACTTTTGCCTGCCACCCCAAATTGTGAAGCAAGCCTGAGGCAAAAATTTTATCCTTCTGATTCTCAGAAGACTTGTGCCACTTTAGGAGTAAAAACAAAGTTACAATTTTGAAAATCTACAATAAGAAAGCCAAGATATTTAAAGTGTACACAGAAAGGATTTTAAGTGGAGTTACATGGTATATAGCTTACCAGTGCGTCATATCTAAGACCAGCTGAAGAGGTGCAGGCTAAGGCAGATGAGTGACCATGACTTGAGTAGGGGGCAATTGCCATTCTTTCTGGTTACCCAGCATGCATTACCCTTCTCTCTCTCTTTTTATTTTTTTCTGTCGCTCAGGCTGGAGTGCAAATGGCCTGATCTCGGCTCACTGTAACCTCTGCCTCATGGGTTCAAGCGATTCTCCTGCCTCAGCCTCCCGAGTAGCTGGGATTACAGACGCCCGCCACCACACCCGGCTACTTTTTGAATGTTTAGTAGAGATGGGATTTCACCATGTCGGTCAGGCTGGTCTAGAACTCTGACCTCAGGTGATGCATCCACCTCGGCCCCCCAAAGTGCTGGGATTATACACGTGAGCCACCGCACCTGGCCGCATTACCCCTTCTCTATCCAATTTCTCTTCGGAGAAATACTTCTCCACGTTGACCGGTCTGAGTGGGATGGTAAATTCAAGGGCCTGCTCAGCTGTGAGGGGAACCAGAGGGATCCCTGAATCTCCTTCCGCCATCTTGAGCAAGGCCCCGAGGAGCTGCTTCTTGACTTTTCCAAGCTGGGCTCTTCAGTCTTCCCTCCAGACTTGGGAGATTTCCCAGATTTTTCTAATATATTACCCTATGCTTTAACTAGCCAGAGTTCAGTTTTCATTTCTTGAAATTGAAGAAGCCTCCATCTGTAAGAAAGGTAAGTGGTGGAGAGTGATGCATTGTTTTAGAAATGCTGTCAGTTAATGTTTTGTTCCAGAGAGGGCAACGGATATTTTCATCTGTATCACAGTATTGTTATTTTCAACCAATTGTTACCTTAAGTTTAGGGTTCTAGCCCATGAATCAGAAAAATATGTTCACATTGACCTTCTTTACATCCTAAATAATTTGCAAAGGATATGTTTACACAGCAGTAATTCCTGTGGATGATGATGTTTCTGGGAGCCAGTTGACCCATCAAATGTTTCATTAGCATCACATTCTGCAGATAGTCATGTGTCATATCTTTTAAACTTTACATTAATCAAAATCATTAAAGAAATTAGCCACACAAGCCAGCCTCATTAGATGTAATTCATTCTATGATGTGTAATAAAACACAAAGAACACGTGGCCTGTATCAGGAGGCAGGATGTTCTCAGTGGCTCATGTCACTGGTTTAAATGGATATTACTTCTCACCCAATTCACAGGTTTTGATTGCCACATAAGCTTAATTAATTTATAATTGACATCTTAGCCTTTCCATTCCAGAAAACTGTCATTGTTTACTGATTTATTTAATTTACTGTCAGGGAAAAAATATAAAAGCGTCTTTGTGGGGTTTGCAATTTTGAAGCAAAGCACTAAAGACCACAAACATCAGTTAGAAAATGTCACCTTTTGGGAGGCTGAGGCAGATGGATCACGAGGTCAGGAGATCTAGACCATCCTGGTCAACATGGCGGAACCCCGTCTCCACTAAAAATACAAAAATTAGCTGGGTGTGGTGGCAGGCGCCCGAAGTCCCAGCTACTCGGAAGCCTGAGGCAGGAGAATCGCTTGAACCCGGGAGGCAGAGGTTTCAGTGAGCCGAGATCGTGCCACTGCACTCCAGCCTGGGCGACAGAGTGAGACTCCATCTCAGCAAAAAAAAAAAAAAAGTCAATGTCACCTTTCAGCTTCTGAACCTCAAACTGTCACAATCGAACAGCTTTCATGAAACTTTAATTTTCATTACAAAGAATCCAAGCAACGCATTAATAATTTGTTTGTGTTTGTGGAAATTTGCAAAGAGGTATCATGTAAGACTTTGTCTTTCAGAAGCTGACTTGTAAGTTCTCTTTACTTTTCACTTCCAGATTTACAACAGTGGTAGAAAAGAGTAGGAAGCAAGTCTTGTGGTGAGATGGTGCCATCCCGTGTTAAGAACTTCCGCAGCAGAAAACCCAAAATATGTGGCAGGTTTGCGGTAAAGTCTTCAAAGCAGGCTGTTTATCTATCGCTGAGTGTGTTCAGTCATGGGACTATTTCCTGGTAAGTGTCATTCCTGTGGAATGGGGCTGAATGAGGAACCTTCAGTTATGTCAAAAACTGGTGGTTCCCACTGTCGCCACCAGAGGATGTTCTAGGCACGTTTTTGTCAGAGCAGCTCACATTGACTAAAATAGCCAGTCCTTCCAACAGAGGTAGCCTAACGGCTCCGAGGATGTGGAAAATCTCAATGTCAACAGCAGCTCATAAAATGGAAAAGAACATGGCATCAGCTATGTGTTTAGAAAAGTCTGAGGCGTTTAGCCTAACTGTTCTTGAATCATTACCATGATACTGACAAGCAAAGTATTTCTGAGAAACCTGTCGTATTTAGTCCTTAACTGCATGGCTAATAGAGAAAATAGCTTAGGCTACCCACACACCACAATTCTTTTCAAGGTTGAGGAAAGCAGCCATTTTGGTTGTTACGTTTTTAAAAATTATTATTTTATTGTTTTAATTATTGTGGTGAGCCTAGGGTAGGTAGAGACACAAGAAGAGAATAAATATATTTTTTTAAAGGGGAATTTAGTCTAACGTTCCTTAGATAGGGAAGAGGAAAGATTGAGAAACATACTGTACATTCATCCAAAAAATAACCTATAAAACACTATTAAAAGGGTAGCACGTGCACCTGTTATAGATAAGAGCTTTAAAAACTGATATGTAATAGCAAGATCTGCCATCAAATGTCAAGTGTCAGGCACTACTTAGAGGCTGAATCTCGCATCGGTGCCAAGGAATATACATTGAAGCTGAAAAGCAACCTGCCTCCCATCAGTTTGCCTCATTGTAGAAATGATATTCTTTTTGCGTGCTGCAAGAACACTGAAGGATATGTAATATATATTAAAATGAGTAACTGTAATATGTTGTTGAAGGCAAATCATTTGCATGTGTGTGCGTGTGTGTGTGCATGCAGAGACTAAATGCACAAACCATAGTTTTCAGGTTTGATGGCATGTTTTTTAATATCATACCTATTTTATGGAACATTCTCTGCTTTTACTAAAAATGGTGTATTTTACATTTATTTTATTGTGGTAAGAACACTTAACATGAGAGCTACTCTCTTAACAGATTTTTCAGTGTGCAATACAGTGTTCTAAAGGCACAGTGTTACACAGCAGATCTTTCTTAAGGCTAATAATATTTGTGTGTGTGTGTGCGTGTGTGTGATATTTTCTTTCTCCATTTGTCTATCAATGGACATTTAGATTGTTCTCACGTCACAGCTATTATGACTAGTGCTGCAATGTATTTATTTTTACAAGGTTCTCATTTTTATTAAGTTCCCTTACTAAAATAATTAAATAATATGTGTACATTTTAGTGACAGCTGCAGTTCTTATGACAAAAAGAATTGACAAGTGGATGCCTACAGGCAGGGAGAGCAGCAGGCAGGTGGACTTCAGGTATGGATCGATCCTGGTTGCTCTTCTATGGGGCTTGAGGAGCATGGCAAATACCTTCTTCCCCAGCAATGCTGGGAGAGAGGCAGTGCATAGCACAACATCTGGAGTTCTGCTGCTACAATACTTACCTCTTACCCGTTTTTTGCTATTTTGGAAATTCAAGCCATCTAGGCAACAGGAGACTGGAGTAGCTCACAGGATTATTGTAAAAATGACCGGAAATACTAAATGTAAACTGAGTAGCCAATGCCTGGACTGTCGTGGGCATTCAATAAATACCAGCTATTCATTTTTTTTTTTTAATTTGTTGTCAGCCATAGTTATACAATGAAAAGTCACACTTCATTGCCTTTGTGGGGCGGGGGAGTGGAAACCCTTCAAACTCTTCAGAGAGTTTGAAGTATCACCTGAATTATTAGAAAAGAAAATCCCATGAAAGGCCCTTCCAGGCCCCTACCTAGAGTGCACCTCACCAGAATTATATCGTTTACCTTTCACCATCCTGATGATTCAAGATGGGTTGATTTTTATCAAAGGGTTGAGGGTGACACTGGCAGCAGTGAATCTTGGTGTCCTGAGGCTAGCGCGGGAAGCCTGAGGTAAAGCAGACCTGCGCTGGACTCACTGGAAGGCACTGGTTTCAGGCATCAGGGCTTCAGGAGAGCCTGTGTCAAAGGCCTGCCTCTGGGTGGGCCTGAAAGGAGGGGTTGCAGGGGAGGGGGAGATGACAGAGAAAAGCTTCTTTCTGCTCACTGTGAGTTTGGTATCCAAGCGATACCATGATGTTGATATTTACCATTACTGAACAACAGTTGTCTTAAAAATTATTTTAACAGCGATCTGGACAAAAGGATCTGAACCTCATCACTACTTACCAGAAACAAATGTATTTATCAAGTCTTCCCCTTTGCACCCCTCTTCAATGTATTTTTTAATATTATGCTAGTTACTTTAAAATAACTATGACCAAGGTTGTTAGATTTTATCAGAACCAGGAGGCCAAGTTTCCCATCAAAATGCAATGTTAAAGAGAATTTGGGCCTCAAATTAAGGATGGATTTTACCTTGTTTAAGTGTATTTGTAGAGAGTCAAATTTAAAATCTGATTTTGGACATAAACACATAAATTTGAAGGGAATTTGGTACATGACTTCTTGATATATGTATGTCTACATATGAAAAGCAACTTCAATTTCTACTCCATCATTTCTCTTTAACTTCCTCCAGTAATACCTGTATCTTCCTTAAATTTTATTTTTAAGTCTGGGCATTCTTCTTTGATGAGCCTGGTTTTCTTATTTCTATTTTCTTTTCTTTTCTTTCTCTCTTTTTCTTTTTCTTTCTTTTTTTTTTGAGACACAGTCTCACTCTGTCATCCAGGCTGAAGTGCAGTAGTGGGATCTCAGCTCACTGCAACCTCCACCTCCTGGATTAAAGCGATTCTCGTATCTCTGTCACCCGAGTAACTGCTCTTATAGGCGGGTGCCACCATGCCTGGTTAATTTTTATATTTTTAGTAGAGATGGGGTTACACCGTGTTGCCCAAGCTGGTCCTGAATTCCTGACCTCAAGTGGTCCACTCACCTTGGCCTCCCAAAGTGCTGGGTTTACAAGCATGAGTCACCGCACCCGGCCTTGTCTCCTGTTTTGTTGAATCAAATCTTCTCTCTTCCTCCTCTACAGTCTCCCCCTCTTCTTTGGTTTCTTTCCCTCAGCCATCAATGATTTTCAAACTGGTCATCCTAATCCCCTAAAATGCCTTCTTTTGAGTTTATGGCTTTTCTCCTAGATGTCACTCTTCAAAATGTTAGAAAAGTCTATAACACATGCCTACACTTCTGAACCATGGAGCAGTAAAGCTACAAAACTGTTAAGGCACAGTCTCTGTCCTCAAAAAGCTTAGAGTCCAGTATGGTGAGAAAGAATGTAAATGCTTTGGGACACTAAGTGCTGTCAGTGTAAGCTGTCTGGGAATGCTTGTCATATCCCAGGAGTCAAGAGCACTTTCTCAGAGAAGGTGAGATTTGAATAAATGCCAGAGATAAGTTGGTAGTTGCCAGTTAGATAGTAGTGGGGGTGAGAAGGATATTCCAGGCACATGTACAAGTGAAATCCAAGCTGGAAGAAACAAGAAATAACAGACATGCAGAGGAAACCTTACAAGTGATTCTGTATCATTGGAGTATAATGTGCAGAGGAGAGTGCTTGGTAAGAAGTGTGGTTGAGAGACTTGACCAACTGCATTCTTTTTCCAGGCATCGAATGGATCTTCAGGAGGTTTCTCATCTCAGCAACTCCCCTTGCTTTTTCCCATTTAGGATGCATTGACTAGGCAGACTTTCTATAAACTGGGCTTTTCACTGCATTTCTCATTCCCAACACATTATACCTTTGACTATGGGACTAATTACGTGAGAGGCCACTAATCAGGAAATGTTAATATATGTTGATGGTTTCTGGGTCAGGAACTATCAGATGTTTACCAGGACCATTCTCACTGTTTCCAGTAACAGGATGGCAGGGTATCGGTGTACCCACAAAAGACTCCATTTCCCAGCCTCTCTTGCAGGGTGGTGTGTTCTGGGCAGTGCGGTATAAGCAGAAGTGATGCTACCATATCTCCAGTTCATACCACCAAAAAGGTACGTGCTCACACATCTCTGGCCTTTCCAACTGGTTGGGTGAGCAAGACCTGGAGCAGCTGCTCTGGACTCAGAGGTAGAAGCCATGTGATGAACGTGGCAGGGGCACCCAAACAGCTCAAGAACACTTTTTCCTACTCAGTTATATGAGAGAGAAGCAAAGTTCTGTTTATATCATGTTTGGGTCTCTTTGTTATAGCTGCATAGCCTATTTTGTAACAAATACAGTCACAGAGTGTTATAAGAAATTTTAAAGCATTGACTCAAGATAATATAAATGACTTAATAGGGATGTTCAAGAAAGAGAGTCTTAAATTAAAGCAGTTATCCAGATGTTGGACATCCCAGATGCATGAGTGTACTGACAAGGCAGCTCTATTCAGGCAATGGGTTCCTATGGTACTCTTCAAAATACACCTCAAAAATAGCAAAGCCCTCCTAAAAATAATGTCTGTATACTCCCAAAATACCAAGGACAAGAAACACACAGCAAGCGATAGGAACTGTTTCAGATTAAAGGAGACTGAAGAGACATGACAATTAAATGCAACATATGGTCATAGACAAAGTAAAAAGAGCTATAAGAACATTATGGGAACAACTGATGAAATTTGAACATGGGCTGTCAATTAGATAATATCAATTCTAAAAAATCTTGATTTTGATAACTGGTAGTTACATTAGAAAATATTCTTGTTCTTAGAATAAGTATTTAAAGTTAAAGTACTGTGATGTCTGCAACTTATTCTCAAATGGTTCTGAAAGAATATGCTAATACACACACACACATGCACAACTACACATAAACACAGAATGCTAAAGCAAATGGAGTGAAATATAAACAATTAGTGAATCAAGGTGGTAAGGGGTAGTGTATAAATCAGCAACCTTGCAACTGAAAATTATGAAAAAATAAAAACTTAAAAAAAAAAAAAAACAGATAGGGGCACAATTTTCTCTTCTTTGAAAATCACCAATAGCATCAATAGTCACACACTTGAATTTGAATATGGCTTGCCAATTAGATCATTGCTATTGGCAAAACATTTGGCAGGGCACCCCTACATGTGCTCTTCCTTTTGGGCCCACTTCCAGCACTCTAACTTTCCCCTGAAGCAAATTTGTCAAAATAACTGTGGAATAAACTCACTTTTTAGAAGTTGTCAAAACAGAACCAGTCCTCATCTTTGATCCAAGGACTGATGTGATCTTTGAGTATGAATATGAGGTAGAATTGGAGGCTGAATTTTTACCATGGACTAAAATTCAATTAGTGTGATTTTATTGAATTCAGTGATATATCCTATTCATTCCAAATTGAGGGACATCCCACAAAATAACTGTATGTACATTTCAAAAGTATCAAGGGTAAGAAACACAAAACAAGGCTGAGGAATTACTATTATTCAAGGAATACAACTCTAAAATTTTCCTGAAAACATTTCTTTTTTTTTCCATTCTCTGTGTTTCTACCTACCATAGTATCACCACAATGATTATAGTTATTTAAAAAAAAAAACAAACCTAACAACCAAGGCATTCCAAGATGGCTGAATAGGAACAGCTCCGATCTGCAGCTCCCAGCGTGACTGATGCAGAAGATGGGTGATTTCTGCATTTCCAACTGAGGTACTTGGTTCATCTCATTGGGACTGGTGGGACAGTGGGTGCAGCCCACGGAGGGTGAGCTGAATCAGGGTGGGGCATTGCCTCACCAGGGAAGGGCAAGAGGTGAGAGGATTTGCCCTTCCTAGTGAAGGGAAGCTGTGACAAACTACCTGGGAAAACGGGACACTCCCCACCCAAATACTGTGCTTTTCCCAATGTCTTAGCAACCAGCAGACAAGGTGATTCTCTCCTGTGCCTTGCTCCGTGGGTCCCATGCCCACAGAACCTTGCTCACTACTAGTGTAGCAGTCTGAGATCAATCTGCAAGGAGGCAGCCTGGCTGGGGAAGGGGTGTCCACCTTTGCTGAGGCTTGAGTAGGTAAACAAAGCAGCCAGGAAGCTTGAACTGGGTGGAGCCCTCCACAGCTCAACAAGGCCTACTGCCTCTAGACTCCACATCTGTGGGCAGGGCATAGGTGAATAAAAGGCAGCAGACAACTTCTGCAGACTTAAACGCCCCTGTCTGACAGCTCTGAAGAGAGCAGTGGTTCTCCCGGCATGGTGTTTGTGCTCTGAAAATGGACAGACTGCCTCCTCAAGTGGGTCCCTGACCCTCATGTAGCCTAACTGGGAGACACCTCCCAGTAGGGGCCAAAAGACACCTCATATAGTCAGCTGCCCCTCTGGGACGAACCTTCCAGAGGAAGGATCAGGCAGCAATATTTGCTGTTCTGCAATATTTGCTGTTCTGCAGCCTCTGCTGGTGATACCCAGGCAAACAGGGTCTGGAGTGGACCTCCAGCAAACTCCAACAGACCTGCAGCAGAGGGACCTGACTGTTAGAAGGAAAACTAATAAATAGGAATAGCATCAACATCAACAAAAAGGTCATCTACACCAAAACCCCATCTGTAGGTCACCAACATCAAAGACCAAAGGTAAATAAAACCACAAAGATGGGGAGAAACCAGAGCAGAAAAGCTGAAAATTCTAAAAATCAGAGCACCTCTTCTTCTCCAAAAGCTTGCAGCTCCTCACCAGCAATGGAATGAAGCTGGACAGAGAATGAATTTGATGAGTTGACAGAAATAGACTTCAGAAGGTCAGTAATAACAAACTTCTCCAAGCTAAAAGAGGATGCTTGAACCCATCGCAGGGAAGCTAAAAACCTTGAAAAAAAGATTAGACAAATGGCTAATTAGAATAAACAGTGTAGAAAAGAGGTTAAAGGACCTAATGGAGCTGAAAACTATGGCACAAGAACTTCGTGATGCATGCACAAGCTTCAATAGCTGATTTGATCAAGTGGAAGAAAGGATATCAGCGATTGAAGATCAAATTAATGAAATAAAGTGAGAAGACAAGGTTAGAGGGAAAAAAGTAAAAAGAAATGAACAAAGCCTCCAAGAAATATGGGACTATGTGGAAAGACTGAATCTACATTTAGTTGGTGTACATGAAAGTGATGGGGAGAATGGACCAAGTTGGAAAACACTCTTCAGGATATTATCCAGGAGAATTTCCCTAACCTAGCAAGGCAGGCCAGCATTCAAATTCAGGAAATAGAGAGAACACCACAAAGATACTCCCCAAGAAGAGCAACCTCAAGACACATAATTGTCAGATTCACCAAGGCTGAAATGAAGGAAAAAGTGTTAAGGGCAGCCAGAGAGAAAGGTCAAGTTACCCACAAAGGGAATCCCATCAGACAGCAGATCTCTCAGCAGAAACCCTACAAGCCAGAAGAGAGTGGAGGCCAATATTCAACATTCTTAAAGAAAAGGATTTTCAACCCAGAATTTCATATCCAGCCAAACTAAGCTTCATAAGTGAAGGCAAAATGAAATCCTTTACAGACAAGCAAATGCTGAGAGATTTTGTCACCACCAGGCCTGCCCTACAAGAGCTCCTGAAGGAAGCACTAAACATGGAAAGAAACAACTGGTACCAGCCATTGCAAAAACAGGCCAAATTATAAAAACCCTCAATGCTATGAAGAAACTGCATCAATTAACAGGCAAAATAACCAGTGAACATCATAATGACAGGATGAAATTCATACATAACAATATTAACCTTAAATGTAAGAGGGCTAAATGCCCCAATTAAAAGACACAGACTGGCAAATTGGATAAAGAATCAAGACCCATCAGTGTGCTGTATTCAGGAGACTGATTTCATGTGTAAAGATGCACATAGACTCAAAATAAAGGGATGGAGGAAGATTGACCAAGCAAATGGAAAGCAAAAAAAAGCAAGGGTTGTGATCCTAGTCTCTGCTAAAACAGACTTTAAACCAACAAAGATCAAAAGAGACAAAGAAGGCCATTACATAATGGTAAAGGGATCAATTCAACAAGAATAGCTAACTTTCCTAAATATATATGCACCCAATACAGGAGCACCCAGATTCATACAGCAAGTTCTTAGAGACCTACAAAGAAACTTAGATTCCCACACAATAATAATGGGAGACTTTAACACCTCACTGTCAATATTAGACAGATCAATGAGACAGAAGGTTAACAAGGACATCCAGGACTTGAACTCAGCTCTGTAACAAGCAGACCTAATAGACATATACAGAACTCTCCACCTCAAATCAACAGAATAGACATTCTTCTCAGCACCACATCACACTTATTCTAAAATTGATCACATAATTGGAAGTAAAGCACTCCTCAGCAAATGTAAAAGAACAGAAATAGCAACAAACTGTCTCTCAGACCACAGTGCAATCAAATTATAATTCAGGATTAAGAAATGCACTCAAAACCGCACAACAACAAGGAAACTGAACAACTTGCTCCTGAGTGTAGGCAGAAATAAAGATGTTCTTTGAAACCAATGAGAACAAAGACACAACATACCAGAATCTCTGGGACACATTTAAAGAAGTGTGTAGAGGGAAATTTATAGCACTGAATGCTGACAAGAGAAAGCAGGAAAGATACAAAATCGATACCCTAACATCACAATTAAAAGAACTAGAGAAGCAAGAGCAAACAAATTCAAAAGCTAACAGAAGGCAAGAAATAACTAAGATCAGAGCAGAACTGAAAGAGATAGAGACACAAAAAACCCTTCAAAAAATCAATGAATCCAGGAGGTGGTTTTCTGAAAAAATCAACAAAATTGATAGATCACTAGCAAGACGAATAAAAAAGAAAAGAGAGAAGATTCAAACAGATGCAATACAAATGATAAAGGGGATATCATCACTGATCCCACAGAAATACAAACTACCATCAGAGAATACTATAAACACCTCTATGCAAATAAACTAGAAAATCTAGAAGAAATGTATAAATTCCTGGACACATACACCCTCCCAAGACTAAACCAGGAAGAAGTTGAGTCTCTGAATAGACCAATAACATGTTCTAAAATTGTGGCAATAATTAATATCCTACCAACCAAAAAAAGCCCAGGACCAGACAAACTCACAGTCGAATTCTACCAGAGGTAAAAAGAGTGGCTGATAGCATTTCTTCTGAAATTATTCCAATCAATAGAAAAAGAGGGAATCCTACCTAACTCATTTTATGAGGCCAACATCATCCTGATACCAAAGGTTGACAGAGACAACAAAAAAAGAATTTTAGACCAATATCCCTGATTGATGTGAAAATCCTCAATAAAATACTGGCAAAATGAATCCAGCAGCACATCAAAAAGCTTATCCACCATGATCAAGTTGACTTCAACCCTGGGATGTAAGGTTGGTTGAATATATGCAAATCAATAAACATAATCCATCACATAAACAGAACCAACAACAAAAACCATATGATTATTTCAATAGATGCAGAAAAGGCCTTTGACAAAATTCACAGCCCTTCATGCTAGAAACTCTCAATAAACTAGGTAGTGATTGAATGTATCTCAAAATAATAAGAGCTATTTATGACAAACCCACAGCCAATATCATACTGAATGGGCAAAAACTGGAGGCATTCCCTTTGAAAACTGGCACAAGACAAGGATGCCCTCTCTCACCACTACTATTCAACATAGTGTTGGAAGTTCTGGCCAGGGTAATCAGGCAAGAGAAAGAAATAAAGGGTATTCAGGGAGGAAAAGAGGAAGTCAAATTGTCCCTGTTTGCAGATGACATGATTGTATATTTAGAAAACTCCATCATCTTAGCCCCAAATCTCCTTAAGCTGATAAGCAACTTCAGCAAAGTCTCAAGATACAAAATGAATGTAGAAAAATCACAAGCATTCCTATACACCAGTAACAGACAAACAGAGAGCCAAATCATGAGTGCACTCCCATTCACAATTGCTACAAAGTGAGTAAAATACCTAGGAATTCAACTTACAAGGGATGTCAAGGACCTCTTCAAGGAGAATAACAAACCACTGCTCAACGGAATAAAAGAGGACACAAACAAATGGAAGAATATTCCATGCTTATGGATAGGAAGAATCAATATCATGAAAATGGCCATACTGCCAAAGTAATTTATAGATTCAAGGCCATCCCCATCAAGCTACCAATGACTTTCTTCACAGAATTGGAAAAATGTACTTTAAAGTTCATATGGAACTGAAAAAGAGGCAGCGTTGCCAAGACAATCCTAAGTCAAAAGAACAAAGCTGGAGGCATCAGGCTACCCGACTTCAAACTATACTACAAGGTCACAGTAACCACAACAGCATACTGGTACCAAAACAGATATATAGACCAATGGAACAGAACAGAGTCCTCAGAAATAACACCACACATCTACAACCATCTGATCTTTGACAAACCTGACAAAAACAAGCAATGGGGAAAAGATTCCCTATTTAATAAATGGTGCTGGGAAAACTGGCTAGCCATATGTAGAAAGCTGAAACTGGATACCTTCTTTACACCTCATCCGAAAATTAATTCAAGATGGATTAGAGACTTAAATGTTAGACCTGAAACCATAAAAACCCTAGAAGAAAACCTAGGCAATACCATTCAGGACATAGGCATGGGCAAGGACTTAATGACTAAAACACCGAAAGCAATGGCAACAAAAGCCAAAATAGACAAATGGGATCTAATTAAACTAAAGAACTTCTCATGACAAAAGACACTACCATCAGAGTGAACAGACAACCTATAGAATGGGAGAAAATTTTTGCAATTTACCCATCTGACAAAGGTCTAATATCCAGAATCTACAAATAACTCAAACAAATTTACAAGAAAAAACTAAACAACCCCATCAAAAAGTGGGCAAAGTATGTGAAGAGACACTTCTCTAAACAAGACATCTATGCAGCCAACAGACACATGAAAAAAATGCTCATCATCACTCGTCATCAGAGGAATGCAAATCAAAACCACAATGAGATACCATCTCATGTCAGTTAGGATGACGATCATTAAAAAGTCAGGAAACAACAGATACTGGAGAGGATGTGGAGAAATAGGAATGCTTTTACACTGTTGGTGGGAGTGTAAATTAGTTCAACCATTGTGGAAGACAGTGTGGCGATTCCTCAAGGATCTAGAACTAGAAATACCATTTGACCCAACAATCCCATTACTGGGTATATACCCAAAGGATTATAAACCATGCTACTATAAAGACATATGCAAATGTATGTTTATTGCGGCACTATTCACAATAGCAAAGACTTGGAACCAACCCAAATGTCCATCAATGATAGACTGGGTTAAGAAAATGTGGAACATATACACCATGGAATACTATGCAGCCATAAACAAGGCTGAGTTCATGTCCTTTGCAGGGACATGGATGAAGCTGGAAACCATCATTCTCAGCAAACTATCACAAGGACAGAAAACCAAACACTGCATGTTCTCACTCATAGGTGGGAATTGAGCAATGAGATCACTTGAACACAGGGCAGGGAATATCACACACCAGGGCCTCCTTGGTGTCGGGGTTGGGGAAGGGATAGCATTAGGAGAAATATCTAATGTAAATGATGAGTTGATGGGGGCAGCAAACCAACATGGTACATGTTTACCTGTGTATCAGACCTGCACATTGTGCACATGTACCCTAGAACTTAGAGTATAATAATAATAAAAAAACCCTAATAACCAAAATGGCTGCTTTTCCAAGACTCAAAAAGAATTATAATATGGATATTACAGTACTTGTCACTCCTTGAAATTACCTTAATAATAATAATCATATTAATTTAAATAATATTTAAGTTAATAGTAAATAATGATATAATTAAATAAAAAATATTTGTTATGAACTATAACATTAAACATTAATATTTAACATAATACTAAATAATATCATATATACTTATATAAATATATGTAGAGAGACAGGAGTGCTAGTTGGAATGTGCATTAAGGCCACCTATATCACAAGTGCTATCCTATGTCAGAAATACGTTGCAATCCAGTAAAATCATCTTACCCATATTGATGAAAAGACATTCCACAGATGCATTCACAAAGCAAACACCTCAGTGACTACTTCTTAGTTCATCAATAAATTCTAAAGGATTGTTAAATTACTCAGGCATGGATGCTGGGTAGCATTTTAGCTAATTATCTTCAAACCGTGGTTGGAAATTTATTCATCATTCACTCAAAAAGTGCTTTTGCGCACTGCTAATGGCAGCCACTGAATTAAGTACTAAAATTACAGTTTGCCTTCCAAGTGGCCATAGTTAAGACATCAAGGGAGTGAGGTAGGGTTAGGTGAGATCCTTCATTATGTAAGAATTCATTCATGTTGTGTCATGCAATACTATTGTCATTTTCTGGCATTTCCTCTTAAGATACATAGATTAAGGAAAGGCATATACAAATATTGTTTACAAATGTAACATATGGAAATCACATACATTTCCACCTAAAGTCAAAGAGAAATTCAAATAGTAATTTTATAATAACACAAATAAATATAAACTTAGATTTACTTTCTGGTCAAATATTATGTTAGAGGCTCAAGGTGGGATTTTGGTGAGCTTATTGCTCATTCCTCTTTCCATCATGGCTTCATACAAAGAGATTTACATATAGCAATTCTTAGTAAAACACCAATGTATTAATAGCTGGTAATTATCCTGTCTTCTCCGATGCAGTCCTGTTTGGTAATACCTGTGCAGGAGAGCACGGGTCAGGCTTGAAGCTTTTCCTCCGAGTTCACAAAACTGTATCTGAGAAATCTGCTTACCGCATGGAGGCAGGAAATGAAAGATGACCACACAGCTTGCGTCCTGGCCCCTCCAGTTGATAAAGCCCAGTAAAGGCCCCATGTTTTGGCTAATAACAAACTATCTTCATTTGAGGACAGGAGGTGTAGAAAAGTACATTGGGATGGGGACAAATGTTCCCTTTTTCAATATTGTATAGTGTATTTATTAAAGATTTATTTATTAAAGATTGGGTGGATTTTAAGTCTCTGTATGGCTATAAGCTTCTTGAGAGCAGAAGCCACATCTTAACACATTTTTGCATTGTCTCTAGCTATAACATCAAAGACTAATACATCTTTGCTGATGGATTGAATTTAATTGTCTATGCTTTAGGTATTATTTTGTAAAAGGCATTTTGAGATCTCCAGGTGCCTTCAGGACATGATTATAAACCTCAGTTTCCATTGTATTTTACATGTGCACAAGTCTTGGCTAATAGATATTTCTGAATAAAATAGCTTCTACATGATATTTCTGAATAAAATAGCTTTCTATCACAAGGACAGAAAACCAAACACTGCATGTTCTCACTCACAGGTGGGAATTAAGCAATGAGATCACTTGAACACAGGGCAGGGAATATCACACACCAGGGCCTCCTTGGTGTCGGGGGCTGGGGAAGGGATAGCATTAGGAGAAATATCTAATGTAAATGATGAGTTGATGGGGTATAGTATTGCATACTATAGTATGCAATATTAATAGTTTTACAGTATCTATGTCATTATGGCACAACATTATTCAATAGCATAAAGCTGACAGTAATTGCCCCAAATGAAGTACAGCGCTAGCTTCTTTTGAACTGTCTTAATATGAGGTTGACACAGCAGGACTGAGCAAAGCGAAAATTATTCCACATGAAGGGCAACTTTCTGGAGACTGCGTTTCATACAATTAATTTTTTTCTCTGGAAAGATCTTGTTAAGCATTAACTTTATTATTACATAGTTACTTGTCCCAAAGGTCAAACATTTACCAAGAGGCTTCTGGAAAATGTTCTGAAAGTATTTTGTCCAACTTTTAGCTTAAAATTCTATCCATTCATGATCAATTAGTAAGTTTCTTGTTAGTATGTGCTGTGTCATATATGTTCATATCCCTCGAGTGTCTATTGTCTTGCATGTAATAAACATGCAACACGTATTTATTAAATGGATTCACTGTCTTATGTTGACGAATTGGCTAAAAAGCAAATTTACACAAATATCTGAGCCAATTCATTCTGTCAACAGCTTTCTAGTTGTCCTTGGGGTCAATGTATTAATCTCAATAATGATAAATTGTGGAGAGTAAGATCAGGTCATATAGACCCCAAATTTCTGACAAACTGAAAACATCTAATAGAATAACACTGCATTCTGTTAAATGACCGACAGCTGAACACCATGGACATAATCATAGGTTGGAAAAGCTCAGTGAGCACATCTATGTTCAGTGCCAAGAACCAAAAGATAATTATATTATTGATGTATTGCAAAGTGGTGAATGGATTTATTGCTAACCATAGTTAGAAATTAATTCCCTCGGCCTCTGTGGCTCACGCCTGTAATCCTAGCACTTTGGGAGGCTGAGGCAGGTGGCTCATTAGGTCAGGAGATTGAGACCATCGTGGCTAATACGGTGAAATCTCATCTCTACTAAAAAAAGAAAATACAAAAAATTAGCCGGCGTGGTGGTGGATGCCTGTAGTTCCAGTTACTCAGGAGGCTGGGGCAGGAGAATGGTGTGAACCCGGGAGGTGGAGCTTGCAGTGAGCTGAGATTGCACTCCAGCCTGGGGGAGTCTCCATCTCAAAAAAAAAAAAAAAAAAAAAAAAAAAAAAAAAAAAGAAAAAAAAAAGAAAGGAAGAAAGAAAGAAAGAAATTCCCTCTTTGACTTGCTGATTTATCTAGACAAAAATTATTGCTATTTATTTAATAGTCTTTGTGATAATGGAGGAGGATAATGTAGTGATGAGTTTGTGTTCTAGAGACACAGCTAAAGTAAAACCATTTCACCAAATCATGTAATTGACGAAACATTTGGCTTCTGGAGTAGTGTTTTTTTGAAGTGGAGTTCGTGATTTTCTTCTCCAAGGTCTGATACTCCTCTAAGAAAATGTCTGATTTTGTGTTTGCTCTTAAAAAATACTTAAAAATAGTATCATCAGCGAAAACTGTACTAATAGGATTCTCTAGATCTCTCAGGTGATATTTTTGATTGAGTTTTGCCATGTACTTTTGCTGCCTGTGATTCTGTTTACTCTTGAGACAACAACAAACTTTTCACATTGATATCTTTGCTTCTCTGGAAGTCTAAAGACTTACGTAGAAGATGGCCGAATAGGAACAGCTCCAGTCTCCAACTCCCAGCGCGAGCGACACAGAAGACCGGTGATTTCTGCATTTTCAACTGAGGTACTGGGGACATCTCACTAGGGAGTGCTGGACAATCGGTGCTGGTCAGCTGCTGCAGCCTGACCAGCGAGAGCTGAAGCAGGGCGAAGCATCGCCTCACCTGGGAAGTGCAAGGGGGAAGGGAATCCCTTTTCCTAGCCAGGGGAACTGAGACACACAACACCTGGAATATCGGGTAACTCCCACCCCAATACCGAGCTTTAAGCAACGGGCACACCAGAA
>NW_016808848.1:2112067-2116574 GCF_001698545.2 Rhinopithecus bieti
TACTCAGCACAGTATCATTCTGTACAGGTTTGCAGCTTTAGAGCAATAGGTTATATATAGCCTAAGTGTACAGTAGGCTCTACCATCTAGATTTGTGTAAGTATACTCTATGATATTTGCACAATGATGAAATCACCTAAAAATGCATTTCTCAGCAATTATCCCCATTGTTAAGTAATGGATGACTGTACTGTAATCTAGCATTAATGGCAGGAGTTTCATCTAATTCAGCATAAATAAATGAAATTACATAAAAAAAAAAGACTTACGTAGGTTGAATATTCATTATCTAAAATGCTGGGGACTGGAAGTGTTTTAGATTTTGGATTTTACAAAAGATTTTGAATACTTCCATATACATGATGAAGTATCTTGGGAATGGGACCTAAGTCTAGACATGAACTTTATTTGTTTCATATGTACCTTAAATCCATAGTGTAAAGACAATTTTATACAATTATTTGACGTATTTTGTGCATGAACAAAGTTTTGACTTTATTTTGACTATGACTGATTATGCTTATATAACCAGATGTGGCATTTTCTACTTGCAGCCTCACATTGGTGCTCCAAAAAATTTGGATTTTGGAGCATTTTGAATTTCAGGTTTTAAAAGTAGGGCTGCTTAACATGTATTCCTGGGTCCTAGATATCTAAATTTGAAAAATACCACTCTGGAGAACAGAACACTTGCAAAGAGCTCCGCTTTTCTTAGGTCAGAGAACCAGTATTTACTTCTTATTCTGCTAGAAAATAGATTAATTAAAACAGATACATACTGTTAATGCCATCAGTGCTGTGAGATACTGCCATGGAAGTTAACTGGAGGAGAATGGCCCTAGTGTTGTTGAAGAAAGTAATCACATCTTCCATAGAAATCCTGGAAGGTTTTGTCATTGACTCAGCCACTGAGATTCTGTACATATCAAAAAGAACTTAATCACAGTGAGGGGCCTGGAGATTACTATGTGTGACATTGGGGAACCATAGAATTTGTTATTGGAGTGCCTGTTTTAGATCCTACAACAGGTAAACTTTAAAAAATGCTTTTGAATAGTTTAATTTTAAAGTGATCTCTAATAAATTTTCCTCAAGCACATTTCTTCTAGATTTTCCCCTTGTAGACATTGCATCTGCATGCCTCTGATTTATTTACATGAGACTCATCAGAATGTGTTTTTAAAGTGTTTGATGTCCAGGGAAACTAAATAACATTTTAAAAATGTTGAAGTCTGGAAATCATGTTTGCCAGCATAAAACATTTATTTCTTGGATAGAGGCAAACTTGAGTATAAAAGCAAGAAACCTATATTCTCTTCCTGCCTCCACACTGAAGAAACAATGGAGTGTTATATTTAAAAGTGAAATGTTTTATTTGCAGTTAAATTCAAACAACTGTTTCACTTAGGGAAAAATAATCATCTAGTAGTGTTATTATCAGTAGTGAGAATATGACATATTTGGAAACTTTAATTGAAAAGAATATAAGAATCCTCTGAATTTTGGAGAAACTAAGTTTAGGCTAATCTTGGCTTAATTTTGGAGAAACTAAGTTTAGGCAAAGTCAGATCTTGCTTTGATCTGAAACAGATGTGTCCTCTTCACCTGGCAAATGTACCACCAGTACAGTTCATTTAAGATGTTTGAAGCTACCCTTTGCAAATGAGGAAGATTTTTCTGACCCATCAATTTAGGATTATTCAATGAACTGCAGAGATGGGCATGCCTCATGTGTCTGTGTGGCCTCACAAGTTCCTCCTCATCATCTCACCACAGATGCGAGAGATAGCCTTGAGCTGGGGCCAAGTTAGGGTCAAGGAGTAGGGTGCATATAACTGCCTCAGACAGCAACCCTATCCATGGCTGTGGTTGAAAGAAGCTCAGTCAATGGGCCACAGCACATGCTGGGAGTGAGCGAGGAACAGCCAGCAGGCATGAGATACAGGAGGCTGATGAGCTACTTTAAACAGGTTAATGGTAAAGGCAAAGAAAAATACAACCTGCACTGCCCAGTACAGTACCTGTAGGGCCCTTAAAATTAAAATTAATTAAAATAAATTTGAAAATACTTAAAATAAAAAACTCAGTTTCTCAGTCACAATAGCCACATATTAAGTGTTCAGTAGCCTCATGTGGCTAGTACCTACCATTTGGACAACATGAACAGAGAGCATTTACATCATCACAGATATGAACTATCTGTACTATAATTCCCAATGTGACAAACTTTGCTCCAGAGTAAAAGCAGTCTCACTTTTGCCCAATGACGCATGGTCATACTAGCTGTTTTGACTGAATGCGATGAATGAAGGAGAGATGTTACCTCTAGGAGCCAATGCCAAATTAGTTAGAGACCAGTATTTTAAGAATGGAATGCAAGGCTGATTTCTGATTTTTCCCTGAGAGAAGGCATCTCTTGGGAGTCTCAAAATCTCCAAGTATCCTAAATGCCCCCTTCACATAATTACTTAAAAATACTATGTTTATATATCAACTTATTCAGAAGATATTTATTGAACATTTAATATTTTTCAGACTATGCAAGATAAGGGATTCAAAGTAATAATGCATTTTGAACACAATCTAGCTTTTCATTATGACCTGTCATGCCTCATATGATATGGCCCCTGTCTGTTTTCCCACCTTCATCTCATATAACTCCTCCTCTCATTTACCATGCTTGAGACACACTGGGGACTCTTCTGTCTTCTGAATACAACAAGCCAGTTTTTGTCCCAGACACATTGCAAATGTTGTTTCCTCTGTTAGATCTTTGCATGGCTGGTGCATGTGCCCTGACACCTCAGCCTTCAGGTGTTAGGTCAAATGTCATCCTTGTGGATGGCCTTCTTTGACCACCCTGTCTAGAGTACCTGCTTCCAACTCTGCTCCTATAGCTCCATGTGATTAATCTGTATTAGCCTCTTTACAGTACTTGCCACTTCTGGAAATTAATTACTTATTCATTGTCTGTGAGCAGAGATTATATACTCAGTGCCTAGAACAGGGACTGTCAATAGTTATTTGTCTAAAGAAAGAGTAAATGAATGCATGAAGCAGATATAGCCCTTCCTTTTGTGGTAGGTACTTACACTTTTTTCCTTTTTCTGTGGAGGTAGGGTTTTACCATCATCTCTGAAGAGATGGGGTTTTGCCCAGGTTGGTCTCAAACTCATGAACTCAAGCAATCCACCCGCCTTAGCCTCCCAAAGTGCTGGTACTTGTATTTCAGTGAAATATTAATAGCTGACAGGTGAGCATGTACTATGTAGAAACCAACTTCCCATGATTTATCTAATATACCAACCTGATAAAAATACTCTTATTTCACCAGCCAGGACAACATGGTGAAACCCCGTCTCTACTAAAATACAAAAATTAGTTGGGTGTGGTGGTGGGCTTCTGTAGTCCCAGCTACTCAGGAGGCTGAGGCAGGAGAATCACTTGAACCTGGGAGGCAGAAGTTGCATTGAGCCGGGATCGCACCACTGCTCTCCAGTCTGGGAGACAGAGGGAGACTCCTTCTCAAAAACAAAAAACAAATGAACAAAACTCTTATTTCCCGTTTTACAGATTAAAAATTTGGGGTCTTAGATGAATTAAGTAACTTGTGCAAGATTAAAGAGGTAGTAATGAGTAAAGCCAAAACTGAACACAGACACCATTGCCTCAGAACCATGCCTTAATCAAGGGCCATCTCTCTTTCTCTCCTTTCTGTGTACACTTTTAAATTAATTTCCTCAATTGGGTTCTATGAGTCTTTGATGCTTGAGTCTTACTTTGGATGAATAACAATAATAATAATCTACAATATTTATAAAATTCTTTTTTATATGGTGGATGCACATGCTATCTCTTTGTAGTCTTCACAACTGTCCTGTGAGCTAAGCAGGAAAGATATTATTATCAACAAAATTACCCAGTGAAGAAGATATTCAGCATAAAGAAAGAAATAATTATTTTCACATGTGAGAAAAACAATGTTGCGCTGATTTTAAATGTCACCCCAATTTTGAAAATAGCCTCTGGTTTCTCCGTGAAATCATTGGAATGAGTGGTAGAAGACAAGTGGCACTACTCTGCATGAATAAACCATGAAATATATTTGACAATAAAATTTTCAATTAATGTGGAAATATTTGCTCTGAAATCTTGGCTCTTGAGAATTTAAGTCTCGGCCAAATATTAAAAGTATGTTTTATTTCATTGCACAAAGTACATTGCAGAGTTTTAGATGCCTGCGAAATGGAAAACTACTGTTTTTGAAAATTCTGAATATAGATTAGGCTGATGGATTGATTGTGTTGGGTGAATTGGATTTGCCCCAACAGTTAAAAGAAGGCTTCACCCTCGTGTGGTGGAGCTCTGTTAGGAAAATAGACGCTTTTATTCTGACCAACTTTTAGACGGCGGCTTTCCTGGGTCTTTGCTACTCATTAGTATCTTCTTTGTGGAATCCTTTTCAATTCAGTAAATGTATGGGGTGGGGGGGAGGGGGGAGAGAGAG
>NW_016808848.1:2119626-2129486 GCF_001698545.2 Rhinopithecus bieti
AGATTGATCAGGTTTTGACCGAAGTGTTTATTTAGAATTGTGTACTTTAAAAAAAGTTCTGTCAGCTGTTTCAGACAAATATATAATAATACATTTAAATTAAAAAACATGTCCCTGCAGTCATTTTACTCATCATCTCAGTATATCCCTAATTTTAAGAGTTCTGCTTTGCTAAGACTTGGCATTTGCTAGTGATTCTATACCCAGGTTTGTTTATTTGAAATGCTATTTGATGGATGTAGAGTATCTTCTATGTGTAAGTCACTATATGCTACATGCTAACACACAGCCCTGTACTCAATAATATGAGAGAGGATAAAGGAATAAAAAAGGAGAATGAGGGTGGAGTGGGGTCGAGTGGGGTGGAGGAGGTGGGCAGTGGGTGAAGGAGATAAAATAGACAAAACACATGGCACATTCACCCACCAGAAGGCTAACTCTGCCACCCCTCAGGGCTTCCCTCAGGTGCGTAAATGCTGCCAAAGACCTTTGGTTTCCCAAGGTAAACCACATAAACATTTTCCTTGAGGAACTGGAGAATGCAGAGCACTCAATTTTTCTGCATAAACAATTCCTTGCTTTGTGTTTATTTCAAACAGGTGCAGTTTGTAAAACCATACAATATATAAGAACAGGAATTTTCAGGTCAGAAAGTGTAGTTAGGGGGTCAGGTCATTAAAACCATGTATTGAAATGGACATTGTCAGATTATGTTTTAAGTAAAAAGGATTCTAAAGTAAGTAACATGTAATACATTCATGGCATCATTTCACAGCAAGAACAGCTCTTGCAACACACACTTTTGCAAACCTGGGTTGCTGGGAATTGGACCAAACAGATGACCTATTGCTTTAATCCAGACACAGCTGTTTTCATCATGCCACTCTCATGCATTTGTTTTTTCGTTAAACAAATATTTATCATATGTGCATGTGATGGGGATTCATTATCCAATAAGAAAATTTTCAGATCCCAGATTTAGAGAAAGATGCAGACAAACGACCAGATCCTCACAGAATAGTGAGATCAATGTCCCATCGTGGATGCATTTCACGAAGAGCAAGGGAGGGAGGCTTGATGTGGATATGGGCGGTAAATAATAGAGGTAGAGCTCCGATGGCCTCTGAAACGGAACTGTAGGAGTAGTAGATGTGGCCACTATAAACACCAGAAATCGATTGAAAAAGTAAATTGTAAATGAAGGGTGACAACAATTATGCAATACATTTATCTCTAGTATAAAAAAATGTTGACTAGTGACAATCATGATGAAGGCAGAAATTTGTATTGAATTGATGCAAAACAAAAATGAAAACAAAAATTCATCTATCTAATCCAACAAAAAAGCTCTTGATTTTGAAGAATGCCGTTTGTTTAAGGTCAGCTTTACCTAGGCCTCGCTATCTCTGTAGCACAAATGGTTCTTCCAAGGCTAAAAGTAAGTAAAACTCAGGTGATCATGATCAGGTGAGGGAATAAAAAAATGCCTTGTAAGGATGGTGACCTTTGAGCTAGATCTTAACTAACATGTAGGCTTTTGACGGGTGAAGATCAAATGAAGCCAGGAGAGACCCTTTGAATGGAGGACAGCCTGAGCAAGGAGAGAGAGCAAAGGCCAGAGTTTGATTTAGGAAATGTCAGGAAGCCTGTTTGTCCATAGCAGAGAATTCAAAATGGCAAATAGTTGATATTAAGGTTGGAAAAAGAGGTTTCTAACATATATTGTGGCCCATCTTAAATTTACTAGAAATTAGGGCCACTGAGGACAGTATAAATGCATAAATATATGCATATTTCAAAAAAATTCTTTTAATAATGGTGAACGTTTCATTCTATAAATTTAAATAGAAAATTGTTGTTCAAAATTATTATTCAAATTCTCCTTAATAAACCCTCCAAATAATACTGATGCTGGGGTGTACCTTTTTTCAGTACCTATATGACATTGCAGATTGTAAATATTCTGTGGATTTTTATGTTGCTTTTTTTTGAACTCAAATAAGACTTTTCCAATGCCTTTTTATTTTTAATGTATCTTCTTGTTACACAAGCATCATAATTATTGGACAAATATAACAGTTTCCTTATTACTCTGTTGTTGAATATTTAGGCTCTTTTTATTTTTACGTTTAGTACCATACACAACTTTTAAATGAATGTTTTGTGTCTACTGTTCCCCTCATCTTGTTTCCTTGGGTGATTGTCAGATACAAGATTTTACTTATTCTACTCTATTCCTCTTTTCTAGTCACATGAGTACCTCAGGCCTATGAACTCTTTATAGAATACACATTTCTCCAAGTCTATAATATTTGGTAAAAATAATTTTGCTCAGTTAACTTTTGCCCTTCTAAAAGGTACAATTTATTTTGAGGGAGTTATTTGTTATTAGAGAGTTTGAAAATACCATTTTCCATAGGCTAGAAGTCTTTTACAGATTATCTTCATAATTGTATTAATTTATAACTTAATTATGCATTTATTCAGTCTCTGTATTTTTTAGTACATTTTAATAATTTATATGGTAGTGTAGACTCAAGAATCAAAGAGCCCTCTATATGAAAGTAAAATCTGCTGTGTGCTAGATATATGACCTTGGGAAATTTATTTAACCCCATTAAGCCTAAACGTTTTAGTCTATAAGTTAGAGTACTATTACCTAACTCACAATATTGTTGTGAAAATTAGATGATATCCTGAATATAAAGATTAGTTATTAGTAGTAATGTTTAATTTGCATTTTCTAAATCTATTTGCAATTTATAATCAAAATCACTAATTCATTAAGTTTTTATTGATTATATGTCATGTATTAAGTGTTATGTAAGCTGCTGAGACATATAAGTTAGATCACATGTTAGTAGTGACCAACAGACCAACATGTAGACAAACAACGGGTGACTTCAATTTATGACAATATGAAAGATTAAAGCATACAAATCCTCCTGCTACAAAACACCTAGAAATCCTGAATTTATAGAAAAGTAAACCAAATCCGTAGAAATTAAAATAAAGGGAAATCTAAGTGGAAAGCTATTTGCTGCTCTAGCAGGATGTTCTCTCTCTTAGTAACCAGGACTTTGGTTATAGGACCGTTAACAGATAGGAGATGGGGCATTGGGCCTAAAGGAGGTAGGGTAGTGGGATGAAATGCCAACATAAGGTTGGGAATCCTTGGATGTTTTATTTCTCAGCTATAGACTAGACCTGGCCTGGCATGGTGGCTCCTGCCTGTAATCCCAACACTGGGAGGCTGAGGCTGGTGGATCACCCAAGGTCAGGAGTTAGAGACCAGCCTTGCCAACATAGTGAAACCCTGTCTCTACTAAAAATACAAAAATTAGCAGGGCATGGTGGTGCATGCCTGTAGTCCCAGATACTCAGGAGGCTGAGGCAGGAGAATTGCTTGAACTTGGGAAGCGATGGTTGCAGTGAGCGGAGGTCGCGCCACTGTACTCCAGCTTGGGTGACAGAGCGAGACTCTGTCTAAACAAACAAACAAAAAACAGTCCTGAAAAATGATTGGCTACCACACCAGGCTGATGAAAACTGAGCTGTTGGCCTGATCATGGAGACGAGGTAAGAAGAAATAAATTAGCCTATTATAACTAAGATTTGGATAGGACTTACACTATCTGTTTGATCTTAAAGATCTTGTGCTGAGAAGGACTTTTAAAAGGCACTTAAAAATATTCCAAGCTAAAATAACCTTGGGACATGAGGCTGAAATAAAGGAAAATCCGTCTGGCAGAAAATATCGTCAGCCTAGGACTATCTAAATGTGAGTTTACAGCATACAATTACAATTCTACCAGGAAGTAATACACCATGAGTGAGTGTCATCAGGCACAGTAAACAATCAAATTCAGTCCTGGGGAACTCAGATAAAAGTTTTGATAGCATTTTAAAAATAAATGAAGGTATAAAAGATAAAGTCAAAACATGAGAAAGGAACGAGACAAGCAAGTTTCCCCAACATTTTATCATAAGAATTTTCAAGTGTAGAGAAAGTTACAAGAATTTTATGCGGAATACCTAAAACTATACTGTTGTTAACATTTTGTTACATTAGGTTAAAAACATCTTAAAATGATGGACAAATTTATGTATCAATTTATCTTATTTCTTGATTTTTATTTATTTATTTATTTATTTATTTATTTATTTATTTATTTATTTTTTGCGACTGAGTCTCTCTCTGTCGCCCAGGCTGGAGTGTAGTGGCACGATCTCGGCTCACTGCAAGCTCCGCCTCCCGGGTTCACACCATTCTCCTGCCTCAGCCTCCCGTGTAGCTGGGACTACAGGTGCCCGCCACCGCACCCGGCTAATTTTTTTGTACTTTTAGTAGAGACGGGGTTTCACCATGTTAGCCAGGATGGTCTTGATATCCTGACCTCGTGATTCGCCCGTCTCGGCCTCCCAAAGTGCTGGGATTACAGGCGTGAGCCACCGCACCCGGCCTTCTTGATGTTTTTAAATTGAGTTGCAGATATCAGTACTTTTCATGCCTAAACAGTTCAACATATCATTATTAACTACATTCATACATATTATTAACTACATTTGTTAACTGTATTGTTAAAAGGTTACATTAACGATACCCATTTTCATAAATAACATTAAATATATTATAAATAAAATATTTGCTTATGATTTTGAAGTAAAATTACATATACTGGAATTAACAAATTTTAAGTGCATCATTTAATATGTTTGACAAATGCATAACACCTTTGTAACTCAAACCCCTATCAAGATACAGAACATTTCTATGACTTCATACCCCTTCTAGCCAGTAATACCTTCTGACTCTACTCCTAGCAACCACTGTTTTTTCCTTGTAGATAAATTCTGCTTATTCTAAACATTCATAAAAATGGAATCTTTAGGTTTGTACTCCTTTATGTAGATGACTTTCACTCAGCATAGTTTTGAGATTCATCTATTTTATATTAAAATACCAAGATTCATTTATCTGCTCTCTTATTAATGGATATTGGGTTGTTTCCAGATTTTGGCTGCTATGAATATTCTTGTACACATCTTTTTGTGGATATAGATTTTCATTTTTTTCTGGGTAAATATGCAGGAGTAGAAGTGCTGGGTCAAGGGGTTTGTTTAGTTTTGTAAGAAATTTCTAAGCCTTCTCCTAAATTAAGTTTCCCTAGAGTGTATAGAGACTTGAAAAGTGGATAAAAGTTTAAAATATATCTAGCAGAGGTTCCAGAGAGATTGGAGAGAATTGGTATTTAAGGCATGAAGTTTTTGTAAATTTCTGAACAACATGGGATTTTCACATTCAGGAAACCTAATGAGTCCTAAACAAGATAAGTAAAACTAAATCCATGCATAGTCAAATCATAGGAAAAATGTATAACATCAAAGACAAAGACAATATTTTTAAAAGCAAAGACAAAGGAACAGCACAAACTGATATGTGACTTCTGAGCAGTGATAAAGGAAACCTGTAGAGAATGGAATATTGCTAAAGCACTGAGAGAAACTAATGGCCAAATTAAATTGTACACTCAGGTAAACTTTCATCAAAAGATGAATATAAGGTAAAGACAATGAAGAGATCTTCAGATTAACAAACACGAGGTAGAGAGAGAGGGAGAGTTTATTACTTTCAGACTCTTGCAGAAAATATTACTAGAAGACATTATTCAGGAAGAAGAAAACTGGAACAAGAAGAAAGGAACATTGAACAAATAACTTGACAGACTTGAGCAAAAACAAGCCTGTGTAGTATACCATCATAAATATCGTGATGGTTAAGAGCATGGATTCTGATGCTAGACTGGGTTTGAATCCTGTTTCTGCCACTTATTAGCTATGTTATGTAGGATAAGTCAATTAACTTCTCCCATTCTAGGTTTTTCTCACTTGAATGAGGACTCAAGGAGTTAACATTTTTTACATGTTTAGAACAATATCTGGTACATAGTTAACAAAATATAAATATTTGTTAAATAACACTTAAGGAGAAGTTTTACCAGTTGGCAACAATGTATTGTATCTGTAAAAGTAGCTAGAAGAAAGAACTTGAAATGTTCACAACACATAGAAATGATAAACACTCAAAATGGTCATCACACATTCTATGCATGTAAGACATACTCACACGTACTTCATAAACATGTAAAATATTATGTATCAATAAACTAAAATTTGAATAAATAAATACCTGATGGGTAATAATATGATCTTTGAGCAGCATAATTATAGGCCGGGTGCAGTGGCTCATGCCTGTAATTCCAGCACTTTGGGAAGCCAAGGCGGGCAGATCACCTGAGGTTAGGAGTTCAAGACCAGCCTGGCCAACATGGTGAAACCCTGTCTCTACTAAAAATACAAAAATTAGCCAGGCGTGGTGGCATGCACCTGTAGCTACTAGGGAGGCAGGAGAATCGCTTGAACCTGGGAGGTGGAGGTTGCAGTGAGCCGAGATCATGCCACTGAACTCTCACTTCAGCCTGGGTAACAGGGTGAGACTATGTCTAAAAAAAAAAAAGCATAATTATAAAGCTTGATGTAATGAACATTCTCAAAAATCAGTGGTGAAAAAAAGAAACAGTATTATGTGTCATATGTAAATACCAATTATATAGGACAACAGTTTTACAGATGAAGTTGGAGAGTCTTTTTAAAACAAGTTAGAAATAAAATTTATAAAAATTATGAGTGAAAATATTAATAAAACTTACCATATAAACATTTAAAAAATTATGTCCATGAAGACCATATCAGAAAAAAAAAGTCTAAGACTGCCAGAAGATATTGACAGAATATATAAACTCATGGATTACTACCCAGGAAATATAAAGGCCTCTTTCAAATCAGTAAGCAAAAATCAAACAACTATATTAAATAGTTGGCAAAGGATAAAAAACAGGTTATCACAGAATAGGAAATGCAATTGGCCAACAAACCAGTGAAAAGTTGCTCAACCTTAATAATTTTTATAGAAATGAAAATAAAAGTAACCTTGAAATACAATTTCATATTCATCACTTTGAAAAAAAATCAGTTCTACAGTCCAAAGAACTGACAAGTATGTGAAGTAATGGGGAGTCCTATATACTGCTAAGTGTACTACTAGTGCACATTAAACAAGATCTGATAATGCTCTGAGATTTGGTATGCAATCCAGGGACACTCACACAAGCAAACCCAAACATAAAAAAATGTCATGTCAACATTCTTTGGAAGAATGAAATACTGGATCCACCCAAAATATCCATCAGTAGAAGAGAAAATACATTATGCATAGTAATACAGTGGAACAGTAATTAAAGTGAGTGAAGCAGAACTATATCATGGATTAAATGTCAAAACAAAATGCAGATTAAAAAGGAGCAAGATGCGGTCGGGCGTGGTGGCTCACACGTGTAATCCCAGCACTTTGGGAGGCCGAGGTGGGTGGATCACCTGAGATCAGGAGTTTGAGACCAGCCTGACCAATATGATGAAACTCCATCCTACTAAAAAAAAAAATATATACAAAAATTAACTGGGCATGCTGGCATGTGCCTGTAATCCCAGCAACTTGAGAGACTGGGACAGGAGAATCTCTTGAACCCAGGAGGCAGAGGTTGCAGTGAGCCAAAATCACACCATTGCACTCCAGTCTGGGCAACAAGAGTGAAACTCCATCTCAACAACAACAACAACAACAACAACAAAAACCCAACAAAACAAAACAAAACAAAACAAAACAAAACAAAACAAAACAAAAGGATTAAGATGCAAAAGTGTCCATATAGTATACTGGTTATATGAAGGCACAAACATGTAAACTTATCTGATTATTTTATAAGTGAGTATGAAGACTAAAGTGTAAGGACACACATGGTAAAAGGAAACATCACTGTAGGATGGGGGGTCAGGGAGATGTACTCAGGAGTTCTCAACTATATTCGTGAGCTTCCTGGCTTGTTGTTACTTATTTCCTTTACTTTTCAAAAAGCAAAAATATTTCATCTTAAAACAGCAGAAGCTCCTTTCTCCAAAATAGTTGCAACAGTTTAGTAATTGCTGTAACAGCAATGTGTAGAGAAAGCAGGAAACCTCTGCTTAGCACTTGGAAGGTTTCTGAGAAGCGGACTGTGCAGCTGACCTGCAAGATGGATGAGATTGTCTGGGCAGTGAGGGGATTCCAGCAGAAGAAGACCACAGCCAAAGTACATGGAGCATGACAACACCTGATGTGAATAGAAACTAATGTCAGTAATTCAGTGTAGCTGGAGCGCATGCCAAGATCAAAACCATGTAAATACATGTAGGGTTATGAGGTGCTTAAGAAAGCAGAATCTGCACCATCTGGATTCAAATCCTGGCTCTGCCTTTTACACCATCTAAACAGAAACTAGTTATTTAATCTCCCCGTGCCTCTGTTTCTTCATCTTTGAAATGGGGCTGCACAGACAATACTTACTGTTAGCTGCTGCCATTGTGGCTGTGATGATAATGAATGCTTGTAGCAATCCACCTGTTCCTACAGGCACATACTCAGTTTTGTGGATTCTCCTTACGAATATTTCTAACATGACTCCCTTCCACTCCATGTCAAGTCCTCTGCTTCAATTCATCTGTCTTTCTCAGGATGATTTGCAGTGCCTAAAAAATCAAGCAGAGAGTCTTCAGCACCCCGTGGCAGGCCTTCCCTGCCCCAGCCTTGCCCCGCTGATCTTGGGTGCCATCCCAAGTAATATGTATGCATCCCATGACTCCATACTCTGGATCCACATATCATGTGCTTGGTGCAGCATAAAAATTTGGCACAGAGAAAGACAATAGAAAACAAAAGGGAAGTCTTTTGTTTTTGTTTGCTTAATATGCCTCTTCGCTAGACTTAACTCTTTTCCTCTCTCCACCCTCTTGTTTTTGTACTTATCATTTCTAGTTTAGTGCAGCTTTCTTGTCCCCATATCTGGAGTTGGTACCAAGAACTGGTATCTCTGTCCTTTCCCTGTCTCATCATTTTGACTTAGGAGGTAGAATGTGCATCAGCTATTAATGTCATTTTTTCATCTCCTCCCATTGACATTCCGCAACCCTTCCTTGACTCTGATGTAAGCTCATTGGATTGTCAACTTTCACTTGTATGCTTTCTTGGATATGAAAAGAGATCTGATCTGGATGAGGCATTTCTTTGAATTTGTTAATTCATCTGCATTCTAATCTGGAAGTTCCTTTGAAGGCATTGTTTTTTAAAAAGAAGTCACATAGTGTGTGTTGAATTTAGTATGTGCTGGCAGAAATATGAATTATGGATTGATGGAACAAGGCCAGAGACAGGGAAGGTAGCTGGCATTATTGGGAAGAATAGACCAGGATTGAGGACCTGAGCTAGATAGAAAGCAGAGCAATCACAGGGAAAGAATGAACACCAAATACATTTGTGGGGTAGAATCCACTGAACTGGAAACCAGGTGAATTTGGCTGGATCATGATGAACATTCAATAGATTGTTAAAAGGAACGACCTCACATTTTTCACCTGGTTGACTGAGACACCAGTCTCTTTCCAGAGCTAGGAAACACGCGATGACACAAAGATGAGCTCAATCGTGCACATGCTGAATTTAGGTGCCAGTGCCATAAATCCTTATTAAATATCATCCATAGGTTCTTGGAAACTGTGACTCTAAGTGGAATCAGTATAATGAAATCAATTCTACCATAGACTAGTTGATATAAACAAAAATTAAGTTCCTATGGCGTATTCCTAGTAACAAAACCATCACCAAACATATAAATCAATACTCAAAACCCTTCTAACATTAACTTTTGAAGTAACTGTGTATTATATATACATTTAAGAAAGATTAATAAAATAAATAAGATTTCTACTTA
>NW_016808848.1:2130966-2149779 GCF_001698545.2 Rhinopithecus bieti
GATATAAATGATGAATTGATGGGTGCTGACGAGTTGATGGGTGCAGCACACCAACATGGCATAAGTATACATATGTAACAAACCTGCACGTTATGCACATGTACCCTAGAACTTAAAGTATAATAAAAAAAATAAAAAATAAAAAATAAAAAAAAATAAATAAGATAATGACTTACTCAATTTTTGGTAAATCAGTGAATTTTGGTGGTCATGGTGGTGGGGTTAAATCAAGGAATATAACAAGAAGAGGATATTGAACATTCTCAACACAAAAAACGATAAATGTTTGACATGATGGATATGCTAATTCCTCTGGCCTAATCACTATACATTATATGTATTGAAACGTCACTATATACCCCATAAATATGTACAATTATTTTTTTCAATTAAAAGATTAAAAAAGGAATAAATGTTTTCGAGGAGAAAATTTTCAGGAGCACCTCCTCCTACCACACAGTTCAAAACCAATTCATCACAAACATGGCAGGCTCACTGAGCACTTTCCTCTTGCACTGTTTATTATTATGCATCTGTATGATTATCATAGACTTTAAGATTTTTATTTTATAATAATTTGTATTAATTCATTTTCCAGTTCTGTTGAACTGCTTATTCCAGTTCAGGGTGTCAGGTAGCTGGGACCGATCCTGGCAGCTCAGGGCACAAGGCAGAACCAACCATGGACAGGAAGCTGTTCCATCACAGGATGCACTCAACACACAGCCATATGTACTCACACCAAGACCATGCAGACACACCAATGAACCTAATGGGCACCCATATGCACTTACACTGGGACCATGCAGACGCACCAATAGACCTAATGGGCACAACTTTGGGATGTGAGAGGAAATGGGAGGACCCAGAGAAAAATCCATGCAGAAGTGCAGAGAACATGCAAACTGCATTCAGACAGTACCTCTGGACAGGAATTGGAATTTTTTTACCCCATCAAAATTATAATGAAAGCACATTGAATGAAACGATGTTATTCGGGAACCTGCTGCTTGCAGAATCTGTCTAGTATGTTGCTTTCATATTTCTGGAATGGGATTTCCACTACTATTTGAGAATTTTTGACATAATTATAGATTACCCTAATTAATGTAATTATTCTCTTCAAGCAATCACTTATGCATTTAAAACATGTATTTTTGTTTATCCAAAGACCATAGTAATAATACAGAGATAAAGGCACTATGGGTATTGATTTGTATACATTTAGGTGATATGCTATTTTTCATGTGCTCAGCCACTCCATTCTTTGGTAAGAACAAAGCTATTGGCAGTACTTTTTACTTGTGACTGTAAGTCACGAAATAGTGAGCGATTCCTGCCAATGGGAAAATGAGACACTGCTAAATGTTACCCAATGTGTTAGGTAGTTTTCAAGGAGGACCATCAACTTCTCCCCTCATGATGCTGTCATGCTATTCCTCCAGTCAAAGGTGGAATCTGTTTTCCCCTTCCCTTGAATTTGGAGTGCCCTGGTCACTTTCTTTGGCCAATACCACGTGACAGATGTGAAGCTGTGCAGCTCCAGACCTAGCCCTTTAAGGGTTTGGAAAGTTCTGCTTTTGTTCTTCAGGAACCCAATTGCCATACTGTAAAAAAGCCCAGACGATCTTTCTGGAGAGAGAGTCCACTTGAAGAAGCTGTGAAGGGAAAGATGCCACATGGGGGGCCTCAGTCTTCTTGGGCCTCGTAGCCCATGGTGACAGCAGGCTACATCAAATGTAGCCAAAGATTCACCCAGGTCACAGAGAATCCAGTTAAATTGTCCACATGGTTTTAAGCCACTAAGCTTTGGGAAGGTTTGTTACAGAGCAGTAGTGACTAAGACACTCAGGTAGTTTGTATGCTCATCATTGAGAGACCAGAAAATGATAAACTGTGTGCAGACGTTCATAGTGATACTTTCCCTCACTTCCCTGATATTATCTTTATTCCATTTGTCTGCATCTATTAGGTTTTCATTTTTTTCACTTTCTTATATTTCTTTATATTTATATATTTTAATTTTAATTGGCAACATTATATATGTTTACTATGTAAAAGATGAGGTTTTGATATATGTATACATTGTGGATTGGCTGCATCAAGCTAATTAACATATGCATTACCTCAAATACTTATATTTTGTGGTGAGAACACATAAAATCTATGCTCTTAGCAATTTTCAGGTTTAAAATAGATTTTTATTGACTACTGTCAGCATATTATGTACAATAGATCTTTTGATCTTGTTTCTGATGTCTGACTGCAATTTTCAAATTTTAATTTTATTCCACTTCCAGCAGGCTTGTTCCCATATCTGGGTTTATTTTTGAACATATCAATTTCCACTTTTTAGTTTGAAATTATTTTGTTTCACGCCTGCTTGAATTAGTATGATCTTCAGGGGAAAACCTCTACTCTCGGAGCCTAAGAACAATTATATTGCTTGTGGATTCTAGCCATGTGATGTTTTTAGAGGTATATGCATGGCACTGAACTCATAGCATTCATTGGGAATGAAATTGTTAGGATTTAATGATGATCTCTTTAAAACATCTATTTGGTAGATTCTGCAGGTTTGGGGGACCAATATAATGGCAGAATAATTGCTAAGTCACTGTGAAGGCATTGCTCTATTTAATGTGTGCAATTTTGCACAAGCCAAGTGGAACTAATCAAAATATTGAAGGTAAGTTCTTGCTGCCAGCACTCCCTCAACATTCACCAGTCTAGCTGTTTACAAGGCCCAATATACGACTTTATATACCGTGAGTGAATTGGATTTTTTAAAATAATAAACTGTAGCTGAAATTAAGCAATAATTCCTTCTAAAGTGAACTATTAGATAGTGATGTTTCAGCTCTTCAGTTCTTATCGCACCTGCCGCTGGTCCATCAGGGGTAACACAAGCATAGACTTAAGCATCCCCACCATTTTTTAACCCATTTTCGATATCTTTGTGTTTACACACACAAAATCTCTCTGTGTGTATGTCAGAGCCTCTGTGTGAGGAGTGGTCTGGCTTCCTCTTTGAAGTCCCCTCCCTGTGCCTGCTCCTCCTGGCTAGGGCTGACCCTGCCCAGGTGCACAGCGACTGGAAGGGATCACCCTCCTATTGATTCTAGTGCTTGCCAGCCTTGCCCTGCCCTGGCCCCCTAAAGTTCATGTTCCAATGTTCTCCCTCAATCTGCCCTTTCTCTTCCAAGACACTATTGGCCCTCCCACCAAAACTCAGCTGTCCTTCAGAGCCTGGTTCTCTGACAATGTGGTCCCTTGATCGAATTACCTAATCCAAGAAAATGGGTTAGCTTAGATGAGTGTCCCTAAGGATGGAATTTTTAGGAGTCTGTTTAGTCCACTGGAAAACTATTTTTTGACAACATGCTATTTTTCTTCTCTTAAAGCCCAATTATTGGTGGTTTTGCAAACTGGGACTACCACAGTTTATAGACAGACTCATCTGGAGCTTTAGGAATTTCCTGAACTATGTCTTGAACACAGTAGTGATCTCAGAGGTAAGAGCAAATGCTCAGCAACAGTGAGACAAATCTGTCAAAATCACGTTGGTGTTTATCATATATTAGGCCAGAACCACTATCAGAGCCAAGGATGTAGATTCAGGCACAAGATAATGGTGTAGCTAGCAGCCGTGAGTCCAGGTAGCCACAGGGCAGAATGGATGGAGTCAGGGGGATAGAAGAGGCAAGGCAGGATGGGCTTGAGCATGGGGCACATCAGGTGCAAACATGAATGGGGTCTCAGTTGCTTTACTATTAGAGAAAGAGGTCCAATTGTATTATCTATCGCCCTACATCCTCAGAAGAGAAGGGCTTGTATTTCAACACCCTTTGTTGAAAATGATAACAAAGTGTAATATGTTTTTACAAAGATTTTTATTTAAGTGATTAATACTTAAACAGACACACTTTTTTTTTTACACTAAGAGATAGAACTTCTGTTATTTAGAGAAGGCACTTACAAAGAACAGATCACTGCCTAAAACTGGACATGCCCATGTTCACCCCTTGTGCACTGCACCAACACATGTCAATCTACATTCTGACAAGGAAATACGTTTGTTGGATCTTGAGCATTTCATTTGGAGAAGTTTCATTTCTCATCCCATTTATCTTGGGGATTATACTACTTTGACTTCCAATTCACAGTTTCTAGTGACCGGTTAACTTCTAGCTGCTACTTGTCTGTGTTTTTGATGTCCCTTTACCTTGTTCTTTAATCCTACCCCCCTCACACACACAGACCACCTGGCTGGGTCCTCTGCCTCTCTGTCCAGATGTATCAGTGGAAGGGGGCTGTCATTCCATATTATGATGGCCTAATTCAGTGGGGTACGATGCACGCTGGCACCTGGGGCCATCTGGCCTGGGTGAGGCAGGGTGGAGGGATACATGTGGAAGAAGGGGCAGTAGCCAAAACCAGCAAGAACTGGAGCTACAGGCATTGGATGAAGGCTTCTGGTAGCTTTATCAAAAACTGGTATTTTTAATTTTATGTCTTTATTTTCCTCTTAAGAACAAAACAAACCTTCAGTGTCATTAATATCATGTAAGTTAAAGGTTGAATTAAAAGAGTCTGGAAGATGGCAAATAAATCTTATGTTCGGAATTGTTTTTTCAACTACTGATGTAGCTACACACATTTAATAATGAACTGCTGGGAACATTGTTTTGATAATCTTAAACAGGAGAGTAATTATACAGCAATTATTGTTCATTTTTTCTAAAAATGATCATCTTGATTTGAAATAGGCTACTAAGTGAAATTTACTGATGTATATTTCTTTGCATTATGACCCCGAGATACATAGAGAAAGAAATGACATTTTAAAAGATTCTGGATTTTGGAAATGTTGCCCATCATATCCGGTGGAGGGTTGGGGAGGAAGCCAGATCTACTGGGTGGGGAGCCTGAACCTTCAGATAAGTTCAGGCAGCTCTGAGCCCTGCCAGCTCAAGTTCAGGTTAGGATCCATCAATTTCTTGCCCTCATGAAAAGGCAATTTTGCTGAAAATCTACAGACTACAAAATGGAAAGAAAAGTCACTCAAAGGCTGAATTTTACTTACTTAAAACTTTCTTAAGCCCCGAACTTTGAAACAAACTAAGGCTTTAAAAAACACGCTATTCTGGAACCTTTATCAAATGTATTATTTTGCTTCCAAATAAAAAGCCAATAAAAATTTGAGTTTCTTACAGGTATTATTTCTTGTATTACAAAATTATAGCTATTAACATTAGCATCCATGAAAAAAAAATGTGAGATTAATTTCAAGTGTGTACCTGGAATTTTTCTTGTATCCTCAGCCCACTGCTGTTGGTTAGAGATATGATTCTTTTATACTCATATGTTCTTGGTTGGAGCAATTCTATTTCTGATCACATCCCCTTGTTTCATAGACAATGGGATGTCTTCCCTTTGAAGAGTGAATATAACCATGTTTACCTGCAAGCTGCATGAAATTATATAACTTTGTTTTGAAGGTTATGTGTGTGTGTGAACCTCAAGTAACAGAGATCCTTTTGAAAGAATATTTGCAGGGAAAATGTGATACCTGTTGGCTATCTGGGTTAGTTTCAATAATGTCTACTCAGTGCATTTGTCTTAGACTACTGCCTTTAGTTGTTAAATTTTGTTTGTCTTAGTTTGTTTAACATTTTATTTTACATTCAACTGTTTCCATACACTAAAATTTGTATTATTTTCTTCATCTTTATGGCTCTTAACTTACATCATATTAATATATATGATTGTTTTATAGTTTTGGACTTTTCTTTTATTTTATTTTCAAGCTAAATTAAAATTTTCAGCTTTAATTTTTACTGATTAAATCCAATTTATCTGTTTTAGTTAGGATTATGTTCAGGGACACAAAACAGAAAATCCTAAATAATAGGGGCAGAAAGAAGATTCAAGCTGAGCTGACTTCTCCCTCATATAAAAGACTCATAGGCAGCATTTGAGAGCTGGCCAGGCAATCCTACTGTCATCAAGGACCAGGGTTCAGTTTTTCTAATGTGTAGCATAATGTGTGCCTCCATGTTCCTGGTCAACTAGGGTCCAAGGTGGCTGGACCACTTGGCTGGGCCTCAAGTGGTCCAACCTGGAAAAGAAATGAAATTAGAAGGTCAAAAAGGAGCTCCTTCCAGCTGATTACCCATTTTAAGTAACCTTCCAGAAGTCCTACCCAGCTCTTAACTGTACCTAGCTATAAGGTGGGCTGGTAAATGTAGTTTTAGATTATGGAAGAAGGGGGACACTGTGCTCAGAGAAAATTAGGGGTCTGTTACTAAGTAGAAAACGAGAAAGTATGTTGGTCTAGGTGTCTAATATCATCTGTCACTTATTATCTTATTTGATGCTACTTATTTTAAAATTCACTAATCTTTATTTTAAACATTAAAGCAATTTACAATTTTATTTCACTTTAAAATTGTTAAATTATATTTAATAATTATTTTATTGCAGGCTACTTTTATTTCACTATTTTAACCATTTTGTTGCTGTTTGCACTACTTTAGACATTTTATTGATTGTAATTTCTTTCTTTTTTTGTTTTTGTTTTTGACCTCTATGAAGTTTCTATTCTCCTTATTTTGTAAGTTTCAGGAAGAACAGAAATAACGAGAATCTCTATGTCAGGAGCAATTCTGAGCAAAGGAAAAGGAATGGTTTTTTCTTTAGTGTGGCCTGAGCTGTCATTTGCACACTCTGGAACATACCTATTGATATGGTTGGCTCTGTGTCTTCACTCAATCTCATATTGAATTGTGATCCTGAGTGTTGAAGGTGGGATCTGGTGGGAGGTGATTGGACCATGGGGGCAGATTTTCCCTTTGCTATTCTCATGATAGTGAGTGAGTTCTCATGAGATCTGGTTGTTTAAAAGTGTGTAGCACTTCCCCCTTTACTCTCTTGCTCTCCTGCCACTATGTGAGGATGTGCCCTTCTGCCATGACTGTAAGTTTCCTGAGGCCTCCCCAGCCATGCCTTCTGTACAGCCTGTGGAACTGTGAGTCAATTAAACCTCTTTTCTTTATAAATTACCCAGTCTCAGGTAGTGCTTTATAGCACTGTGAGAATGAAATAATACAGAAAATTGGTACCAGAAGAGTGGAGCATAGCTATAAAGATACCTGAAAATGTGGAAGCAACTTTGGAACTGGGTAATGAGCAGAGGCTGGAAGAGTTTGGGGGGCTCAGAGAAAGATGGAAAGATGTGAAAAAGTTTGGAACTTCCTAGAGACTTGTTGAATTATTGTGACAAAAATGCTGATAGTGATATGCACAATGAAGTCCAGGCTGAGGTGGTCCCAGATGGAGACGAAGAATTTATTAAGGATTGGAGTAAAGGTCACTCTTGCTATGCTTTAGCAAAGAGACTGGTGGCATTTTGCCCCTTCCCTAGAGATCTGCAGAACTTTGAACTTGAGAGCGATAATTTAGGGTATCTGGCAGAAGAAATTTCCAAGCAGCAAAGCATTCAAAAGATAACCTGGCTGTTTCTAAAAGTGTATGCTCATATTCATGAACAAAAAGATTATCTGAAACTGAAACTTATATTTAAAATGGAAACAGAACATAAAAGTTTGGAAAATTTGCAGCCCATCCATGTGGTAGAAAGGAAAACCTATTTTCTGAGGAGAAATTCAAGTAAGCTGCAGAAATTTGCATAAGTAAAGAGAAGCCAAATGTTAATAGCCAAGACAATGGTGAAAATGTTTCCAGGCCATGTCAGAGACCTTTGCAGCAGCCCCTCCTAACACAGGCCCAGAAGTCTAAGAGAGAAAAATGGCTTTATGGGCCAGGCCTAGGGCCCTGCTTCTCTGTGCAGCCTCAGGACATGGCACCCTGCATCTCAGTTGCTCCAGCTCCAGCTGTGCCTTAAAGAGGTCAAAGTACAGCTCAGGTTGTTACTTCAGAAGGTTCAAGCCCCAGGTCTTGGTGGCTTCCATGTGGTGTTGGGCCTGTGGGTGCATAGAGGCAAGATTTAAGGTATGGGAATTTCTTTCTAGATTTCAAAGGATGTATGGAAGTGCCTGGATGTCCAGGCAGATGTTTGCTGCAGGGGTGGAGCCCTTATGGAGAAACTCTACTGGGGCAGTGCAGAGGGGAAACATGGGATTGGAGCCCCAACATAAAGTCTCCACTGGAGCACTGTCTAGTGGAACTGTGAGAAGAGGGTCATCATTCTCCAGACACCAGCATGGTAGCTCCACTGACAGCTTGCACTGTGTACCTGGAAAAGCTACAGGTACTCAACACTAGCCCCTGAAAGCAGCCATGGGGGCTGTACCCTGCAGAGCCACAGAGGTGGAGCTGCCCAAGGCCTTGGGAGCCCACCCCTTATGACAGTGTGACCTAGATGTGAGACATGGAGTCAAAAGAGATTATTCCGGAGCTTTGAGATCTAATGACTAGCCTGCTGGGTTTCGGACATGTACAGGTCCTGTCGCCCCTTTGTTTTGGCCAATTTCTCCCTTTTGGAATGAGAGGATTTACCCAATGCCTGTAGCTCCATTATATCTTGAAAGTAACTAACTTTTTAAAAAATTTTACAAGCTCATAGGCAGAAGGGACTTGCCTTGTCTCAGATGAGACTTTGGACTTGGACTTTTGAGTTAATGCTGAAATGTGTTAAGACTTTGGGGGGACTGTTGGGAAGGCATGATCATGTTTTAAAGTGTGAGAAGAACCTGAGATTTGGGAGAGGCTAGGGGCAGAATGATGTGGTTTGTTTCTGTATCCCCACCTAATCTCATGTTGAATTGTGATCCCGAGTGTTGGAGGTGGGACCTGGTGGGAGGTGACTGGATCCTGTGGACATATTTCCCCTTTGCTGTTCTCATGACAGTAAGTTAGTTCTCACAAGATCTGGTTGTTGTTTAAAAGTCTGTAGCACTACCTCCTTCACTCTATCTCTCTTGCCACCATGTGAAGGTGTACCTTGTTCCCTTTCTGCAACGATTGTAAGTTTCCTGAGGCTCCCCTAGACATGTCTACTGTACAGCCTGTGGAACTGTGAGTCAAATAAACCTCTTTTCTTTATAAATTATCCAGCCACAGGTACTTCTTTATAGCAATGTGAGAATGGAGTAATGCACTTACTTTTTCTGTTAATGTTGAATCCTCTTACACTACAGACTTTAACCTGAGTAACCCAGGAGACCCTCAGGATGAATGCTTCTCCTCAACATCTCCCAGGATAACTATAATTCTGTCTCTATTAATAATACATTTGAGCTTTTGAAGCAAAACTTTCCTTAGAGAGATCTATAGTCTATGTATTTTGGAAACATAGAGAATATACTCTTGAATGCATTACTATCTTTGCTGATTACCTTAATATTTGTTGTACACAAACACTTTTAATTGGACTAGTAATAAAAAACATGAGCATTGTTTTTCTGGCTTTATTGAAAAGCTATGAAAACTGTTACTCCAGATCATTCCTATGTAATTTAGTACAGAAACCAAAAACATCACTTGAGAATTAACTTGAGCAAATGCCAGCATGTGAGATATTGTTGTGTATCTAATGTAATTTTTACGGAAATGGCGGGAACCATTTAGGTCTTCATCAAATGAAGTAAAATTTTGATTACTGATAGCTATTGACAGATAATCTTGATACTTACTGGGTTTCAGTAAGCTTTACTGGCTGTGATTGGTTATGTTAATGTCAATATAGTACTTTTTATGTAATTTCTTTACCAACATAATAAAATACCATTAGAAAATAGGACCAATCTTAGTCAATTGTTTAGATTTTATATTGTTACAGGATGTGTTTTATATTTTAGTATATTTTAGACTATGAGAATATACTTGTAAAATATTTTTAAAAATTTCTACTAAGAGCTATTTAAATATTGAGAGTCTACTAAATATTTATATGGGACATAAGATATATCCCTACCCCTCAAGTAACTAAGATTATACTTTGAAATTAATTCAAGTAAACAATATTTGAAACGTGGTAAAATAAGTATCTGCTCTAGTACAGAAGCTGCTAGAGGATCCCTTGGATTGTCCAAGAAGACTCTTTCAAGGAAGAAACATTTTTTTATGGGGCCTGAAAAATAAGGAAAGAACAGCCAAGTGAAGGAAGTTGATATGGTTTGGCTCTGTGTTCCCAAGCAGATCTCACCTTGAATTGTAATAATCCCCATGTGTCATGGGAAGGACCCAGTGGGAGGTAATTGAATCATGGGAGCAGGTTTTTCCCATGTTGTTCTTGTGATCGTGTGATCGTGAATATGTTTCATGGGATTTGATGGTTTTGTAAAAGGGAGTTCCCCTGCACATGCCCTCTTGCCTGCTGCCATGTAAGATGTGACTTTGCTCCTCCTTTGCCTTCTACCCTGATTGTGATGCCTCCCCAGTCACACGGAACTGTAAGTCAATTAAACCTCTTTCCTTTATAAATTACCCAGTCTTGGGCATGTCTTTATTAGCAGCATAAGAATGGACTAATACAGAAGTGAAGTAGCAGTGGAATTGAGAGAAAGGAATAACAGGTAAATTAAATGAGCACCCGGAATGAAAGAAAAGATGCTAAGTTTAAAGGGGAGTGAGCGGCGAATATGCAAAGTGGTGAGAAATGAGGCTGGAGAACACAAGAGCAGGAGGCCTTTGTGGCATTGTTGCATGTTAAAAATGGTGCCCTGAAATAGCACCCAAGGAGACATGGCTCATGGAGAAACAGGGCTTTAATTATGATGTGCTTATTTATAAAAGAAACTGTTGTCATTCATTCATTCAGTCAACAAATATTTATTAAATTCCTACTAAATTCCTAGAACTTTGCTTAGTCCTGGACATTAGAGACAGCTATTGACACCGTCTCTGCTCTCATGGAGTTATAGACTACTCAGGGAAACTAACATCAAACCCATATTATACAATGATTAACCTGCAAATAGGATTCTGGATTTTCAGGTGGATGGGAGGATCACTGGAAGACAAAGAGTGGGGTTGTTGTGTTTAAGGAGTACAGAGAGATTATTATGGCTGAGATAGTGGAGCTGTGACAAGTGGGCCATCATCCTCCAGACCCCAGAATGGTAGATCCACTGACAGCTTGCACTGTGCACCTAGAAAAGCTGCAGGCACTCAATGCTAGCCATAGAGGTGGGAAGGAAAGGAGGGGAGTGGGAGTCAAAAGGAATTAGGAAGAAATGGTAGAAAATAAGGCTGAGAGTATAACATGCAGGGACTTGGGGGCTGTGATAAATGTAGTTTCATCTGAAGAGCGATGAGAAATCTGTCTGAGATTTAAAGCAGGGTTTGATCTGATTTATCTTTTGAGAAGTTTCTGGGGCAGAGGGCTGGAAGATGGACGGCAAGAGTATATGTCAAGGCCTGTCTTTCACAGGTTAGATGACGCTATTGTTGTCAGTAGGGACAAACTCTGGGCTACTTTTATAATTGGTTGGTAGAGTAGTATCCACGCCCTTTAGCCAGTCTAGGTTATGGCTAAAGACATGAATTTATGGGATATGTGTAGTCAGTGGCAAGACCAATGCAAGGCAAAATGGTATAAGAGAAATAAATCCTGCCATGTGGTGCTTATTAAAAGCCTCATCCATGCAACTGAGTCATCCAGAGATGGACACGCAGAATATCAGCTAACAGGTATCCATAATCAACTTTTGTGATGAAAGTGAAAGCAGATTTTATAATCAGGTGTGGTTACGGTTACATGTGCCCCTTGCACAAACACTGTAGGTACCAATTACTACCAAAAACTTATCAAAGAAACTTGGCTAAGTGTGCCATTTTCAAGTTCCTTTTAAAACATGATGACTTCATTTTTAATTATATTTCCTTTCATGTACAGAAGCTCAAGTTTAAAATCTGAAATTATATCTCTCTTGCCTTGTACATTAGAGATGGTTCCCCACAGGTAACAAAAAATTTTTATCCTAAAGGATGGTGTGCAATTCATCCTGAAATTCTTATTTAGCTCTGGTCTCTTACTTTCTACTTTTATCTGTTAAGAGTGTATATGTCATAATATCTTAAACCCCAGTTGGATCCCTGTCAACAAAAGTATCTCTTTTGAACTAACTAGAGTTTCTTAGACTTGCAAACAGATTTAGAAATATGGGCTTTATGCTCCATGGGTTGTTGTTGTATTTGTACTCATCTAATACCTCAAACTCTGCGTTATGATTAAGCTGAATAATTATGTCTCAAACTGAATATGTGCAAAATTATTCAAATATATGAACATACATATATGTAGATCTATAAAGACAGTTGGATTAAACTGTGAATGCAACTCTAGGATTCTTAGCAGATAAACACGTGTCAAAGGACACGTCTTATTCTCTTGAATGTAATATATTTTTGAGGTATATATTTTATCTGAGATTTTCATTTTATAATTAATATTAATTTAATGACATTTTTGCAATTAAAGAATCCTGTCAGTTCTTTTATTCACTCAAGCAAACATTTATCAAGGGTCTGTTATGGGCAGAAGCTATGCTATTATTCTAGTCAAAGCACAATTATTCAAATATTACTTATCTAATTTTAAGATTAAACAGGTCTTTTATTCCTCATTCTTCGTTTTCTGCTTGCTTTTTGAACATGTAATTGTTCATTGTTCTTTAGCATCTCTGCCAGATGATGGACAGGAGAAATAAAATGAAATAAAAATCAGATCAAACAATTCTGCTACTTGTCTGCAAACTTGGTAGAAAAGGACATTGTAACTTTTTTTTTTTGGTTTGCTCTGTCTTATGAGTTTTCATTAAGTTTGGTCTTTGAGTGACTAAATGTTTGAGCAACATTTGGATTTCTACATTCTTTTTCCTGTGTCATCTAATAATTTGGTTAATTAAAATTTTACTAAATTCAGATTTACCTTTTAGATTTTAACAGGGTTATACTATTTTAACCACATTACCCTGGGTGAAGTGTGGTAAGGCCAGATGCAGATCAAGAGAGAGAAATGAGAAAGATTCACACGTTTTTAACACAGCACCCTACCCTAGGCAGGGCCACAGGAGGAAGCACCAGAGTTGGTCAAAAGACTGAAGGAGTGAGGAGAAAATGTGGGCTAGAGCCTTTATTGTGTTTTTCATTGGAAGAAATGGGTGAGGCAAGGTGCACAGGTTTAGATGGCTGGTTTGAGTATTTTCAGCAGGTTCTGGGCATAGGGGCTGCTCCTGGTTGTCTGGTACCTAGTCTTGGGGTGATTAGGACAGGTGTGTTGTGGCCCACAGTGTGAGAACCCAGTAAGGGAGGTAGTTGAGGGTGTGAACTTAATCAGTTGCTCAGTCACGGGGATTGACTGATTCCTAGCGAAGACCTTAAAACTGGTTCCAGGTAAAAGTTTGAAAACCATATTGCATATACCTATTAAAATACTTTCAAATATTTCATGACAATGTCTCCTTACTGTCTGTCACCTCCCAGGTCCTTGTTACTGTAGCTCTGGCTTGAAGTACCATGACTGACTTCTGTCCGGTGTGTGGACCATTCGTTCAGGACCCACTTGGGGCCATTTCTCCACAGCACAGTCAGACTGAACTTTAAAATGACAAGTCTCCTCTCCCCACCCTGACCCTAGCCCCGGTCCCACTAGAATGTTTTATGGATTCTCTTTGCTCTTAGAATAAAAACACAGCTCTGATGTGACCCTCCATGGCTGGATATATGTCCCTCCCTTTGTTGGTTCATCTCCGGAGGCCTCAGGTCCATCTGGCTTGCCCTTCTCTCTTCATATACACAACCCCCATCCCCAAATACGGACTGACTGCATTTTGTTAGCTTTAATACACTATTAGTTGTAAAAAAAAAAATCTTATTTTCACATAAAAGGAAAAAAAGCTGCCAATTAGACCATGACTCAATGTCTTACCACTAACCCCGAGTAATGCAAAATTAGGCCTCCTTAGCCTATTTTTGCATTCAAACTTCTTTCTTGTATTTGAAGGGGTTGGCAGTGTTTCCTGCCCTCAGTCGCATTATGTAGTGTGTGATAAGCCAACATTTTGCACATTGCTCAGTAACAAGCCATCACAGCTCTGTCACTTGTAAGCACCTTCCTTTCTTATGTTGCAAAATGAATTTTGTATTTGCTTTCAAAGAAAATATGGAATTGTAGTATTTCCTCCAATGACAAATATCTGCCTCACTAATACCAAAACTAGTACTCCATTGTTTTCACATCTTTCCATATTCACAACAATCTTTCATTTCCATGGCAAATTAACAACATCTTAAAATGTCCTGACACCTGTCAAAACAACAATGTATATAACTCAATTGAAGAGAGGACAGTATGAATAGCAACAACAATATTCATGCACAAACAGGCAATAACAATAATGTCACAACAGGTTCTCTTCTGTTTTTTCATTGGAGCCCATCCTCTCAAAAGCCACTGTTTCATTATTTTCCTTTTATTCATGATAGTTAAACTCATTTGTCAATTTTCATGCCACAGTCTCTTGAGATTTAATTGATGCCAGGCAGCTTGTTATTTAGATGCCTGGAAGCTGAGCACTGTCTGCAAATAGGAAGACTTCACTCAGAAGTTTCTTTTGAGTGATTTATAAAACTGTCCAATAAGATGATTGTAATTAATGCTTCTCTATGCCAAGACAGGTCTTCTTTTAACCATTGTCTCATTCAAATAAAACATTCCCCATAATCCTATGTTAACTAATTTGAAACAGAACAATCGACTTTTTATGGAACCATTCTCTAGCTACTTAGAAATCTAAATAAATTATGAATATCAATTATTCCTTTTATATAATTAATAAACAGACAAGCTTTTCCTTTATTTAAAGAGACTATGTTGCCTCTCCCAGAAGGATGTGATTACATCACCATGATCTTCAACTTTGGCATTTCTATGGCATTTTGTACTTTTCAAAGAATTTTTACATCTATTATCACATTATGTGCTCCATGTTTACACATTTTAGTTTCTACTACTTAGTCATGAGTATGCAATGTATGTATCCTGTTGAATGAATAAATGAGTGAGCAAAGAATGATCACCTTCATAATGTAATACTCATGATAATTTGGAGTCACATTTGGTATGTCTCATATTCAATAGTATCTGTTTAGAACTGGCTTATTTTCTAGAACTGTATCGTAACTGGCAATGGGCTTTTAATCCAATGCAAATTAAACTCTGAATGAGTTATGATGGGAACATGTATTTCTTCCAAGATTTTGCTTTAAAAGTAAGATTTAGATGAATAGAACAGTGATAACAAGTAAGTAAGGGTTGAAAAAAACTGTCCTTAATCTTATATCAACTTTCAGTTATGTATATTTTTCATCTTGGTGTGGAAAGAGTTAACATTCACTAATTATCTACTAGGTGCCAGGTGTCTGTAATAAATTCTTGAATACATGAATGCATCTGATCTGGTTATGTGTTGTTTTTCTCTGGCTAATGCTGTGAGTAGTATTTCTTTCAATGTCTCCTTAGTTACAGAAAGTTCTTTTGCTGCTTCTCACAAAGGTTCTCTCATGGATGCTATCAGTCTGTTAAAAAAATGGCCTTAATGTACATTGATTCATCATTTGTTTTCATCTTGGTTGGGTGAATTGCTTCCTACCTGAATTTGCTATTGCTCCAGCATCCCTTGAGTGAAGGGCTAAGGATCAGTATTTCAGCCTCTAAGCTCCCACTCACTCTAGGCCATTGGTTTGCCTGTCCTGTGAGACTCATCCAGCAAGCCTGAGAAGTCACGGCCTGGGCTGAGGTAGCACATGCAATGAGCTCTACAACCCATCAGTTGCTCCATAGCTCTTTCTTTCTCTTTTGGTACCTGGGAAGCTATTTCTACAGACAGAGAAAAACAATGGTTCATTTGCTTTGGTTCATTTGCTTAATGGACCTTCACCCTAGTTGATGTGAATGAGAACATCAATTGAGAATTTTCTTTTAGTTTATGTTTTTCTTCTAATTGGTTCCTTTCACAGCAATATGTATGCAGATGACTTTATATAAAGATTCTGCATCCATCAAGTATCAGAGTGAGTGGCTACTGGTTTCACAGCGCCAACTTTGCTGTTTGCTTCTAAGTTTTATACTTTTTGCTGACTTCCAAGCCAGTGAAGAGAATTCCAAAGAATACGTAAAATCACAAAACTTGAAATTAAAAAAAGAAGTTCTCCAAATCTTGGGCTAAATGAGCCACTTACTACATATTCATTGCTGGCATAACTAAGAAAAAATATTTCATATGCTTTGTGCAATGTCAAGTACATTGAAAACTTTGTTTTTATTATGACATGCACATGGTAACCAAACGCATTGTGTTACCAAGCCAGTTCCTTGAGATTTGCACTACCATTTCTCAAATGTTTTCATAAAAAATATTAGTTTGAGTATTGTTGACCAATGCATACTGATTTGCTGTGAACTATAAAAAGTATTAGAGATGACATATTTAAAATGGTGAGCTGCTAACATTAAGTCAGGTTTTTCTCCTAGAAATTTCTTCTCTTAATGGAAGAAAAAAACAGTTTGAGAATAAATTAGAAATAAAGGTGGGAACAAGTAAAGGCAAAATTTTAAGCAGTTCCATGGATAAGGCCCTTGAGAGCTGGTAACCCGTACATTAAAATGCTATCCTTTTTGTTCTTTCCAAGTGCCTAAAATTGGGACTAGTCAGTAAATATTTTTTGCTGGAAATTTGATTACCTACATTTCTCAAAGATCTGGATTTAGTTACTTTCACTTTGACTTTCTTCTGCTACTTAAATTTATTTCCACAAATTTAGGAGATAACTATTTCTTAATAGACGAATTCAATTTTATAACCAAGTGATTTGGTTTACCTAAAGCTATATTTTATATAGCTTTATTGCATGTATTTACCTACCATATTTCTATTCCTATCCTCACTGTTCCTGATATTCATACATTTAGCTTGCTAGGAAATAATTCTATGCATTTCCCCTTAATTTTTCTAAGTGTACAATTTAAGAAGTTATTCACAGGACTTCATTTATGCTATCCATATCAGATAGATGTATACTTTCTACAGATAAAATTTTCGAAATAAATTCTTTATGTTCAATTGCCAAGAAAATAGCTTCCCTTGGCACCGCTGTGATTTCATATATATAGTGTTGTTTCACTGGTGCTTAATTTAAAAAATTTGCTAGAGAAATGGCAATTTTAAATAATCCTTACTTTGTCCTAGTTAAAGATTTGAAGGTTTATCTAACATGGGAGTCCCTACAGTTTGATTTTATTTGCTACAACCAATTCTCAGATGGTTCTTAAGTTGAAGTAAATGTATTATATTATAATGACATCTTAAGAATTGATCAGAGCTTTTCAGTGTGTTTATAGTGATGTCTGAGATCTCTGTTTGACTACCATTGTGTTCCCTGCTGTTAGCTGGTGATGAGTTGGACATTCAAACCATTGCAGCATAAGCTCAGTAAAGTGGAACATTTTGTAAAACCAAATGTAAAACATTTGTAAAGGTGAAGACTATACCTTCTAAATAACAGTGAAGAAATTCTTACAATTCACCTCTCTAGGGGGACTGTAAAACATTGTCATTGTCTGATGGGTGCTGACGAGTTGATGGGTGCAGCACACCAACATGGCATAAGTATACATATGTAACAAACCTGCACGTTATGCACATGTACCCTAGAACTTAAAGTATAATAAAAAAAAAATAGTGGTAGTCAAATTGCTTTCCATAAATTTGCCAGGGTAGAAAGTCTGGAATCATATTTTTCATTATTTTGGAATCTTACCACAGCCAATTTCAAAATCTAGAACAACTCTGAAGCATGTTCTGTGTTGGAGATTTGAAGAGAGAGGAGAGAGTGTGACAGTTATCAAGGAGTGGAGAGATTGCTAGCATATGGGAAAGTAACATGGGAAGGATGAAGAAGAAGGGAACATTTTATTTCCAAACATAAGATATTCAGGTTGTTAACTACTGTAGACAAGAACGATTACTTACTGAGATAATTGGTCTTACTTTGAATATTTCTCAATTTCTACATTCAGCTCTTCTGCTGGAGTTACATACATGAGATGATCCCAGGTGCCCCCAAAAGCCTTGTAGTCGATGAGTTTATTGAGTGAATTGCACGCCAAAGAGAATGGGAGAATAAGGCAATGGCAGACTGGCAGGGCTATATTTTGGCTGGTGGGTTTTGATATTCTTCAGATGAGATCACATGATGGCACAGCAATTTTGCTACTGTAGGCCTGACTCTGCCCAATGTAGTACGTTGGTAAAAAGTTATTGCAGCATTTGCCAATTACTGCAGTTACTTTCGCACTGACCTAATAATTTCATGAGTAAAAAGTGATTACAGTATTTTAAACAGCAGAGCATGGGAAGTAAGTTAACACTCTCAAGTCCGTTGAAACTTTGCTTGACTTAAGTTTTAAAACTTTTTTTTCAGATGTTTACCTCTTACCCCTTAATTCTAATTAGCATTTGATTGTCATGAACACAATGTTTTGATTAGCCAGAAAGTATCTCCTTCCAAGACATTGATATTTGTATTCTATTAAACCGTCTTTTAAATTAAAAAACGTTTTTTGATGTATTCCCAAACTTCAAACTTTATGTTCCATTGCAGCAATCATTTTCAATTCTTTTTTTTTTTTTAAATTATACTTTAAGTTCTAGGGTACATGTGTATAATGTGCAGGTTTGTTACATATGTATACTTGTGCCATGTTGGTGTGCTGCACCTATCAACTCATCAGCACCCATCAACTCGTCATTTACATCAGGTATAACTCCCAATGCAATCCCTCCCCCC
>NW_016808848.1:2155417-2165104 GCF_001698545.2 Rhinopithecus bieti
TCCTGTTTGTTAGTTTTCCTTCTAACAGTCAGGACCCTCAGCTGTAGGTCTGTTGGAGATTGCTTGAGGTCCACTCCAGACCCTGTTTGCCTGGGTGTCAGCAGCAGAGGCTGCAGAAGATAGAATACTGCTGAACAGTGAGTGTACCTGTCTGATTCTTGCTTTGGAAGCTTCCTCTCAGGGGTGTACTCCACCGTGTGAGGTGTGGGCTATTGGTCTGCCCCTAGTGGAGGATGTCTCCCAGTTAGGCTACTCAGGGGTCAGGGACCCACTTGAGCAGGCAGTCTGTCCGTTCTCAGATCTCAACCTCCGTGTTAGGAGATCCACTGCTCTCTTCAAAGCTGTCAGACAGAGTCGTTGCATCTGCAGAGGTTTCTGCTGCTTTTTTGTTGTTGTTGTTGTTGTGTAGCTGTGCCCTGTCCCCAGAGGTGGAGTCTACAGAGACTGGCAGGCCTCCTTGAGCTGCTGAGAGCTCCACCCAGTTAGATCTTCCCAGGGCTTTGTTTACCTACTTAAGCCTCAGCAATGGCAGGCACCCCTCCCCCAGCCTGGCTGCTGCCTTGCAGTTAGATCACAGACTGCTGTGCTAGCAATGAGGAAGGTTCCGTGGGCATGGGACCCTCCCGGCCAGGTGTGGGATATAATCTCCTGGTGTGCCCATTTGCTTAAAGCGCAGTATTGGGGTGGGGGTTACCGGATTTTCCAGGTGTTGTGTGTCTCAGTTCCCCTGGCTAGGAAAAGGGATTCCCTTCCCCCTTGCGCTTCCCAGGTGAGGCAGTGCCTCGCCTTGCTTCAGCTCTCCCTGGTCGGGCTGCAACAGCTGACCAGCACCGATTGTCCGGCACTCCCTAGTGAGACAAACCCAGTACCTCAGTTGAAAATGCAGAAATCACCTGTCTTCTGTGTTGCTCACGCTGGGAGCTGGAGACTGGAGCTGTTCCTATTCGGTCATCTTGCTCAGCCCCAATCATTTTCAATTCTACCTCCCATAGGGAGAAATTTGGGTCCTTAGTTTCTATAACGTTTTTTGGTTCTTGGTGTCTGCACTATTTCAATTCGAATTTTGGTTTTAATGTAATGAATTTATTGTCATAACAAAGTATGTGAATTTTGTCAAAGTCAGTATAATGAGTTTCAATGTCTAACCTTTCAGTATTGTCAATGGTACCAGAGCCTTCATTTTGTAAAGTCTCTATTTTTGATTCAGATCTGGGGATAGGCTACCACATCATGCAAAACCACTTTATCTATTGCTTTTTTCCTTCTCCAAAGGATGGCAGGATTTTTTGGTTCAAATTCTTTTGTGTCACAAGTTATACCATTTCAATTATTGAACAACTAGCTTCCTTAACATTTTCTTTATAGTGTTTTGTCACTCAAAAAGGAAATATTTTCTCATTCATTTGCTTGCATCATTTTCATTGAGTTGGTCTCTTATATTTCTAGGAGTCTCATGTTTCAATTGGGGATCATGGAATTCATATTTGATCTGCCATGTATTTTCCGTATTTGAAAGCAATAAGAAAATCAGTACTTCTGTAAAAGGGAGTTTTGTTCTAGCTCAGTTAACACTTTAAAGGAGGTAGTGCTGGTATATCTGCTTTAGGGCCTGGCACTAGCTGACGTTCAACAGGGTAAAGGGCCAGCACACTAGAAGAACTTAAGTAGAGCTTAGTATGATTATAATTAGCTCAAACATTTGATTTAAAATATAATCTTGCTAAGCAGGGTAAAATTTGTTTATTAATAAGTTGTGATGAATTCCCTCACCCTTTCCCTCCTTCCCTTTGATATAGCTAAAAGATTCTTTGCCATCCCATTCCATCAAAAGTAACATTCAAAGGGGAAAAAATGTAGAGGGATGGATCCTAGAAAATGTTAGCTTACTGATAAAGATATTTTCCTTTATCATGTTTTCTCACCAGAGTGTGAAATTAGATCCACCTGTGTATTATTCCACCATTGCCTCAAAATACTCCTGATTTAGGTTATTTTCGTTCTTAGGGTCTAATGGATTGCATTTATTTATTATTACTATTTTTACAAAGCATCTCAAATAAGATTACATTGTGTGATGGTATTCAGAGAGGTTAAGTAACTTGGCCAAGCTTACAAAGGTAGTATGTAGGACGTGTTTTTTTCAAATCTAGGTCTGGATTTCTGTTCTTTCTTCCATACAATACCACTTTGGTAGTGAGAACTAAAATTATTTCTACTCACGCACTTGTTGTCTATACTAACATGATTGTATTATTTGTTTGTCTTTACTAATTTTACTATTCCACTGTTTTCATCAACATGTCTTTACCATTCTACGAGATTCTTGCCCAGGGAGATGAAAATAATTTTATTGTTTATACCAGGGCCATTCTGCAAAAATCCACTTAAATGAGCATTGCGGAATACATAGCCTTAAGGGACTGTTTACTCCCCTGTTCTTCTTGTGCATCAAAGCTTTCTAATTGCTTTGCCCACTGATCCTAGACTATTGTACCATGATCTTTGCTCAATCCCAGTTAAGCCCCAACACTGAAAAATGTCTTAGTGTCATGACTCCAAAACCTTATAAATATCCCAACTTCACCTATCCTCTGCAATGTGATATTAAGACTGCATCAAGGGAGAGTTCTGCCTTACTGTGATAAGTAATAATCTCTGCTCTGCATATCTTCAAGTTGGTTTGCTGATATTTTCAGGGAGCCAGGATTTGAAAATGGTTACGCCTCACATTTCTTTGATTCCATAGAGTTTCTAGGGCTTAAGTGCTACGTGCATATCTTTTAATTGATTATGAAAGAGACAGCACACTGTCCCCTTATTTCCATTCCTTGATCTGTTTTTCACTGGTTGTGTGCACTGAGTAAAGTTACGTATTTTCAGTTTTCTCCTCTGAGAGATAATGATGTAAGATACAGGATTCTTTTCAGAACTAGAGACAGTATATTTGAAAATGTGCTGTAGAGTGCTATCTAAAGAGACAATAATATTGTCCCTGGTATTATGTATTCCATGTATTGGTGCTAATCATTCAACATCCAACAGAAGTCAGGATTCTGGCTGGAGTCAAAAGTGTTGATGAGGGAGGCCTTGTAACGGAGGATGAGCCTCAGGTTTCTGCACTGTGGGGCAAGATAGTTGTGTGCCATTTTCTCAGGTAGGGAAAACAAGACAAAGAGCAGAGGGGAGATTGGGGCTAGGGTGGGAAAATATGCGGGAGGACAGTGGATGAACCCCTTCCAATGACATTAACTACTCCTTGGCAACTAACTGTTTTTTCAGGCATGTATCCTTGGTTCATTTTCTTTTCTATTTTAAAGGACACTGCTAAAGCCTGAATAGTTGTGTCTCTTCAGAACTCATATGTTGAAACCTAATCTCCACTGTGATGGTATTAGGAGGTAGAGACTTTGGGGGGTGATTAGGTCACGAGGGCTAAGCCTTCTTGAGTGGAATTAGTGCTCTTATAAAAGAGACTGCAGAGAGCTCTCTTGTCTCTCCACTGTGTGAAGGCACAGTGAGAAGACGGCCATCTGTGAACCAGGAAGCAGGCCCTCACCAGAACTTAACCATGCCAGCACTCTGTAGCCTCCAGAACTGTGGGAAATAAATATTTGTTGTTTAAACCACACTGTCTACGATATATTTGTTATAGCAGCCCAATTGGACTAAGATAGATAATAATCCAAATTGATTAGCTCTATCTCAGATCTTGAGTTTGGTTTGAGTGCCATCCATCCAATTGGAAATTTCCATCTAGATTTTCTACAGTTGCTGCAACCTCAACTTGTCAATTGCCAGACTAATTATCTCCCTTATCTCGACTAACAGACCAGGATCCATTAGGTTAACCAACTATCCTAACCTTTTCTCCTTCTTCCTCCATTCGTTCACTCATCAATGTTTACTGACTATTTTTTGTCTGGCTATTATTTTAGGCTCCAGAGATACAACCAGCAAGTCAAACAGACACAGTCTTTGACTTCTTAAAACTAACAGTCTTTCTAAAAAACCATTTCTTATATTCTCTGCTCTTGCTTTTAAGGCTTTTAAAGGCAGTATTTCTCAAAGTCTGTGCCTTAGAATAGAGTCTTGGGTTACCAACAGGTGATGAATGAAAACAAAACACAAAAAACAAAAAACTCCAGAAAGATTTTGAGGTCACATGAGTTGAGAGAAATAGGGTCAATACATTTACAAACTTTCTCTACTGCTGGATTTCTCTGAGGCTTTAATATGCCCAGGGTCTTCATGCATCTTATAAGTGACATTGGACAGCACTAGTGCACTTACTTGACCACAAAGACCCCTGTCTACAGACCACTTAGCTTGCACAATGTGCTTCAGAAAATCTTTAAGCAATACAGCTCTAAAGAGTGGTTTCACTGATCCTTTTATTTGACAATTATTGCTAGCCTACTTGTGTTTCGTGTTGCTACTCTTCGGTTAAAGACTGTGGAGATTAAACTACCACCTCTGACATGAAGGAATTTACCATTTCTTTTATTTCCAACTTTTCTTCTGGTCCACTGGAATATTGTATTTCCTCAAGCATTTGAGCTGCTTTCTAATATTGGATGATGAATTTAACCCTGAAGAGGAATTCAAATTTCAATGCCCTTTCTCTCCATGGCTTAAATTTCCTTTTGGAATTTCTCTCCTCTCTGTGCCATCTCTTTACTCCTATTTTTGGTCTTGCTGAATATTTCCTAGCTGTTTCTTCTTGATTGTAAGCCCCATGGTGTGGGAACCATGTCAGACTTTCCTTTGCATGGTTCCTAGCAAATGTGTCACCTCTGGAGGCTAATGAACTGCAAATAATGAAACTGATGCGCAAAGATGCGTTTGCCAATGACCATGGCTCTGTCTCTTTTTAATAGAGGGATTTCTGTGGTTGAGATGAAAATGAATTTCACTCTTTGGGTATTACTTAACAGATGGAATTTTGCTTGCTTTGTTCTATGGCTATTATTAGGAAAGTTACTGTATTTTGAAGAGCAGTCATTTGTAGTAAAGCAAGTGCAGTTTTTCTGTAGGTGTGCTATACCATCTTGTATAAATCTGTAGTATCCTTGGACTCTGATTTTTCTCATATGTACTAGGATGAAGTAAATCATGTTGTTGAATAGAATTAACACTAGCTTTATTAGAAGCTGAGCATGTTTATAGACCCCTTGTAAAAAAAATCAGTAAAAATTTCTTAAAGCTTCTGTTTAGAAAAAAATATTTTCTTCCAAGATAATCCCAAATTCCTTAATGCAGTTATTGTGAAGCAGAGAGAGAGGTAAGTGTGTATCTCTCTGTGTGTATGAGAGAGTCTGTGTGAGTGTGTGTAAGTGTATGTGATTGTAATTTACTTTGTGACTTATTTCTGGCAAAATATAGATACAATTTTGTATGTCTTTTAATTTTCCTGGATCACATATTGTCCACATAAATCACAAAGGAAAGTAATGTTAAGGCTAAGGCCGATTATTACAAGTTGATGAATTTCCAAAGGTATGATAGTCATTAGATGCAACACCAGTGAATATCAGCCTACAGCAAGTACCCTGGAGAAACAAATGCATGAACTAAAGGCACTGGCACCCCGTGCTGTGAAATGACAGGAGACCTACTGTGTCTGTTTTAGTGCACATGGGGGGCAGAGAGCACAAACAAGTATCATGGATAGACATCCTGGTGAAATTATTACATAAAAAGATTGTTTCAGCAAGAACTTTAGATTCAGTCATGTCATTTCATTCCAGTTAACTTCCCTGAGGGTTGATGAAAATGGACTAATAGGGCTCAAGTAAAACTGATGTGTCTGAATNGATGTTAAGGCTAGGGTCGATTATTACAAGTTGATAAATTTCCAAAGCTGTGATGATCATTAGATGCAACACTAGTGAATATCAGCCTACAGCAGGTACACTGGAGAAACAAATGCATGAACCAAAGGCACTGGCACCCCGTGCTGTGAAATGACAGGAGACCTACTGTGTCTGTTTTAGTGTACATGGGGGGCAGAGAGCACAAACAAGTATCATGGATAGACATCCTGGTGAAATTATTACATAAAAAGATTGTTTCAGTAAGAACTTTAGATTCAGTCATGTCACTTCATTGCAGTTAACTTCCCCTGAGGGTTGACAAAAAAGGACTAAAAGGGCTCAGTAAAACTGATGTATCTAAATATCAGCTGTTGGAAACCTTCATAGGAACTCATTTAATTTATTGATGAAAATGGGCTATTTATGTCTAGGTCTTTGATGAAGTCTTTTTTTGTATTTTAATAGAAAGGTAGTGCTGTGGTCTGAATGTTTGCCTCCCCAAAATTCATATGTTTAAAATGTAATCTCCAATGGGATAGTATCAGAGGTGGGGCCTTTGGGAGGCAGTTAGGTCATGGGGGCTCCACCTTCATGAATGGGATTGATGCCATTATTAAAGAGGCTTGAAGCAGCTCATTTGCTGTTTTCCAATATGAGAGGGTGCCATCTTTGAAGCAGAGAGAAAGCCCTCACCAGACACTGAATCTGCTGGCATCTTGAGTTTGGACTTCTCTGTCTCTAGAACTGTGAGCAATGCATTTCTCTCCTTTATAAATTATGAATCTAAGGTATTTTATTATAGAAGCCCAAATGGACTAAGACAAGTCGTTTAGTGGACTGGAAGAAATTTGGAGGGAAAGTTTAACAGGAGAGGGTGTGTGGTAGATGCTGGGGTTGTGAAAAGCAGGCCTGTGTGGGAAACATCAGTTTTTTTTTGTTATTCAGCCCCCATCCCTGCCTCTCTTTCTGCTCTTGAGATCTGTGGTAACAGCAACACCCCTTCCTCTAGGAAATGTTATTTTACAAGCTCCACGTGTGAAATTTGATTGGAGTGGCCATTTCACTGTTGACTCCAGTTTGGCCACAGATGATTGGGATCCAAGAGTGGGCTTTCAAACCAGCCCAATCAGAATCCTTCCTTGGAGTTTGCAAACTGAAGAATGGGGAAGAGACAGAGTCCCCAAACAATGGCCAAGCTGTGAGATATAAAATATAGAAGCAGAGATTGGGGTGGCTGGCAAGATGGCTGAACAGGAACAGCTCCGGTCTGCAGTTCCTAGTGAGATCAACAGAGAAGGAGGGAGATTTCTGCATTTCCAACTGAGATACTGGGCTCATTTCACTGGGAGTGGTGAGACAGTGGGTGCAGCCCACAGAGGGCAAGCAGAAGTAGAGTGGAGCATTGCCTCTCTTGCAAAGCACAAGAGATTGGGGAACTCCTTCCCTTAGCCAAGGGAAACCGTGAGGGACCATGCCATGAGGAACAGTGCATTCTGGCCCAGATACCACGCTTCTCTCATGGTCTTTACAACCCACAGACCAGGCTATTACCTCCAGTGCCTACACCAGGAGGGCCCTGGGTTTCTAGCACAAAACTGGGTGACCATTTGGGCAGACACTGAGCTAGCTGCAGGAGTTTTTCTTTGTATCCCAGTGGCATCTGGAACACCAGTGAGACAGAACTGTTCACTGCCCTGGAAAGGGGGCTGAAGCCAGGGAGCCAAGTGGTCTAACTCAGCAGGTCCCAATCCCTCGGAGCCCAGCAAGCTAAGATCCAGTGGTTTGAAATTCTTGCTGCTAGTACAGCAGTCTGAAGTTGACTTGGGATGCTCCAGCTTGGTGGGGGGGAAGGACATCTATCATTACTGAGGCTTGAGTAGGTGGTTTTTCCCCTCACAGTGTAAACAAAGCCTCCGGGAAATTCAAACTGGGTGGAGCCCAGCAGAGTTCGGTAAAGCCACTGTAGCTAGACTGCCCCTCTAGATTCCTTCTCTCTGGACAGGGACCTCTGAAAGAAAGGCAGCAGCCCCAGTCAGGGACTTATAGATAAAACTCCCATCACCCTGGGATGGAGCACCTGGGGGAAGGGGCGGCTGTGGGTGCAGCTTCAGCAGACTTAAATGTTCCTGCCTGCCAGTTTTGAAGAGAGCAGTGGATCTCCCAGCATGGTGCTTGAGCTCTGCTAAGGGACAGACTGCCTCATCAAATGGGTCCCTGACCCCTGTGGCTCCTGACTGGGAGACACTTCCCAGCAGGGGTTGACAGACACCTCATACAGGAGAGCTCTGGCTGGCATCTGGCAGGTGCCCTCTGGACAAAGCTTCCAGAAGAAGGGACAGGCAGCAGCCTACTTGTGTCAGTTAATCAAACTCATTCTCCATCCAATTTTGTTCCCTTGCTGGTGAAGAGTTGTGATCCTTTAGAAGAGAAGAGGCATTCTGGTTTTTGGAATTTTCAGGCTTTTTGTGCTGGTTTCACGCCATCTTTGTGGATTTATCTGTCTTTGGTCTTTGATGTTGGTGATCTTCAGATGGGGTCTTTGAGTGGACATGCTAGTCCTTTCTGTTTGTTAGGTTTCCTTCTAACAGTCAGGTCCCTCTGCTGCAAGTCTGCTGGAGTTTGCTGGAAATCCACTCCAGACCCTGTTTGCCTGGGTATCACCAACAGAGGCTGCAGAAGGTGGGTAATAACAAACTCCTCCAAGTTAAAGGAGCATGTTCTAACCCAAAGGAAGGAAGCTGAGAACTTTGATAAAAGGTTAGACAAATTGCTATCTAGGATAACCTGTGTAGAGAAGAACATAAATGACCCAATGGAGCTGAAAAAAGAAGCACAAGAACTTCGTGAGGCATATGCAAGTATCAATAGCCGAATCAATCAAGTGGAAGAAAGGATAGCAGCAATTGAAGATCAACTTAATGAAACAAACTGTGAAGAAAAGATTAGAGAAAAAAGAATGAAAAGGAATGAACAAAGCCTCCAAGAAATATGGGACTACGTGAAAAGACCAAACCTATGTTTGATTGGTGTACCTGAAGGTGATGAGGAGAATGGAACCAAGTTGGAAAAAACTCTTCAGGATATTGTCCAGGAGAACGTCCCCAAACCAGCAAGGCAGGCCAGCATTCAAATTCAGTGAATACAGAGAACACCACAAAGATACTTCTCGAGAAGTATCAACCCCAAGAAGAGCAACCCCAAGACACATAATTATCAGGTTCACCAAGGTTGAAATGACGGAAAAAATGTTAAGGGCAGCCAGAGAGAAAGATCAGGTTACCCAGAAAGGGAAGCCCATCAGACAAACAGTGGATCTCTCTGCAGAAATGCTACAAGCCAGAAGAGAGTGAGGGCACTCTTTAACAATATTCAACATTCTTATAGAAAAGAATTTCCAACCCAGAATTTCATATCCAGCCAAACTAAGCTTCATAAACGGAGAAATAAAATTATTTACATACAGGCAAATGCTGAGAGATTTTGTCACCACCAGGCCTGCCTTACAAGAGCTCCTGAAGGAAGCACTAAATATGGAGAGGAAAAATCGGTACTAGCCCCTGCGAAAACATACCAAATTGTAAAAACCTTCGACACCGTGGAGAAACTGCATCACCTAATAGGCAAAATAACCAGCTAGCATCAAAATTACAGGATCAAATTCACATGTAATTATATTAACCTTAAATGTAAATGGGCTAAATGCCCAAATAAAAAACACAGACTGGCAAATTGGATAAAGAGTCAATACCCCTCAGTGTGCTGCATTCAGGAGACCCATCTCATTCAGGAGACCCATCTCACATGCTAGGACACACACATGCTCAAAATAAAGGGATGAAGGATGATTTACCAAGCAAATGGAAAGCAAAAAAAA
>NW_016808848.1:2165956-2169283 GCF_001698545.2 Rhinopithecus bieti
TAACATAATGGTAAAGGCATCAACGCAACAAGAAGAGCTAACTATCCTAAATATATATGCACCCAATAAAGGAGCACTCAGATTCATAAAGCAAGTTCTTAGGGACCTACAAAGAGACTTAGACTCTCACACAATAATAGTGGGAGACTTTAACACCCCACTGTTAATATTAGACAGATCAATGAGACAGGAAATTACAAAGGATATTCAGGACTTGAACTCAGCTCTGGACCAAGTGGACTTAATAGAACATCTGCAGAACTCTCCACACAAATCAACAGAATATACATTCTTCTTAGCACCACATCACACTTATTCTAAAATTGACCACATAATTGGAAGTGAAACACTCCTCAGCAAATGCAAAAGAATGGAAATCATAACAGTCTCTCAGACCACAGTGTTATCAAATTAGAACTCAGGATTAAGAAACTCATTCAAAACCACACAACTATGTGGAAACTGAACAACTTGCTCCTCAATGACTACTGGATAAATAACAAAATTAAGGCAGAAATAAGTAAGTTATTTGAAACTAATGAGAACAAAGACACAATGTACCAGAATCTCTGGGACAGAGCTAAAGCAGTATTTAGAGGGAAATTTATTGCCCTAAATGCCCACTGGAGAAAGTGGGAAAGACGTAAAATTGACATCCTAACATCACAATTAAAGGAACTAGAGAAGCAAGAGCAAACAAATTCAAAAGCTAGCAGAAGACAAGAAATAACTAATATCAGAGCAGAACTGAAGGAAATAGAGACACAAACAACCCTCCAAAAAATCAATGAATCCAGGATCTGGTTTTTTGAAAAGATTAACAAAATAGACCACTAGCTAGACTAATAAATAAGAAAAGAGAGAATAATCAAATTGACACAATAAAAATGATAAAGGGGATATCATCACTGATCCCACAGAAATACAAACTACCGTTAGAGAATACTATAAACACCTCTACACAAATAAACTTGAAAGTCTAGAGAAAATGGATAAATTCATAGACACATACACCCTTGCAAGACTATGCCAGGAAGAAGTCAAATCCCTGAATAGACCAATAACAAGTTCTGAAATTTAGGCAGTAATTAATAGTCTACCAATGAAAAAAAGCCCAGGACCAGACAACTTCATAGCCAAATTCTACCAGAGGTACAAAGAGGAGCTTATACCATTCCTTCTAAAACTATTCCAAACAATAGGAAAAGAGGGACTGCTCCTTAACTTATTTTATGAGGCCAGCATCATCCTGATACCAAAACCTGGCAGAGACACAACAACAACAAAAAAATTTCAGGCCAATATCCCTGATAAACGTCGATGTGAAAATCCTCAATGCAATACTGGGAAACTGAATCCAGCAGCACATCAAAAAGCTACTCCACCATGAACAAGTCAGCTTCATCCCTGGGATGCAAGGCTGGTTCAATATATGCAAATCAATAAACATAACCCCTCACATAAACAGAACCAAAGACAAAAAACACATGATTATCTCAATAGATGCAGAAAAGACCTTCAATAAAATTCAACACCCTTCATGCTAAAAACTCTTAATAAACTAGATATAGATGGAATGTATGTCAAAATAATAACAGCTATTTATGACAAACCTACAGTCAATGTCATATTGAATGGGCAAAAGCTGGAAGCATTCCCTTTGAAAACTGGCACAAGACAAGGATGCTCTCTCTCACCACTCCTATTCAATGTAGTATTGGAAGTTCTGGTTAGGGCAATCAGGGAAGAGAAAGACATAAAGGGTATTCAAATAGGAAGAGAGGAAGTCAAGTTGTCTCTGTTTGCAGATGACATGATTGTATATTTAGAAAATCCCATCGTCTCAGCCCAAAATCTCCTTAAGCTGATAAGCAACTTCAGCAAAGTCTCAGGATACAAATCATGTGCAAAAATCACAAGCATTCCTATATACCAATAACAGACAGAGAGCCAAATCATGAGTGAACTCCCATTCACAATTGCTATAAAGGTAACAGAATACCTAGGAATACAAGTTACAAGGGATGTGAAGGACCTCTTCAAGGAGAACTACAAACCACTGCTCAAGGAAATGAGAGAAGACACAAACAAATGGAAAAACATTCCATGCTCATGGATAGGAAGAATCAATATCATGAAAATGGCCACACTGACCAAAGTAATTTATAGATTCAATGCTATCTTCATCAAGCTACCACTGACTTTCTTCACAGAATTAGAAAAAAGCTACTTTAAATTTTATATGGAACCAAAAAAGAACTCTTAAAGCTAAGACAACCCTAAACAAAAGAACAAAGCTGGAGGCATCATGCTACCTGACTTCACACTATACTACAAGGCTACAGTAACCAAAAGAGCATGGCACTGTTACCAAAACAAGTATATATACCAATGACACAGAACAGAAGCCTCCAAAATATCACCACACATCTACAACCATCTGATCTTTGACAAACCTGACAAAATAAGCAATGGGGAAAGGATTCCCTATTTAATAAATGGTGTTAGGAAAACTGGCTAGCCATATGCAGAAAACTGAAACTGGACGCCTTCCTTACACCTTACACAAAATTAACTGAAGATAGATAAAAGACTTAAATGGAAGAGCTAACACCATAAAACCTTAGAAGAAAACCTAGGTGATACCATTCAGGACACAGGCATGGGCAAAGACTTTGTGATGAAAACACCAACAGGGATGGCAACAAAAGCCAAAATTGACAAATGGGATCTAATTAAATGAAAGAGCTTTTGCAGAGCAAAAGAAACTATCATCAGAGTGAACAAGCAACCTACAGAATGGGAGAAAATTTTGCAACTTATCAATCTGACAAAGTTTTAATATACAGAATCTACAAGGAACTTAAACAAATTTACAAGAAAAAAGCAAACAACCCCATCAAAAGTTGGCAAAGTATATGAACAGATACTTCTCTAAAGAAGACATTTATGCAGCCAACAACATATGAAAATAGTTCATCATCAATGGTCATTAGAGAAATGCAAATCGAAACCACAATGAGATACCATCTCATGCCAATTAGAATGGTGATCATTAAAAGTCAGGACACAGTAGGTGCTGGAGAGGATGTGGAGAAATAGGAACACTTTTACACTGTTGGTGGGATAGTAAATTAGTTCAACCATTGTGGAAGCCAGTGTGATGATTCCTCAAGGATCTAGAACCAGAAATACCATTTGACCCAGCAATCCCATTACTGGGTATACACCCAAAATATTATAAATCATTCTGCTATAAAGACACATGCAAATGTATATTTATTGCAGCGCTATTCACAATAGCAAAGACTTGGAACCAACCCAAAT
>NW_016808849.1:0-23762 GCF_001698545.2 Rhinopithecus bieti
GGTGGCTCCTCCCTTAAAGTTAATATATGTAACAAATTTAGAATAGTACCCATTATGTATAGGCAATTAGTAGATAATAGGTATTACGTATTGAGGATTCAGAAATTAACAAACAAAGTCTATGACCTTATATGGCTTAATTGTACCCTCAGTATATGAGGTGATATAGTTTGGATATTTGTCCCCTCCATATCTCATGCTGAAATGTAATCCCCAGTGTTGGAGGTAGGACCTGGTGGGAGGCATTTGCCTCATGGAGGCAGATGGTTCATGAATGGATTAACATCGTCTCCTTGGTGATGAGTGAATTCACATGAAATCTGTTTTTCAAAAAAATATATGGTACCTCCCTGCTACCTCTCTTGCTCCTGCTCTCACCATGTGGTGCTCCTGCTCCCCCCTCACCTTCTGCCATGGTTGCCAGGTTCCTGAGGCCCTTACCAGAAGCAGACGTTGGCATCACGCTTCCTGTACGGCCTGCAGAACTGTGAGCCAAAATAAAACCTTTCTTCCTTATACATTACCCAGTCTCAGGTATTCTTGTATAGCAATACAAAAGTGACCTAATACCGAGGGAAACTGGTCTCAACGTTTATATTTGTGTCCAATTGGCCTTTTAAAATTTTCACATTTTGAAAGCATTTTACAAATAATTTAGAGAAATAAACAAAGGATTGAGAAAAATGACTTGATTACAAAATTTAATAAGAGTGTAAACACAGTAAACCTATTTTACCACGTGAATTTTGACACACAAATATTAGGAAATGTAAAAGAATACTGTCTTATACCATAATCGTGGCAAAATTGATGGGCCAGGTTCTTACATAAAAATATTGTAGAATGAAGTTTTATCTGTTGAAGAACTAACTGTAAGAAAATATAACATTTCCTTTATATCCTCAGAAATATATTCTTTATTCATGAATTCTTGATTGTGAGAAAATTCACCTTGGTTAATATCATATGAAAATTCATATAATCTAAGATTTCACTTCTTACAAGATCAATTTTATCATCATCTTTAGAGCCTAGAGCACTGATATCTTTTTTACATTTATCTTATTTGGCTAATATTTGTGAAACATTATCCCCTTTCAATTTCCTTCTCTTTGTCACTATATGTGAAAAAAATTGAATTATCAGTTGTGATCAATGAATGTGTTACCATTATCAAAATTCTAGGAGTTCCATCTAGGTCTTGCTGCTCACTGCACAGAAGGCCAGTAATGGGGACAATGAGTACTGCCAGGAAGAAGGCTTTAACTGAGTCCTGGCAGCTGAGGAAACCAAGAGATAAAGTCTCAAATCCATTTCCTTGACTGACTAAAATTGAGGGGTTTATATAGTGAGGAAGGAAGGAAACAGGAATCAGGGAGGGGTAACGAAGTAATCATGATGGATGTGGGGTCTGGCATCACATTGTCTGAGTGCAGTGATCTGATGAGTTTCAGTTCCTTGCCTGAGGACCAGTTTCTTGAGAAAGAAACTCAGATAAGATGAATATAAGTTTCAAGGTTATTTATTTATTTATTTATTTATTTATTTATTTATTTGAGACAGAGTCTCACTCTGTCACCAGGCTGGAGTGCAGTGGCACAATCTTGGCTCACTGCAACCTCCACCTCCTGGGTTCAGGCAATTCTCCTGCCTCAGCCTCCCAAGTAGCTGGGACTACAGGCACATGACAACATGCCTAGCTAATTTTTGCATTTTTAGTAGAGATGAGGTTTCACCATGTTAGCCAAGATGGTCTCGATCTCTTGACCTCGTGATCCACCCATCTGGGCCTCCCAAAGTGCTCAGATTACAGGTGTGAGCCACCACGCCCGGCCAATTTCAAGTTTTAAGACCACAGAGGGTCAATTTCTATGTTTATTTAAAAACTGTGAATATTAGTTCTGTGTGAAAATTGAGCTGGTTTCAAATGCTAAAAACAGACTATGAATATATTGTATCTGGTCTTCTTTTATATCTTATTAAAAGATGATTCAATATGTTGGACAGTGCATTAATAAAACTGAAAGTTGTCTATTTTTGTCTATTTCTCTATTGCATCTTTATAATCTGTTATTCTATTTGCATGTTATTTTAGTCTTTTTAAACATAGTTTGGAATTTTTGATAAGTTATCATGAGTAATGTTGAAGTAATTTCTGGGATGATAAAATAGAAAAAGCTTTCAAGTTATTGAGAAAATAACTTTACCTAAGACTCTACGATGTTGTCTTAGATTTATTTATTTATTTACTTATTTTCCAGTGGTGCAAACATGGCTGACTGCAGCCTTGACCTTCTGAATTCAGGTGATCCTCCTGTCTCAGCCTCCCACGTAGCTGAGACCACAGGAGCGTGCCACATACCTGATTAATTTTTGTTGTTGTTGTTTGTTTTTTGTAGAGATAGGGTTTCACTTTTTTGCCCAGGCTGGTCTCAACTTTTGGAACAAACCAATCCTCCTACCTTGGCCTCCCAAAGTTCTGGGGTTACAGGTGTGAGCCACCATACCCAGCTGTGGTAGATGGATTAAAGGATCCAGGGAATGCACAAATAATTGCAAGATACAACGTGTTTTACTTTTTTTAAGTTTCTTTTTATTCCTTGGAAGACCTCTAAGAACTAATAAAAGTCATAAAATATCAGTCTTTACAAATATCTAGAATTACTCAAAAAAAGAAATTCAATAGTTAGAATCAGGTCCAATGGATCATAATGGTATACAAAAAGGTAAGATCCAGAGGAGACAGATGTTAAATAATTATGTAAATTAGATAATAAAAACAGTGATAAATGCACCAAAGGAAATTTGCAATTACACTAATAAAGTAAAATGGGTTTCTTAATTTAAATTGATGGATCCGAAAAATTTCCCTGAAGAAGTGAGACTGAAGTTGTGATCTGAAGAATGAGTAGGAATTAACCAAGATAAACATAGAGGTGGGAGAATAGCAGCATGTGCAGAGGCTCTGTGGCAAGACAGAACTTGACACGCTTGGAAAATGAAATAAAGACTGACTGTGCGCAGAGAAAAAGTGTTGCTAGTGGCGTGAGATGAAGCCAGAGAAGCAAACCTCAGTCATCTCAAAAAAGGCCATATTATAGGACGCATGGAAAGTATTGAATTTTACCCTGAGTGCTGCAAGATGCCACTGACAGGTACTAAGCGTGGAACTGATATAATCATACTTATTTTTAAAATTTACTAAAATAGGATATGTTCATTTTTAAAAATAGTGCAGAAATATAGAAAAAACTGTAAGAGTTCTCTTGAACTCATGCTCCAATACCAAAATTTCTGGTTTGCATTTTTCCAGGTTCTTTTATTGATATGCAAATACACTTACAAATGAATATAGTTCTTATACTAGTCATGAATATGTTAGTCATGATCTTCTGAAATTTTCATTCAAGATTACATCTTGGACATGTTTTCATACTACTGTCTATATTGACCTGTCTTACTCTGCCAATGGTTGCCTACCATGTTATTGTTAAGAATATACCAGGGATTGCTAAACACTTTCTAAAAAGAGCCAGAAAATAAATATTTTAGGTTATGCAGTCCAAACGATCACATATGCTGCTATTATAGTGTGAAAGCAGCCATATACAATGGATAAATGAATGAATGTTGCTTTGTTCACAGGCCGTATATAATGCACGGAGTGTAGGATTTGGCCCATGGTTTGCAGCTTGCTGACTCGTGGAATATACTACAATTTTAAAAATAATTATGAACGTATCATTTATTTATTTATTTATTTATTTATTTATTTATTTATTTATTGAGACAGAGTCTCTCTCTGTCACCCAGGCTGCACTGCAGTGGCGCCATCTCGGCTCACTGCAAGCTCCACCTCCTGGGTTCAGGCCATTCTCCTGCCTCAGCCTCCCGAGTAGCTGGGACCACAGGTGCCTGACACCACGCCTGGCTNGCTGCACTGCAGTGGCGCCATCTCGGCTCACTGCAAGCTCCACCTCCTGGGTTCAGGCCATTCTCCTGCCTCAGCCTCCCGAGTAGCTGGGACCACAGGTGCCTGACACCACGCCTGGCTAATTTTTTGTATTTTTAGTAGAGACGGGGTTTCACCGTGTTAACCAGGATGGTCTCGATCTCCTGACCTCGTGATCCACCTGCCTCGGCCTCCAAAAGTGCTGAGATTACAGGCGTGAGCCACCGCGCCCGGCCCATTCATTTTTTTAAACCCAGTCTTCTCAAAATAAAATACCCACACATATTTAAAAAATTTAAACTACCCTGAAGGGTCTAAAATTAAGGATTTTTTTTTTCTCCTACTTTATTCGCTAGTCCTACTTGTATAATGTAAGCATTTTTGCCACATTGGTTTTTTTTTCTTGCTGTTATTAACACTTTGAATAATATTCTTATATTGCTATTTCTTGATTTAAAGATATGTTGACTGCACGATGAACAAGAGGTAAAAAAACATGGTGACTACCTAAGGATGAAACTTTTTACTACATTGTTACTTCCTACCTTCTCTCTTCCTCTTGATTTTGTTGTATTATTTCTAATGAAGTTTGTATCATGTACAATTGATTCAGTAATGATGACGAAGTCTTCTGTGCTTCCTTTCTAGGTTAATTCTTTTAAAATTGAAATAACAAAACAGTATTGCTAAGGTTTGAATGTGTCCCCCAAAATTTATGTGTTGGAAACTTAATCCCCAATGCAACAGTGTTGAGAGGTGGTACCTTTCAGAGGTGATTAGGTCATGAGGGCTTTGTGCTCCTAAGTTGTTGAATGTGGTAACTGCAGGAGTAGGTTTGTTACAAAAGTTATTTCATGGCCCGGCACGGTGGCTCACACCTGTAATCCCAGCACTTTGGGAGGCTGAGGCAACCAGATCACCTGAGGTCAGGAGTTCGAGACCAGCGTGCCCAACATGGTGAAACCCCATCTGTACTAAAATACAAAATTAGCTTCATGTGGTGGGGAGGGGGGGCGCCTGTAATCCCAGCTATTTGAGAGGCTGAGACAGGAAAATTGCTTGAACCCAGGAGGCAGAGGTTGCAGTAAGCCAGGATAGCAACACTGCACTCCAGCCGGGGTGACAGAGTAAGACTTCATCTCAAAACAAAACAGAAACAAACAAAAGTTATTTCAGTCCCCTCTTGCTTGCTTTCTCTCCCACATGTGTGCTCTTTTGCCCTTCTGCCATGGAATGATGTAGTAAGAAGACCCTAGCCACATGTAGTCCCATGATCTTGAACTTTCCAGCCTCTAGAAATGTAACAAAAAAACTTTGTTGTTTATAAATTACACAGTCTCGGACATTCTGTATGCCAACAGAGAATGGACTAGGACAGAAAATTGATACCGAGGAGTGTGGGGTTTCTATAACAAATATCCGAGAATGTTGAAGTAGCTTTAGAACTTGGTAAGGGGTATAAGCTGGAAGAATTTGAAGGAAAAGGCTAGAAAAAGCCTGGATTGCTGCGAATGAAACATTAAAGGCAATGCTGGTGAGGGCTCTGAAGAAGATAAGCTGCTTACCTTGCTGTGATAATAATGTTGGTAGAAATATGAACAGTAAAGGCCATTCTAGGCTGGGCACAGTGGCTCACGCTTGTAATCCCAGCACTTTGGGAGGCCGAGGTGGGGAGATCACCTAAGGTCAGGAGTTTGAGACCAGCCTGGCCAACATGGTGAAACTGTGTCTCTACTAAAAATACAAAATTAGCTGGGTGTGGTGGTGTGCACCTGTAATCCCAGCTATTCTGGAGGCTGAGGCAGGAGAATTGCTTGAATTCGGGAGGTGGAGATTGCAGTGAACCGAGATCGCAACCCTGCTCTCCAGCATGGGCAGCAGAGGGAGGCTGTCAAGGAAGGAAGGGAGGAAGGAGGGAGGGAGGAAGGAAGGGAAGGAAGGGAAGGTAGGAAGGAAGGAAGGGAGGGAGGGAGGAAGGAAGGAAGGAAGGAAGGAAGGAAGGAAGGAAGGAAGGAAGGGCCAGAGTAAAGGCAATCCATGTTATATAGCCACAAAGAACTTGGCAGAATTTTGTCTGATTTTTTAGGATTTTGTGGAAGGCAGAACTTAAGAGCAATGAACTAGTATATCTGGAAGATAAAGTATCTATGCAGCAAAATGTTCAAGGTGCTTCACAGCTTATTTTGGCTGATTACAGTAAAAAAGAGAGAACAAAGAAATGACTTTAAGACAGAATTTATAATTAAAACGGAAGTAGAACGGAAAGATTTGGAAAACTCTCAGCCTGGATATGTAAAGAAGAAAAAAGAATTCAGGAGAGAATATGACATGCAACCATTTTCTAAAGAGATTAATATGGGTGAGGGAAGCCAGGATCCAGCCATCAGGACAGTGGGAGAGTGATCTGAAAATCATTTCAGAGATCTTCAAGGCAATCTAGGACTTTGAGGGCAAAGTTTCCAGAGAGGTTCCTGGGAGACCTGAGAATTCACTGTTCTGTGCTACCTTGGGTCTCTGCTTCCAGGATTCTCGTGCAGTGCCCCTTGGCTGCCTTAGCCATGGCTCAAGCAGGCCCAGTTGTAGCTCAACCAAATTCTCCAGAAACTACAAGCTATGAACCTTCACGGCATCCACATGGTACGAATTCTGCAGGCACGTAGAATGTAAGAGCTGTGAGGGCATGGCTTTCTCCCAGATTTCAAAGAATATTGTGTGCAGCCTTGGAGTCAAGGCTGAGACATGTCACAGGGGTGGAGTCACTGCAGAGAGCCACGACTAGAGCAATGCCCAGTAGTGCCAGAGAAGTGAGGCCATCACAGAGTCCCCAACAGAATAATGCATAGTGGAGCCATGTGCGTCAGGCAGCCCTCATGATCCCAGAAGTGTAGTGCCACCAATGTGTAACTCCAGCCTGGGGAAGCTGCGGGTACAAGACACCAAACTGTGAAAGCTGCTAGGTGGACCGAGCCCAGCAAAGCCACAGGGGTGGGGCTGCCTGAGGTCTTGGGGCCCAACCACGACCTTAGTGTAGATACAGAACATGAAGTGAAAGGAGATTATTCTTCATTTTAACACTTACTATTGATTTCACTATTTGACTTTGGACTTATTTGGGACAAGTTGCTCCTTTCTTCATATTATTTTCTTTTGAAATGGGAATGTCTATCCTATGCCTGTCCCCTATTGTATTTTGGAAAACATAACTTAATTTCACTGATTCACACAACTGGAGACAAATTTGCCTTAGGATGAACTGTATTTTGAATCTCATTCATCTGATTCAGATAAGATCCTGGACTTTGAACTTTCAAATTGCTACTGAAAGGAGTTTATACTTTGGGGTGTTGGGAGGGAATTAATGTATTTTGCATGTGAGAAGACCACACACTTTGAGAACTAGGGGTGGAATGCTATGGTTTTAATATGTCCCACAAAATTCATGTACGGGGAAGTTCATCTTCATTACAACAGTGTTGAGATGTCAGACTTTTGGGAGGTAGTTAGATCATGAGGGCTTTGTGGTTATTGTGGGAGTGGATTCATTATCATTAGTGTGAGCTTGTTATAAAAGCAACTACAGTCCTTTTCAGTTCTGTCTCTGCGGCGTGATCTTTTGTCTTTCTGTCCTTCCACCATGGACTAACACAGCAAGAAGGCCCTTTTCAGATGCTGGCACTTTGATATTAGACCTCCCAGCCCCTAGAACTGTCAGAAATGCTTTTATTCTCTTTACAAATTACCCAGTCTGTGGTATCCTGCTATAGCCACACAAAACAGATTGACAACTATTAACATTATTGTTATTATGTAAATATGTTTACCTCAAAACCAAGTACTGACAGAACCCATAGAAAGAGATTGTTTTGTTACTGAGCCCCAGATTCTAGGAGACTCAAGAATCCAAATTCAAGGCATTCTCTTTTAATTTCTCTTTAATTACGTTTGCCTTTTCCAGGTCAAACTCAGTTGCTTATATCTTGAATCAGTTTTTCCTTTATGTCTTTTAATATTAGGTTTTGAATTAACTCTCAAGTTATATACATGCCTGATACAAACGTGGTTAGTATATAAATAAAACATTTTGAGGTCAAGGTCCATGTTTAAAGTGCTTTTATTTTTTGGCTCAAAGCCTTAATTAAATTTTTTTGGCCCATACATTTGAATTCAAAGTCTTGAAACTCATTTGCCTTCTGAATTTCAGACCATTATTGCATCATTATCAAGTATTCAGTGCTATGCTGAGAAGTCTGAGGGGCCATTCTAATCTTCGTTATTTTGTAAGTAGCCAACCAAGTACGTGTTTTTCTATAACTCTGGGTTTCTTTTTCATCCTTAGAAATGTGAAAGTTTTCAAAATGGTTTTTTAACATTGTTTGGTTTCCTTATTTTGTTTAAATTATTATTATTCATTTGTATCCAGATTAAGTTTACATGGGTGGGTTTTCTTCTGGAAGACTTGGTATTCTTATTCTGTGTGGTTCTATTTCAAAATTATTTTTGTGAAATTACCACAGAAAACATCCGATAAAAGATAAATACATCGTTTTAATTTAATTGCTTATAAAAAGCAAACACTCAGTTTAACCACTACTAAGTTTAAGAAATACAATTTTGCTGCCCGCCAGAAGCACTTAATTATCTTCTTTCCCCAATCCAAACTCCTCTCCTCCTCCCCCATGCCACTAAAGGATAATAAAGCGTCCTGTTTTCTATCATAGTTTTCTTGTTCCTTAAAAGAATTGCTTCCCCCACCGAGAGTAATGTGTAAAAACCGTAGATTATTTTCCTTGTTTTTGAGGCTTTAAATAAGGTTGGAGTTATACAACATTGGTATTTTAGTGTCTGAATTTCTGGTTGGCTTGTATTTGTAAAATTCATTCCCTTTTGGTTCCTGTATAGTCTTCTATTAAATATCAGTTACTAACTGATAATATTGTTGCATGGAGATTGAGGTATTTCTAGTTTCGGGGGATATCATAAAAAATGCTGGTTATAAATATTTTTTATGGTCTTTGATAAACATCTGTTCAACATGTTTGTGAATTTTAAAGTAGGATCATAAAGCACATACATTAAACTTCACTAGGGCAAAGGCCAAAATGTTTTTCGAGTTTGCACTGACATGAGAAAAATATATGAAGGGTTTCTGTTGTTCTACATCTTAACCAGCAGTTTGGCATTGTCTTTTTTTATATATAAAATTTTAGGACATCTGGTGGATATTTATGGCATACTTGTGAGAGAACAAGCTATTGCTGGACTTGGTAAACACTAGTTCTACAGATAGTATCCTATAGGAGAGTGAGTAAAAGGGCTCTACTTACTGAGATGAAGAAAGAAAAATATACTGTATAGTCTCACAGAAGAGTCTCAGATTTTAGTTAAAGTAAAGAATGCATTTTCACTTAAATCTTTTCTTTTTTTACTTTTAGTTAAACACTTACTTGTGAAAGGAACAGTACCACTATCACACCTAAATAAACTGGTCAAGCTAAACACTCCTTTGCCCTCAAAGAGCTTAGAATGGTATAGTAGGAAAGATTAGGTTTTCAGATACACATAAAGGGAGTTATAAGAAATAATATTATCATTTGTAAAAATGAATTAAAATGTTTTACCAAGATTGCAAAGGCAGAAAAAAAGCTAAATTTTGGGATTGGGTATATTAAAGAATAGGTATTGGGAAGAAGGATATTTGAAACAGGAGTTTGGGGAAGAAGGAGTATTGATAATCAAGGATATTCATCAATTGTACTTTTTTCTTACTATGCAATTGGCTTCAAAATGGAATTATTCACTTGCAGCACCGCATATGAGGAGTACTACTATGTTCCCATTAAAGAGATGAAAAAAAAAAAAAAAAAAACACAGACTTCAAATGGGAGTTAAGTTACTTTCCCAAAGGCGCACAGCTGAGGAATTGGACCAGACTCAGCATCTTTCATCCAGGTGCATCCCCACTCTAGGTACCTATAACTCTGAAAGGAAAAATATATTAGTAAACTTATTGAAGACTTATGTGAATAAATTTGTATGAATTATGGACTGGTTTGACAACAAACCTCTACAAGAAGTAATTGTTACTGGATATCTCCATTTTAGAAACCTTGAGGAATTTGAGACTTCAGTGTTTTAATTAAATTGCTTTTTTACTAACTTTCATCCAGGTAAGCAGAAAAAAAAAAACCCAAAAACAGAGTAACTCAGGTAAAATGACCACAGCACATTCAACACATTCCACTGGGATTTTGACTTTGGCATATTACCGTTGGATGATGGCAGATGTAGAACCATAAGGACAGAAAGCATAGGGTTGAACGCTTATTGCTGACGGTGGCCCTTGACTGACAAGTTTTGAGATGGTTTTGGGGACAACATTCTGACTTTTGAAGAAACAAGATATAATAATAATTATTATCTTTACAAAGGTAAAACTTGTGGTAGCATGTATTCTTTCATTTTTGGGGGTGTAAGACTGCAAGTTTGGAATGTGAAAAGGAAGTACTGGCATAACCTCTAGAGAATAAAACGAAGGGAAGAAGGTGGAAAGGAAAATTGCGAGACAGAGTTTACAGAGTAATGTTGGGTTGGCAGGAACTGGGAGCGAATTCATGCCTTCAACTCTTAGGTGTGATTCATAATCTATATATTTTTTTCTTGAAGAAAACTTTTTCTTGAATGGATTTTCCCGTGAAAATTATTAAAAAAAGATGTGGCTATATCAAAAGTGACTGGTACCCTTCTGGAAAATTGCTTTTTCTGCAAAAAAATATGGGTCTGTTGTGGTTCATTTCCTCTTATCATATGAAGCACTAATAGTAGAAGAAAAGCAAACCATTCATCTAAAATTATCCTGAAAAACGTATGCATGTAAGTTCTTTTCACGTAATTACCAGATTTGGCTATACAGTTACATAATTAAATAACATCTAAAAGGCCAGGAATTAGGAGGGTATGAAAATGTGCATTAATCACGAGGAAATGGCTAAAAAGAGCATCTTAAATCTTCAGTGGTCATTCACATAAATAATACTGGACCATTTCCCATCTGTCGTATTTTATGCAGATTTGCACTGCCCTTTGCTCAGATAAGTTGTCCTTGAAGTGCAGTTAGCACTGTAGTGTGAAACATTAACCATCCTGCCATGATAGAATGAGTCTAGGCAGCATGCATCTGATGCTGTGTGAGCCTTATGGCTGTCGAAGAATAAATGTGGCAACAAGTATGTCCAGGAGGCATAATCAGTGCTTATAACTGCCAAAGCAGGATTTTGAGAATATTCATTTAAAAGTCTTGTCAATTAATTTTAATGACAATAGTATAGCAACTAATTGACTTCGTCAAGTGACTCCCTCTGCTAAATTTATAATTTAATTAATGCTGGTCACTTATTAGATTTTTCCTTCAAGATACACACATATATACACATAAATACACATATTCTATAAATATATATGTATATATCTATATGTATTTCTTTATGAGTTGAGTTCCATTTAATTACACATGAAAATTGGCTTCCAGCTTTGTGACAAGAGATGCTATTTCCTATTTCTTAGGAATGTGCTTTAATTCCATTTTGTGGAATTTTTGGAATAATGGACTGTATAAATCTCTTTGGTTTCACCATAGCTAACACTTGTTGAGTTCCTACACTTTCCAGATATTATATTAAGCATTGTAACCCAATGAACATGCAATCCTTTTGCCATATAATGTAGGGTTATAGTATCCTGCTCTTGGGTTTTGCATGGACTTCCCAGGAGCCCATTGGAATTTATAACCTTGTTTCCAGGCTGAGATTGGTTTTCAGTTTGATGTAATCTTATTTATCTATTTCTGCCTTTGTTGCTTGTGCTTCTGAGGTCATAATACAAAAAAATTTCCAGACAAATATCAAAGAGTTATTTTTCTGTTTGCTTCCAGGAGTTTTGTGGGTTCAAATCTCATATTTAAGACTTTAAACTATTTTGAGTTAATTCTTATGAATGGTGTAAGATAGGGGTCAAATTTCATTCTTTTGGAAGGTGGAGATTTAGTTTTTCTAACACCATTTATTAAAGAGAATATTCTTTTCCCATTGTTTATTCTTGGTGCCACTGTCAAATATTAGTTATTAAAATGCAAATGAGATAATGCCCTGGCGATTTTGTTCCATTGGTCTATGTGTTTGTTTTTATGCTAGTAACACACTACTGTGATTACTATAGCTTTGTAATATATTTTGCAATCAGGAAGAATGAAATCTCCTGCTCTTTTCTTTCTTAAGATTGATTTGGCTTTTGAGGATCTCTTGTGATAAAATAATTTTAATATTGTTTGTTTTTTTTTTTCATGAAAATGCCACTGGATTTTGATAAGGATTACATTAAATCTATAGATGACAATGGACAGTGTGGATATTTTAACAGTATTAATTCTTCCAGTTCATGCACACAGGATATCTTTCCATTCATTTGTGTCTTCTTCAATTACTTTCATTAGTGTTTTATAGTTTTTTGTGTAGAGATCTTTCACCTTCTTGGAATATATAATATATAATATGTATAACATATATTATGTTATATATTATGTATATGTATATATATGTGTTCCTAAGTATTTTATTTATAAGTATTTTATTTTTTGTAGCAGTTGTAAATGATATTCCTTTCTTGATTTCTTTTTATATAGTTTGCTCTTAGTGATAGATAGGCTACTAATTTTTGTATGTTAATTTTTTGTACTGCTGGTACTTCTAGTACTATGTTAAATAGATGTGAGAGTCAGCATCCTTGTTTTGGTCTTGATCTTAGAGGAAAAGCTTCAACTTCTCACTGTTGAACATGATTTTAGCAGTTAACTTGTCATACATGGCCTTTTTCCTGTTGAGATAAATTTGTTCTATATCTAATCGTTGACAGATTTAATCATGAAAGGATATTGAATTTTGTCGAATAGCATTTCTGCATGTATTCCAATGATCACATGGTTTTCTCCTTCAGTTATTTTGTTCTTCATTCTGTTAATGTGGTGTACCGCATTTATAGATTTATGTGTGTTGGACTAGTGATAAGTCCCACTTCATCATGGTGAATGATCCTTTTGACGTGTTTTTGAGTTTGGTTTTATAGCATTTTGTTGAGAATTTTTGCATCTGTGTTCATCAGGGATATTGCCTTGTAATATTATTTTCTTATAGTATCTTGTGTGACTTTGACATCAGGGATACATTGGCCTTATAAAGTGACTTTTGAAATTGTCCCTATTCTTTAATTTTTTAAAATGATACTTTAAGTTCTAGAGCGTATGTGCACAATGTGCAGGTTTGTTACATATGTATACATTTGCCATGTTGGTTTGCTGCACCCATTAATTAATCGTTTACATTATGTATTTCTCCTAATGCTATCCCTCCCCCATCCCCCAACTTAAGAAAGATTGGTATCTGTTTTTTAAACATTTGGTAGAAATCAGCAGAGGAGCCATCAGGTAGGTCCCGGGGTTTTATGTAATGGGAAACTATTACTAATTTAATCTTTTTACTTGTTATTAGCCTATACAGGAGTTTCTACTTCCTCTTGATTTAGTCTTGGTAGGTTTTACGTGTCTAGGAATTTGCCCATTTCTTCTAAATTATACAATTTGTTGTCATATAATTGTTCATAATAGTCAATTATGAAATTTTGTATTGATGTGGTAATAGTTGCACTGTCTCCTCTTGCATTTTTAATTTTATTTGAGTCTTTTCACTCTTTATCTTAGTCTAGCCACAGGTTTGTTGATTGGGTGTATTTAAAAAAAAATCCTTCAGATTCATTGATGTTTCCTATTTTTTTCTATTCTCTGACTGATTTTTGCTCTGATCTTTTCTCTTTCTTTTCTATCGATGCTGTGCTTAGTTTGTGCTTTTTATAGTTCCTTGGGTTTTAACATTAGGTTATTTGGAATCTTTCGTCTGTCTTGATGTAGGTGTTTATTGTTACAAACATCTCTCTTAGAATTGATTTTTCTGCATTGAATACATTTTGGTATGTTGTGTGTCTATTTTCATTTGTCTCAAGCTATTTTTACATTTCCCTTTTATTTTCTTCTTTGACCCTTTGGTTGTTCAGGAGCATGCTGTGTAAGTTGTATATATTTTCATATTTTCCAAAATTTCTCTGTTACTGATTTTTAGTTTCATAACGTTGTGGTTAGGAAAGGTACTTGAAATGACTTCAATGTTTCTAAATTTGTTCACACTTATTTTGTGGCCTAATAAATGATCTGTCCTGGGGAATGTTATGTGTGTCATTGAGAAGAACGTGAATTCTGTTGCCAGAATGAATGGTGTGTTAGGTCCATCTGGTCTAAAGTGTAGTTCAATGTTTTCGTATTTATTTTCTGTCTGGATGATTTGTCCATTGCTTCAAGTGGGGTGTCAAAATACCCTACTTTATTGCATTATAATCTACCTCTTCCTTGACATCTGTTAATATTTGCTTTATATATGTAAGTGATCTTGGATGTGTATGTGTTTACAACTGTTATAGATATCATCTTTATAAATTGAAATATTTCTAATATAAAATGAACTTTCAAAGTTTTTAAAGCCTATTTTATTTAATATGAGTATAGCTTCATTTGTTCTCTTTGGTTTTCATTTGCATGGATATATTTTCTGTACTTTTACTTGTAATCTACTCATGGCCTTAAGTATGAGGTGAGTTTCTTGTGGGGAGCTTATAGTTGGGTCTTTCTTTTTCATTAATTAATTAATTTATTATTTATTTATTTTTAAGACGGAGTCTCACTCTGTCAGGCTAGAGTGCAGTGGCGCAATCTTGGCTCCCTGTAACCTCCGCCTCCCAGGCTCAAGTAATTCTCCTGCCTCAGCCTCCCGAGTTGCTGAGATTACAGGCGTGCGGCATCACGCCTGGCTAAGTTTTGTAATTTTAGTCAAGATGGGGTTTCACCATTTGGCCGGGTAGGTCTCAAACTCCTGACCTCAAATGATCTGCCCGCCTCGGCCACCCAAAGTTCTGGGATTAGAGGCATGAGCCACTGCCCCGGGCCAGGGCTTTCTTTTTAATTTATTCAGATACTTTGTGTCTTTTGATTAAATAATTGATTAATGTGCAAAATAATTATTGTCAGGTAATGACCTAATACTGCCATTTTGTTCATTGCTTTCTTATTGTTTGGTAGATCCTCTGCTCCTTTCGCTTTTTCTCTTTTGAGATTACATGATTTTCTCTAGTGGATTTGATTTCTTACTTTTCTCTTTTGTGTATCTACGTTAGATTTTGCTTTCTGGTTACCGTAAGTCTTACTTAAAACTCCTTATAGTTATAAAAGACTATTTTAACCTGATAACAATATAACATTGATCATATAAAATAACTCTAGATTTTTACTCAACCTTGTTACATTTATACATTTAATGTTTTATGTCACAGTTTAGCATATTTTTATATTTTATATGCGCCTTAAAAATTATTCGGCCGGCGGCGGTGGCTCCAAGCCTGTAATCCCAGCACTTTGGGAGGCCCCCTGAGACGGGCGATCAGCGAGGTCAGGAGATCGAGACCATCGCTGGCTAACTAGCGGTGAAACCCCGTCTCTACTAAAAACATACCAAAAAAAAACTAAGCGGGCGAGGTGGCCGGGCCGCCTGTGTTCCCAGCTACTTGGGAGGCTGAGGGCACGGAGAATGGGCGTAAACGCCGGGAAGCGGAGCTTGCAGTGAGCTGAGATCTGGGCCACTGCACTCCAGCTGGGCCCGACAGAGCGAGACGCGTCTCAAAAAAAAAAAAAAATTATTCCAAACTAATATATTGTTGTTTTTCGCCTTTAACGCTTCATACAGAAAATAAAAGAGGCTTAATGCACCACCGAAATAGTATTAGTGTATTCTGAATTTGATTATTGTACTTGCTTTTACCAGTGTTTTATAGTTTCAAATATTTGTGTATTACTAATTAGAATTATCTTCTCTTAGCTTGAAGAACTCCCTTTAGAATTTCCATAAGACATGTCTGGTAATGATAAGCTCCCTTTAGATTTTATTCTTATGGAAAAGTCTTTATTTCTCTCTCATTTATAAAGTACAACTTTACTGCATACAGTATTCTTTGTTGACTGTTATTTTGTCCTTCAGCACTTTGAATATATCATTCCACTCTCTTCCTGGCCTGTAAGATTTCTGCTCAGAAATCCATTGCTAGCTTTATTGAAACTCCCTTATATTTGATTTGCTTCTTTTCTCTTGCTGCTTTCAGGATCCTCCTTATTATTTTTGATGATTTGATTATAAGATATCTTGGTGTAGTCCTATTAAAATTGAATGTGGGCTGGGCATGGTGGCTCACACCTGTGATCCCAGCACTTTGGGAGGCCAAGGCAAACAGATCACCTGAGGTCAGGAGTTCGAGACCAGCCTGACCAACATGGAGAAACCCCGTCTTGACGAAAAAAAAGTACAAAAATAGCCAGGCATGGTGGTGCATGCCTGTAATCCCAGCTACTCGGGAGTCTGAGGCAGGAGAATTGCCTGAACCCGGGAGGTGGAGGTTGTGTTGAGCCGAGATCGCACCATTGCACTCCAGCCTGGGCAACAAGAGCAAAACTCCATCTCAAAATAAATAAAAATAAATAAATAAAATAAAATTGAATGTGATTGCAGAATTTTGATCATCCTGTAACTGGATATTTATATCTTTCTCCATATTTGGAAAGCTTTATGTTATTTCTTTAAATAATCTTCTAACCCTTTGTCTCTATTTTTCTTCTTGAAATACTTTAACTCAAATATTTGTTCTTTTGATATTGTCCCATAATTCCTGTAAACTTTCTTCATTCCTTATCATTCTTCTTTTTCTTTTCTTTTTTTTCTGTGACTGGGAGATTTCAAATAACCAGTCTTCAGGTCTGTGGATTCTTTCTTCTGCTTGATCAATTCAGTCATTAATGCTCTCTATTGCATTTTTATTTCCTTGATTGTATTTTATAGCTCTGGCATTTCTATTTACATCTTTTAATAATTTCAATTTACCTGTTAAATATCTATTGTTGATTATTTATTAATTTCCTTATTCCATTAAATTATATCTCTCTATATTAAAAGTTTGCTGAGTTTCCTTAAAACAGTTATTTTGAATTGGTGTAGTTCATTTAACAATTTCATTGGGTTCAGCTACTAGGAGATTATTGTATTCTTTCAGTAGTGCTATGTCTTCTTGACTCTTCATGTTTCTTTGTGTTGATGTCTGCACATTCTTTGGAGTAGTCACATCTTGAAGATTTTAGGGATTAGTTTCGTTGCCTGTGGGGAGGTATGAGAGTGCTTGCTTGATGAAGTGTGGTAGTTCTGGCACCACAGTGTGCTACCTGTGTAGTCCCTGTGAAGCTCTGGCAGCTGAGGTCAGTGTTGACAAATATTTCAGGGACGCATAGTGGCCAGTTCTTTGGATTTATACAATGGCAGCTTGGGTTTTGGCATCTTTGGTAGCAATGGTTGCTAATATCCTCGCAATCTTTTTTGCTTCCACAAGGGAATTTGTGGCTGAAGGGATCTCTCTTAGATTTGGGTCTGGTTTGTGAGCTCACTTGCACTGGTGGTAACACCAGTATCCGATTAGTGTAACCCATGGAGCATTCATTTAACTGAAGCCTGAAGGACAGGCATGCATGAGTGACTATGGCTCTGGGGTCTAGGGTGATAATGGCAATTGTGCTCAGGGTACTGATTCCCTGGCTGCTTAGTTTGTAACAGAATATGAAGCATGGATGCTTTTAAAGCACCTCTGGGAGATGAGAATGGGAACTCTGGTTGGGGCAGCATTAGAATGACTCCAGAGTCTGGGCAGTGCCCAGCTCTTTGTGACAGCTGAGCCAGTGCTTGGAGTACAGGCATTGAGAACTTGGCTCTGGAACCCAGAGTGCCAACTAGCTTGCTCTGGTGGTGACTCTGATGTTTGAAGTACGGCACATGTGGTGCAGTCCTGGTGCCTGGATTCAAAACATAGGCATGTGTTAGCTTCAGCAGCTCTGGGGTTTGGACTGGTTCTGTCTCTCAACAATGGCTGAGCAGGTGCCTGAAATATAGGCAAACACAATGAAAGCTTGACTCTGGGACTCAGCGAGTGAATTAGCTCACTACAGTAATTACTTTGGTGTCTGAGACATGGGCGGATACAACCCAGCCATAGAGCCTGTATCTAGAGTGTGGGCACTTGTGGGGTGACCATAGCTCCAGGATCAGGGCAATAGTGTGGAGAGGCTCATTTTCTAATGTAGTTCAACCATTCTTGGGCTGGAGAGGGATGTGTAGCTATGTGTCCCTCTCCATGGTTGTTCGTCAGGAATGATCAGTGGCAAGAGATGCCAGTGTCCTCTGAGGAGCAGGCCACTGGGGCCCATGATGGTTCCCGCCTTATGGATAATATTTCTTACCTTTTTTTTTTTTGGCTCCTGTCTCCTGGTGTCTTAATTCTGCCATTCTAACCAGCAATTCTTTCTATGTGGATATTTTCCATTTTTCTTTCCAGTGTTGCTGCAGATTCTTTAATGGTCTCCTGGACTATTTTGGCTTGTGCATAGCTGTCTACATATATAGTTTTTTTAATTTTAAAAATGTTTGTGGGTACATGGTAGGTATATATTTTTATGGAGCACATGATATGTTTTGATACAGGCATGCAATGTGAAATAGGCATGATGGAGAACGGGTGATTCACCCCCTCAAGCATTTATCCTTTGACTTACAAACAATTCAATTATATTGTTTAAGTAATTTAAAAATATACAACGAAGTTGTTATTGACTGTAGTCACCCTGATGTGCTATTAAATAGTAGGTCTTGGCCGGGCACAGTGGGTCATGCCTGTAATCCCAGCACTTTGGGAGGCTGGGACGGGCAGATTGCTTGAGCTCAGGAGTTTGAGACCAGCCTGGGCAACATGGCAAAACACCATCTGTACTAAGATCCTCCCCCTCTGCAAAAAAATTATCCAGGACTGGTGTTATGCGTCTGTAGTCCCAGCTACTTGGGAAACTGAAGTGGGATAATCACTAGAGCCCAGGAGGTAGAAGCTGCAATGAGCCGAGATTGCACCACTGCACTCCAGCCTGGGCAACCCAAGTGGGATCCTGTCTCAACAAAACAAAACAAAACAAAACAAAATAAAACAAAACAAAAAGTGTAGATCTTATACATCCCTTCAATTTTTTTTTTTTTTTACCCATTAACCATCCCCACTTCCCCTCCAATCCCCTACTACCCTTCCCAGCCTCTGGTAACCTTTTTTATACTCTGTATCTTAAGGAGTTCAATTGTTTTGATTTGTAGATCCTACAGATTAGTGTGAACATGCAATAATTGTCTTTCTGTGCCTGGCTTATTTCACTTAATATAATGATCTCCAGTTCTGGCAATCTTGGTAACATCACCTAAGTAGGCTACTTTCTGATACAGGAAGCTTCCCTGCTCCAGCTTCCCCACCCCATCCAAGCAAACCTAAACATACACCATCATTATTATAATTTCCATGTATAATATTACGTATTTCTGCCAGTTAAAAATAACACCTCCATATCCACCCACAGCAGATATTTAGTCACTGGAATATCAAAGAGAAACACCGAAAACAAAGAGTTAGATAGAAGAATGTGTCAGGGTTTGTGGGAATTGGCTTTTCTTCCTTAGAAACTCTTCAAACTGAGTCATAACTCTTATAAAAATATTTTAAAAATTATCTTGAAACTGGCCGGGCGCGGTGGCTCACGCCTGTAATCCCAGCACTTTGGGAAGCCGAGGCGGGTGGATCACGAGGTCAGGAGATTGAGACCATTCTGGGAAGCATGGTGAAACCCTGTCTCTACTAAAAATACAAAAAATTAGTGGGCGTGGTGGCGGGTGCCTGTAGTCCCAGCTACTCGGGAGACTGAGGCAGGAGAATGGCGTGAACCCGGGAGGTGGAGCTTGCAGTGAGCTGAGATCGTGCCACTGCACTCCGGCCTGGGTGACAGAGCAAGACTCCATCTCTCAAAAAAAAAAAAAAAAAAAAATTATCAAACTGAATAATTTGTTTGCTTCCCATTGTAATTCCTTCGATTTGATTCATAAGGTAAGAAAGACTTTTTGCCTTCCTGCACTAACAATGCTTAGTAAAGAGCATTTCCAATAGATACAAGCTGTGTGTTGACATAGTAGGATTTTGGGGCTTAGACAAATGACCTCACAAATTCCCTAATAGCATGAGGCCCACCTGGTGGAACAGAATTTAGTTTTTTCACACACTCAACATAAAGTATAGCTTATCTGGGCCGGGCGCGGTGGCTCAAGCCGTAAACCCAGCACTTTGGAAGCCGAGACGGCGGATGACGAGTCAGAGATCGGACCATCCTGGCCTAACACGTGAAAACCCCGTCTCTACTAAAAAATACAAAACTAGCCGGGCGAGGTGGCGGGCGCCTGTGCCCATCTACTCGGGAGGCGAGGCAGGAGAATGGCCTGAACCCGGAGGTGGAGCCTTGCAGTGAGCCGAGATCCTGCCACCGCACCCAGCCTGGGCACAGAGCCAGACTCCGTCTCAAAATAAAATAATAATAATAATAATAATAATAATAATATAATAATAAATAAGCTTATTGTTTTATAAACAGATAGTAATAATTTTCCTAGTATAGAATATTCATCTATAAAGTCAGGATCAGAAAGACAAGGCAGTAAAAGTAGAGAATGTTTTCATAAAGTTACTTTCCTTTTGAACCAATCCTTAAGATCAGCATGTAGAATCATTAACACATCTTAATATACCCATACATATAATATATATATTTATTTAACAGATAAAATTTTGATTGTGAGTTGTGAATTAAAGTATCCTGAAAGGCAAAAATTGGAATTTACCATAAAATCCCTACAGAAACGGAAAATTCAAACAAATATTTTAATTTATACCCATATTTCAGTCTTATCCTTAACTGGAAGGTCCCTTTATCAAATAAAACAAAAAGTTCAAAATAGCATTCTTTTAAAACCACTTCAGAAGGCTTTTATGAACAGTCATAACAGAGATATGCATTAGGTTCTGCCAATATTGACATCTCTTCAGATAATTTTCAAGATGTTTTGAAAGCTGAAATGATAATCAGTTTTAACACAGATTTTCCACTGCTAAGCATTATACCTTTGTCACTGTTATATATAAAAAGTCATTTTGTACCTACTATGATAAAATAACTCTTTATAAACTATGGGCAAATTGTTCAAAGCTTGATCGTATTTCATTTTCTCACACTGGGGCTAACTTTTAAACATCAAAGCTACAGAATGCTAATCAGCCTGGCTGCTAGGGCTGATGGTCTTCTAGCATTTAGAGTCAGTCAACTGTCTTTGCAAGTGACAATGATGTTCAAATATGTTTGGGTCAACTGGAATAATATTCCTTACTATTCTAATCTTTTACAGTTTTGCTTTTCCATGAAAAACATCTATTTTGTCTGTGTCATCCTTATGCCAAGCTTCTACACCTAGGAATTATGGATATCCAGTATACAGAAGTTGTATTTAATAATACCAAACAGATGCCTATTGCCAATTAGCAAGAGTTCTCTGTCTTATAGACACAGGTCTCCTATCTTTGTTTCCATGTGTTTCTCTTTGAAACTAGAGCAAATATGAACAGCAGCTATTTTTATTAGTCCATAGTAGAGCAATGAGAATTGAAAGTTATTTCTTTATGGCCTCTGTTCTGATACAATTCAAACTGTTATTCAGAACTTTGTGAAATTCAAGAGACCCTTTGTACAGGGAACATGGTGGTTACTCACACGTGTCATGTTTTGCATATTTAAATAGATATTTTCCATAGCCACATTAATGATTTAGTTGTTTAATAGACACAAGAAATGATGTGTGTTGACTAAGCTTTAGAACTGACTGTAGTCAAAACATTAAAGGTAGTCGTATTCACATCAATAAAGTAAAACCCTATTGAAGTTCATTTTTACACAGCATGAAGCACAGCTTTGAGAAATTTGACCCAGGAGGGGACAGAATATAAAAATATGAAAAGTTTCCATGTATTTAAGCAAATGATGGAAGTCATGGGCCTTCCTATGGTATGTCTCTTGTTGTCTTCGTTAGAGGAGAAGTCAAGAATTACTTGGTCCATGTGACTGACCCAGGGAGTAGTGTTCGTAATATTAGGTCTATAATTTTAGAATACATATAAAGGATTCACATAAAGAGGCATAGACTTTCTTCTATTCAACAGATATTTACTTTGTACCTAACATAAACTGTGCTAAGCATCATGAGTAATAAATCACAGAGAAATGTAAAATGTAAAATTGATAAGTACATAGAAGGGATGAAAAGGCATGGAGTTAGATTAGACTCGAAAGAATAAAATGTCTGCCGATAAAGCACAAAGATGCACCTGTGTTGAACACTGCATAATTAGATTTTTCATCAGTCTTTTCTAAGTATAGCACATTCTCCTCTTTGAACATTTGTTTTCTGTTTCTATTTGGCCTGAGAGTCACTTTGATAATCTGTGGGGCCATGGTTTAACCAAGACACAATTATCATGGCAGTATCATCTTGGGTGACCAAGCTTGGGTGACCAAGCAAATTTTTCTTGACAGGAGTTATGATGTATAGCAGCCACTTATGTAAGTATAAAAACATTGATATTACCACAGATTTTCATCCATTGCTTATAAAGAATATAAGAGCAAAGAAATACAGGCCCTGCTCTGAAGAACAGACGGAGTGTCAAGGTCAGCTATTGTATTTTACAAACATGCGTGTTGTGGTTTTTTAATGAAGTAGGCAGAAGATCTGTTGGGCTAGAGTAGTGTAGACGTTTGACACTCCCTTTAAAAGACATTGTGAATAATTTAGCTTTACAAAACATAATCTATTAACTGAGAGAGAAGGAGAACATGCCAAGGGAATGGAAACAGAAAAATGGACAACAGAATAAAGTTAAACATATATTTGATTCATTTCCATAGAGTTATCTTTAACATATTTTATAAAGTGGTTTATGATAAAATTTTACTCTCTCTCTCTCTATATATATATATGAAAGTTTCTTCACTGAGAGAACCATTCATAAATATAAATTTCCTTTCTTATCTGCACTGCTCATTGATAATTCACACAAAGTTGAAGAGAAGCTATATCTTCAATGAGTTAAGCAAACACTAGCATCATATCCTGTCATATCAAAGTTTAAGTCTGGGCCTTTAAAAAGATTGTGAACGTCATTCCCATTTCTGGAGACAGTTGATGTTTCTTGGAACTTAATTCGAGCGTCCCCAAACACCTGAGTTGTCATTCATTAGATATGGCATGCACTTTCACACATCCAAGTCTTTGAATATGCTGTATTCATACCTGAAATGTTCTTCTTCTCATTCTCTGGATGACAAATTTCTACTGTTTGTTCAAAGATCAACTTATGCACTACTTCCTCAAGAAAGCCTTTCTAGGCATTTCCCTTATATATTGACACTTTATAAAACTCCACAACACATACACTATACCATGAATGCTGCCTTCAGGACTGATAGAGGGCAGTGGCCTTGCTTACCTTCTCCACTGATGTAGGAATACTCCATCCTTTGGGTTCCCATAGCAATTTGTATATAGTTCAGGTTGGTTATTTTAAAATTCTGCTGTATTACTACTTGTTTAAAAATTTGCGGCTGGGTGCGATGGCTCATGCCTGTAATCCCAGCAGTTTGCGAGGCCGAGGTGAGTGGATCACGAGGTGAGGAGATCGAGACCATCCTGGCTAACACGGTGAAACCCCCGTCTCCTCTAAAATGCAA
>NW_016808849.1:27129-36439 GCF_001698545.2 Rhinopithecus bieti
ATTCAAACTGATATTCCAAAAGCAAAATGAATGAATGAATAAATGAACAAATAAAAGAAGTCTTCCCTATGTATTCTGTAACATTGAAGGCTTGATATCAACTCTTTGTTCAAGTATCCATTCAGCCATACAAAAACATTCAAGTTTTCTTTTCTCATATTACCTGAGGCCTGAGGTTAACAATTCATTTGTTAAGATGACAGAGCCAGGCTTTTCCTATAGTCTTCATTTGCCACTTCTCTCACTTAATGGCCAAAATTAAGTATCTAGTGAATGAGAAGTGAATATGGGCTTTCATTTGACCAATAGGAGCATGAGAATAAGGCAAAAGCTCAGAGACCTTTTATCAGTCCCTTGAGTCCTTAGAATGAGTTAGGGTCTGGAGCTGTCAATCTATGAAAAACAGGAAAGTATAATATGTGCTACTTACCTGCCTCACAGTGCTATTGAAAGATGTAATGAGGGTCTTTAAGATTCTTTCAAATAACAATTCTGTAAAGTACTCAGAGTTATGTGACACTAGTTTTTAGAGAAAGGTTACACATTTACATTTAAGAGTTAAATATGAAGCTATATAATTGGTAGGAAAAACCACACAGATTATAATCAACTCCCAAGTGAGTTTATTGTAATTATATTTAATTCATCAAATGACAAGAAATTTAATAAAGACTAGGGCTTGGCACATCTCCTGAAAAGAGAAAGATTCTGATCAGTCTAGGTTTTACATTTTTCTTTTTCTCATTTTAACTTTCAAATAGAAAAACTGGAAATTAATAGATCTGACCTGAGATCCATTGTGAAGAGAAAAGTTTTGGATTTTTTATGTGTCTTACTTTAAGCAATCCACAGTTCATTTAAAGCAATAGTGCTGAATGTCTATTTACAGTTGCTTTCCAATGTTGTAATGTTGGTTGTGGTTTGGAAAATGAAACCTAGGCATTTCATAAAGAGTTTTTTATTATAATAAAGCTCTTTATGATTTTGATTATGCAAAATAAAACAAGTAAAATAAAATGTTACTTCAAAATCAGAAAACCAGGAAAAATGCTGATTCTATGTCAATGAATTCTAATTTATTATACCTGTGTTACCTGCCTCTACATTTTGGATGAGGGAGTTCCCTATCCAGAGAATATCCTCCTGCTGCCTCTTGTTTGGTCAAATCACACTCAGCAAGGCCCAGCTCTCCTGCCTTCTTGTCTTCTTGAGTGCCAACTAAGCTGCAATATGATAGAATACCAGGTAGACTTCTAAAGATGTTGACTCTAGTCTTGGACTCACAGATGGCACTGCTGGACCCACTGTGTGCCTAGAGGACCTCACTTTCCTAAAGGGAAGAATACACGCCTGGCTGGCTTTGCCACCAGCTGATTGTAGAGTCCAATGGCCTTGGGTGAACATAGTCAGAAGCCAGGGAGTGGTGACAACAGACCTTGGGCAAGGCCCAGCACTGTGCTGGCTTCAGGTCTGATCCAGCACAGTCATGGTGGTGGAGGCCACAGGGGCTGCTTGTGTCACTGCATCCCCAGCTGTATGTGGCTTAGAATAGAGAGAGAGAGAGAGAGAGAGAGAGAGAGAGAGAGAGAGAGAGAGACTCGATATGTTTGGGAAAAAGTAAGGGAAGAGGACAAGACTCTCTGCCCGGTAATCTAGAGAATTCTCTTGTATCTTGTCCTAGACCATCAATGTGGTACCTCTACGAGTCTGCAAGACCTGGGCTTGGGGCACCCCTTAAAGCAGATACAGCTTATATAACATCACTTAAGTCCTTTCCAAGATATGCAAAGGCTCCCCAAGAAGGATGGCTACAAATAAGCCAAGACAGTGAAGACTACAATAAATACCTAACTCTCCAATGCCCAAACGCAGACGAACATCTATTAGCATGAGCACTATCCAGAAAAATACGACCTCACCAGATGAACTAAATAAGGCATCATGGATCAATCCTGGAGTAACAGAGATATGTCAGCTTTCAAAAAGAGAATACAAAATGGCTGTTTTGAGGAAACCCAAGGAAATTTGAGATAGCATAGAGGTGGAATTCAGAATTCTATTGGATAAAATTAAGAAATAGATCGAAATAATTTAAAAAATCAAGTAGAAATTCTGTAGTTGAAAAATGCAATTGGTGCATGTAAGAATACATCAGAGTTCTTTAATAGCAGACTGAAACAAGCAGAAGAAAGAATTTTTGAGCTTGGAGGCAGGCTATTTGAAAATACACAGTCAGATGAGACAAAAGAAAAAAGAATAAAAAGCAATGAAGCATCCATACAGGATCTAAAATAGTCTCCAAAGGGCAAATTTAAGAGCTATTGGCCTTAAAGAAGAGGGAGAGAAAGAGCTCGGTGTAGAAAATGTATTCAAATGGATAATAACAGAGAATTTCCCAAACCTAGAGAAAGATATCAATATCCACGTTCAAAAAAGATATATATCACCAAGCAGATTTAGCCCAAAGAAGACTACCTTAAGATGTTTCATAATCAAACTCCCAAAGGCCAATTATAAATAAAAGATCCTAAAAGCAGCCAGAGAAAAGAAACAAATACCACACTTTAGTGCTCCTATAGATCTGGCAGCAGACTTTTCAGTGGAAACCTTACAGGCCAGTAGAGAATGGCATGACATATTTAAAGTGCTGAAGAAAAAAAAAGAAAACAACATTTATCCTAGAATACTAGATCTTGCAAAAATTTCCTTCAAATATGAAGGAGAAATAAACACTTTTCTAGACAAACCGAAGCTGAGAGATTTCATCTATACCAGACCCCGACTGCAAGAAATACTGAAGGGAATACTTCAATGAGATAAAAGGACCTTAATGAGCAATAAATAATCACCTGAAGATGCAAAACTTACTGGCAATATTACATACATAGGAAAACACAGAATATTACAACACGGTGACTGGTGTATAAATTACTCTTATTCTAAGTAGAAAGACTAAATGATAAACCAGTCAATAACTAAAACAGCTTTTCAAGATGTAGTCAGTCCAATAAGATATAAATAGAAGCAATGAAAAGTTAAGAAGTGGGGAGAACCAAGTTAAACTGAGTTTTTATTACTTTTATTCTTGCTTATTTGTTAATGCACATAGTGTTTTCGTCAGGTTAAAACAATGAGTCATAAGATAGAATTCGCAAACCTCATGGTAACCTCAAGCCAAAAAGCATACAATAGATATACACAAAATGTAAAGTAAGAAACGGAACCATATCACCGGAGAAAATCATCTTCACTAGAAGAAGACAAGAGTGAAAGAAAAAACAAAGAGAAGACAACAAAACAGCCAGAAAACAAATAACAAAATGGCAGGAGTAAGTTCTTGCTTATCAATAATAACATTGAATGTAAATGAAATGCACTCTACAATAAAAGCCATAGACTGGCTAAATTAATCAAAAAACAAGACCCATTGATCTGTCACCTATAAGAAACACCTATAAAGGCACACATAGAGTCTGTGGCCATACCACCCTGAATATGCCTGGTTTTGTGTGATCTCAGAAACTAGGCAGGATTGGGCCTGGTTAATACTTGGATTGGAGACTGTCTGGTAATGCTGGGTACTGTAGACTTTTTTCTTATTTAAATAATAAAAAAGACACACATAGACTGAAAATAAAGAGATGAGAAAAGATATTCCATGCCAATGGGAGCCAAAAAAGAGCAGGAATCACTATACTTATAACACAAAAAATAGATTTTAAGGCCAAAACTATGAGAAGAGACAAGTAAGATCACTATATAATGTTAATGGGGTCAATTCAGCAAGAGGACAAAGCAATTTTAAATATGTAGGCACCCAACACTGGAGCACCCAGATATATAAAGGAGACATTATTGCAGCTAAAGAGAGAGAGAGAGAGGCCCCAATACAATAATAGCTGGAGACTTCAACACCCCACTTTCAGCATTGGGCAGATCTTCCAGCCAGAAAATCAACAAAGAAACATCAGACATAATCTGCACTATAGACCAAATGGATCTAATAGATATTTACCGAACATGTTATCCAAGAGCTGCAGAATACATATCATTTTCCTAAGCACATAAATCATTCTCAAGAATAGACTATATAATCGATCACAAAACAAGTCTTAAAACATTCAAAAAATTCAAATGATATCAAGCAATTTCTTTGACCACAATAGAATAAAACTAGAAATTAATAACTAGAGGAATTTTGGAAATTATAAAACGACATTGAAATAAGCAATACGCTCCTTAATGATCAGTGGGTCAATGTAGAAATTAAGAAGAAATTTTTTTTTTTTTTTTNCTTTCAGCATTGGGCAGATCTTCCAGCCAGAAAATCAACAAAGAAACATCAGACATAATCTGCACTATAGACCAAATGGATCTAATAGATATTTACCGAACATGTTATCCAAGAGCTGCAGAATACATATCATTTTCCTAAGCACATAAATCATTCTCAAGAATAGACTATATAATCGATCACAAAACAAGTCTTAAAACATTCAAAAAATTCAAATGATATCAAGCAATTTCTTTGACCACAATAGAATAAAACTAGAAATTAATAACTAGAGGAATTTTGGAAATTATAAAACGACATTGAAATAAGCAATACGCTCCTTAATGATCAGTGGGTCAATGTAGAAATTAAGAAGAAATTTTTTTTTTTTTTTTCAGGTGGAGTCTGGCTCTGTCGCCTGGACTGGAGTGCAGTGGCCGGATCTCAGCTCACTGCAAGCTCCGCCTCCCGGGTTTACGCCATTCTCCTGCCTCAGCCTCCCAAGTAGCTGGGACTACAGGCGCACGCCACCTCGCCCGGCTAGTTTTTGTATTTTTAGTAGAGACGGGGTTTCACCATGTTAGCCAGGATGGTCTCGATCTCCTGACCTCGTGATCCGCCTGTCTCGGCCTCCCAAAATGCTGGGATTACAGGCTTGAGCCACCGCGCCCGGCCAAGAAGAAATTTTAACAATGTCTTGCAATCAACGTTAATGGAAACACAACATACCAAAACCTATGGGATACAGTAAAAGCAGTACTAAGAGGAAAGTTTATAGCTATAAGTACCTATATATATAAAAAAAAATTTTTTTTTAATCTAACAACGTGTCTTAAATAACTAGAAAAGCAAGAGAAAAGCAAACCCCAAATAAGGAGAAGAAAAGAAATAATAAACTTCAGAGCAGAAATAAATGAAACTGAAGTGAAAATATACAAAAGATAAATGAAACAAAAGATTATTTTGAAGTTACAAAAGTCAACAAACCTTTAGCCAAGCTAAGAAAAAAAGAGAGAAAATCAAAATAAATACAATCAGAAATGAAATGGAATCATTACAACTGATGCTGCAGAAATTCAAAAGACCATTAGTGACAACTATGAGCAACTATATGCCAATGAATCAGAAAATATAAAAGAAATGGACAAATTTCTAGATAGATAAAACCTACCAAGATTGAACCAGGAAGAAATTCAATACCTGAACACACCAATAACAAGTAATGAGATCAAAGCTGTAATAAGAAGTCTCCCAGTAAGAAAAGGCCTGGGACCTGATGGCTTCAGTGCTGAATTCCATCAAACATTAAAGAGCTCATACTAACCTTACTCAAACTATTCCAAAAGATCAGGAGGAGGGAATACTTTCAAACTCATTCTTGTGAATCCAGTAATACCCTGATACCAAAACCAGATCAAGAGACATCAATAAAAGGAAACTATTGGCCAGTATCTCTGATGAATATTGATGCAATAATCCTCAACAAAAGACTAGCAAACTGAATTCAACAGTACATTAAAAAGTTTATTCATTGTGACCAAGTGGGATTTATCACTGGGATGCAAAGATGCTCCAACATACAAAAATCAATCAATGTGATACACCATATTAACAGACTAAAGGATAAAACCATATGATCTTTTCAATTGATGCTGAAAAAACATTTGATAAAATTCAACATCCCTTCATGATAAAACCCTAAAAAAAACTGGGGTTAGAAAAACTATAGCTCAACATACTAGAAGCCATATATGACAGACCCACAGTCAGTATCATACTAAATGTAAAAAACTGAAAAGTCTTTCTCTAAGATCCAGAACATGACCAGGAACCCCAGTCTCACCACCGTTATTCAACACAGTATTGTAAGTCCTGGCTAGAGGAATCAGACAAGAGAAAGATATGAAGGGCATCCAAATTGGAAAGGAATGTCAAATTATCCTTGTTTGCAGATGATAAGATCTTATATTTGGAAAAACCTAAAGACTTCACAAGAAAACTATTATAGCTGATAAATTCAGTAAAGTTGTATTACGCAAAATCAACATAAAATGTCAGTAGCATTTCTATATGTCATGAACAATGTGAAAATAAGTTTAAAAGTAATGTCATTTACAACAATCATACTTAAATACCTAGGAATTAAGTTAAGAAGTAAAAGATTTCTATAATGAAAACTATAAAACATTGATGAACAAACTGGAGGAGAACACCAAAAAATGAAAAAAAAAAATCCAATGTTCATGAATTGTAAGAATCAATATTGTTAAAATGTCCATGTTACACAAAGCAATCTACAGATTCAGTTCGATCCATATCAACATGCCAATGGCATTCTTCACAGAAATAGAAAAAAAATCCCAACATTTATATGGAACTACAAAAGATCCAGAATAGCCAAACCCATCCTAAGCAAAAAGAACAAAGCTAGAGTAGTCACATTACTTGACTTCAAATAGTACTACAGAGCTAGAGTAATTAAAACAGCATAGTACTGGCATAAAAATAGACACACACACCAATGAAGCACAATGGAGAACCCAGAAACAAATCCACACACCTACAGTGAACTCATTTTTAACACAGGTTCCAAGAACATACACTGGTGAAAAGACAGTCTCTTCAATAAATTTTGTTGTGAAAACTGGATCTCCATAGGCAGAAGATTAAAACTAGATCCCTATCTCTGGCCGTATGCAAAATCAAATGAAAAGGATTAAATACTTAAATGTACAACTTCAAATCTTGAAACTACTATAAGAAAACTTCAGAGAAAATCTCTAAGACATTGGTTAGTGCAAAACTTTCTTGAGTAGTACCCCACAAGCACAGGCAACCAAAGCAAAAATGGACAAATGGGATCACATCAAGTTAAAAGGCTTCTAAACAGCAAAGAGTACAATCAACAAAGTGAAGAGACAACCCACAGAATGGGAGAAAATATTTGCAATTTATTTACCTGACAAGGGATTAAAAACCAGAATATATAAGGGGCTCAGCAAACAACTCTAGGAAAAAAATCTAATAATCTGATCAAAAGATAGGCAAAAAATTTCTTATTTATTTATTTATTTTTTTCGAGATAGAGTTTTGATGTTGTCGCCCAGGCTGGAGTACAATGGCACAATCTGGGCTAACTGCAACCTCCACCACCTGGGTTCAAGTGATTCTCCTTCCTCAGCCTCCTGGGCAGCTGGGATTGCAGGCACCCACCACAATGCTCAGCTAATTTTTTGTATTTTTAGTAGAGACGAGGTTGCACCACGTTGGCCAGACTGGTCTCAAACTCCTGACCTCAGGTGATCCACCCACCTTGGCCTCCCAAAGTGCTGGGATTACAGGCGTGAGCCACTGCACCCAGCCCAAAAGATTCGAATAGACATTTCTCAACAGAAGAAATATGAATTGCAAACAAGCATGTGAAAAGGTGCTCAACATCACTGATCATCAGAAAAATGCAAATCAAAACTACAGATATATCATCTCACTCCAGTTAAAATGCCTAATATCCAAAACACAGTCAATAACAAATGCTGGCAAGGATGTAGACAAAAAAAAGAGCCCTCGCACTCTGTTGGTGGGAATGTAAATTAGTACAACCATTATGGAGAACAGTTTGGAGGTTCCTCAAAAACTAAAAAATAGAGCCCCCATGTGATCCAGCAATCCCACTGCTGGGTATATACTCAAAAGGAATGCAATCAGTGTGTTGAAGAGATATCTGTACTCCTATGGTTGTGGCAGCACTGTTTACAATATCTAAGATTTAGAAGCACCCTAAGTGTTTATCAACAAATGAATGGATGGAGATAATGTGGTACATATACACAATGGAGTACTATTCAGTCATAAAAAAGGTATGAGCTCCAGTCTTTTGCAACAACATGGATGTAACTGGAGATCATTATGTTAAGTGAAATAATCCAGGCACAGAAAGACAAACATCGAATGTTGTCATTTATTTATGAGATCTAAAAATCAAAACAATTGAACTCATGGACATAGAGAGTAGAAGGATGGTTACCAGAGGCTTAGAAAAGTAGTGGCGTACTGGGGGGAAGGCAGGAGTGGTTAATAGGTACAAAAAATAACTAGAATGAATAAGACATACTATTTGATAGCACAACAGGTAACTATAGTCAATAATAACGTAACCATACATTTTTAAATAACTTGTAGGGTATGATTGGATTGTTTGCAACTCAGTGGTTAAATGACTGAGGGGATGGATACTGCATTTTCCATGATGTGCTTATTTTACACTGCATGCCTGTTTCAAAACATCTCATGTACCCCATAATTATATACACCTACTATGTACCCACAAAAATTAAAAATAAAAAAAAGAAAGCAAAAGTGTGCTGGGTTGGGCCTTAAGCCTGGACTATGCTCAGATGTGGTTTTGTCTCACCTCTGGCCACTAGCCTCAGTGCTATCCACAAAAGAAGAAATTAAACCAGGGCAATGAAAAATTACCTCTGAGACCTGTGGTTACAAAAAAGATAGTCAATGTGGGGAGAGGGCAAACCCCAGCAACTATTAAAACTAGAGGATATAATATAAAGGAATTGTTCTATTTTGTAGATTGGTATCATAAGCTTCCTAAAAGACCTTTACTATAAAGGAATGTAAAAATAATTATTTTAAGTGCTACAGAATGAAAGAGCATGTTTGGGTTGACGGAAGGCCCACAGATCACTGTTAAGCAATCACTAATGTGTATATGTGATCCAAATGCACAGGTAGTTATTCCGAAGAGAATGACCAGCCTAGTGGACTGGGTAAATGACCACCATAAGATCTGTTTACCCTGAGAAGGGGGCTACCCACCTCTTCTTATAAAATGTCAAGTGGAGCCCTGATGAAGCAGCCGATATGTTTCATATTCAAGCAATATGGGACTGGATTTATAATGAGCAGGATATTTTCGCACTGAATATGCCTGTTATGCCCAGACCGTTTATTCCCTAAAGAAGACCACCAGAGTCCAGAAGTTATACATTTAGCAGTTTTTTTATTGGTTCCCGCGCTTTCAGT
>NW_016808850.1:0-3600 GCF_001698545.2 Rhinopithecus bieti
TCTTCTTTCTAGTTTTATCAGAAGATATTTAGTCTTTTACCACATTGTCCAATGCACTCCCAAATATCCCTTTGAAGATTCCACGAAAACAGTGTTAGCAAATGGCTCCATGAAAAGAAAAGTGTTCCTCTGTGAGATGAATTCCACATCACAAAGAACTTTCTCAGAAAGCTTCTTTCTAGGTTTTATCTGTGGATAGTTCTACTGTCACCACAGGCTTCAATGCAATCCCAAATATCCCTTCTCAGATACCCCGAAAACAGTGCTACCAAGCTCATCCATGAAAAGGATCGTGAAAGTCTTGGAATGAATTCATACATCAAAAAGTTGTCTCTCCGAAACTGTTTTTATATTATTTATCTGAGGATATTTCCTTTTCATTAGAGGCCTCAATGCGCTCCCAAATATCCTATTGCAGATTCCATGAAAGCAGTGTTATCAAACTGGCCAATGAAAAGAACGGTGTAACTCTGTAAGATGAATTCATATATCACAAAGAATTTTCTCAGATAACTTCTTTCCAGTTTTTGTCTGAGGATATTTCGTTTATCACCAGAGGCATCAATGCACTCCCAAATATCCTTTTGCAGATTCCACGAAAACATTGCTAACTAACTGCTTCATGAAAAAGATCATGTAATTCTGTGACATGAATTCACAAATCACAATACACTTTCTATGAAAGCTTCTTGCAATTGTTTGTCTGAGGATATTTTATTTTTCACCATAGCCGTCAATGCACTGGTGAATATCCTATTGCCAATTCCACGCAAAATGTGTTAGCAAACTTCTCAAGGAAAAGAACGGTGTAACTCTGTGAGATGAATTCACATACTACAAAGCAGTTTCAAAGAAATCTTTTTGTTTTTATCAGAGGATATTTCCTTTATCACCATAATCCTCCATGCACTCCCAAATATCCCTTTGCAGATTCCACGAAAACAATGTTAGCAAACTACTCTATGAGAAGTGTAACACTGTGAGATGAATTCACACATCACAAAGTACTTTCTCAGAAAGATCCTTTCTAATTTTTATCTGAGGATATTTCCTTTATCACCAGAGGCTTCAATGCAATCCCAAATATCCCTTCTCAGATTTGCCAAGAAGTGTGCTCACATACTGATCCTTGAAAATAATCATGTAACTCTGTGAAATGAATTAGCACATCAGAAAACTCTTTCTCAGAAAGCTTCTTTCCAGTTTTTATGTGAGGATATTTCCTTTGTCACTGAAAGCTTCAATGCACTCTGAAATATACTATTGTAGGTTGCAAGAAAGCAGTGTTACAAACTGCCCAATGAAAAGAACAATGTAACTCTGTGAGGTGAATTCGCGCATCACAAAGCAGTTTCTCAGAAACCTTGTGTTTAGTTTTATCTGAGGATATTAGCTTTTCACCATAGGCATCAAATCACTTCCAAAATCCCTTCTCAGATTCCATGAAAACAGTGTTAGCAAACTGCTTCATGAAAAGAAAGGTTTAACTCTCTGAGATGAATGGACACCACACAAAATAGTTTCTTAAAAGCTTCTTTTGGATTTTAACTGAGGATATTTCCTTTGTCACCATAAGCTTCAATGCGCTCAAAAAAAAAGCAGATTCACAAAAAGCTTCTTGCTAGTGTGTATATATATCCTTTTTCAACACATTCCTCAATGCACTCGTGCATATCCCTTTCCAGATTCCACGAAAATAGTTTTAGCAAACTGCTCCATGAAAAAATAAGTGTAAATCTGTGAGATGAATTCACACATCTTTCTCTGAGGATATTTCCTTAGTCACCATAGGTTTCAGTGCACTCCCAAATATCCCATTGTAGATTCCTCAAAAACAGTGTTATCAAACTGCTCAATGAAAAGAATGGTGTATCTCTGTAAGATGAATTTACATATCACAAAGGACGTTCTCAGAAAGCTTCTTTCTAGTTTTTATCTGAGTGTATTTCCTCTTTCACCATAGGCCTCAATGTGCTCCCAAATATCCCTTCGCAGATTGAAAGAAAACAGTGTTAGCAAATGGCTTTATGAATAGAAAGGTGTAAATATGTGACATGAATTCAAACAGCACAAAGAACTTTCTCAGAATGATTCCTTCTAGTTTTTATCTGAGGATACCTCCTTTGTCACCATAGGCTTCAATGCGATCCAAAATATCCCTTCTCAGATTCCCCAAAAGCTGATCCATGAAAAGATCGTGTAATTCTGTGAGATGAATTAGCACATCACAAAGCGGTTTCTCAGAAATTCTTTCTAGTTTATATGAGGATATTTCCTTTGTTGCCATAATCTTCAACGTGCTCCAAAATATCCCACTGTAAATTCCAGGAAAACAGTGCTGCAAACTGTTTCATGAAAAAAATGATGTAACTATGTGAGATGAATTCACACATCACAAAACTGTTTCTCAGACAGCTTCTTTCTAGTATTTATCTGAAGATATTCCCTTTTCCTCCATATTCCTCAATGTGCTCCAGAATATACCATTGCAGATTCCATGAAAAAAGTGTTAGAAATCTTCTAATGAAGAGACTGGTGTAACTGTGAGATGAATTGACACTTCGCAAATTAATTTCACACAGAACTTTCTAGTATTTGTATGAGTATATTTCCTTTTTCAACATATTCCTCAATGCACTCGAGAATATGCCTTTTCAGATTCCACGAAAATAATATTAACAAACTGCTCCAGGAAAGAAAAAGTGTAAATCTGTGAGATGAATTCACACATCACAAAGCAGTTTCTCAGAAAGCTTCTTTCTACTTTTCCTCTGAGGATATTTCCTTAGTCACTATAGACTTCAATGCTCTCCCAAATATCCCATTGCAGATTCCATGAAAACAGTGTTAGCAAACTGCTCCATGGAAAGAAGGGTGTAACTCTGTGAGATGAATTGACACAACACAAAGTAGTTTCTTAAAAGTTCTTTTGGTTTTATCTGAGGATATTTCCTTTGTCACCAAAGGCTTCAATGCACTCTCAAATATCCTATTGCAGATTCCACAAAAACAGTGTTATCAAACTGCTCAATGAAAACAATGGTGTAACTCTGTAAGATGAATTCACACATCACAAAGCAGTTTTTCAGAAATCTTCTTTCTAGTTTCTATCTGAGTATATTTCCCTTTTCACTATAAACCTCAATGCACTCGCAAATATCCCTTCATGGATTCAAAGAAAACAGTGCTCGCAAATGGCTTCATGAATAGAAAGGTGTAAATCTGTGACATGAATTCAAACATCATAAAGAACTTTCTCAGAAAGATTCTCTCTAGTTTCTATCTGAGGATATATCCTTTGTCACCATAGGCTTCAAAGTGATCCAAAATATCCCTTCTCAGGTTCCCCAAAATCTGATCCATGAAAACAACTGGGTAACTCTGTGAGATGAGTTAACACATCACAAATAGGTTTCTCAGAAAGTTTCCTTCTAGTTTTTATATGAGGATATTTCCTTTGTCACCATAAGCATTAATGCACTCCAATGTATCCCATTGTAGACTCCAGGAAAACAATGTTAGCAAACGGCTCAATGAAATGAACAGTGTAAATCTGTAAGATGAATTCACACATCACAAAGCAGTTTCTCAGAAAGCTTC
>NW_016808850.1:5839-7304 GCF_001698545.2 Rhinopithecus bieti
TATCATAAAGCAGTTTCTCAGAAAGCTTCTTTCTAGTTTTATATGATTGTATTTTCTTTGTCAACTTAAGTTTCAAGGCCCTCCGAAGTATCCCTTTGCAGATTCCACAAATACATTGTTAGCAAACTGCTCAATGAAAAGTATGGTGTAACTCTGTGAGATGAATTCACACATCACAAAGCAGTTTCTCAGAAAGCTTCTTTCTAATTTTATCTGAGGTTATTTCCTTTTTCACCTTAGGCCTCAATGCACTCCCAAATATCCATTTTCAGATTCCACAAAAGCACTGTTTGCAAACTGCTCCATTAAAATAATGGTGTACTCTGTGTGATTAATTCACACATCACAAAGCAGTTTCCCATAAAGTTTCTTTCTAGTTTTTATCTGTGGGTATTTCCTTTGTCAAAATAGGCTTCAATGCGATCTAAAATGTACATTCTCAGATTCACCAAAAACAGTGCTACCAAACTGGTATATGAAAGAATTGTGTAACTCTGTGAAATGAATTTACAGAACACAAAGCAGTTTCTCAGAAAACTTCTTTCTAGTTTTTGCTGAGGTTGTTTTCTTTGTCACCATAAGCTTCAATGCACTCCAAAATATACCATTCCAGATTCCATGAAAACAGTGTTAGCAAACTGCTGAATGCAAACAACAGTATAACTCTGTGAGATGAATTCGCACAGTACAAAGCGGTTTCTCAGAAAGATTTTCTCTAGTTCTTATATGAGGGCATTTCCTTTGTCACCATAGGCTTCAATACGATCCAAATCATCCCTTCTCATATTCCCCAAAAGCGGTGCTACCAAACTCATCCACAGAAAGAATCGAGTAACTCTGTGAGATGAATTTACACATTACAAAGCAGTTTCTCAGAAATCTTCTTTCACGTATTTATCTGAGGATATTTCCTTTGTCATCATAGGCTTCAATGAGATCCAAAATATTCCTTCTCAGTATACCTAAAAACAGTGCTACCGAACTGATCTATGAAAAGAACCATGTCTCTCAGTGAGATGAATTATCACATCACAAAATGGTTTCCCAGAAAGCTTCTTTCTACTTTTTATATGAGGATATTTCCTTTGTCACCATAAGCTTCAATGCACTGTGAAATATCAGTTAGCAGACTCTAAGAAAATAGTGTTAGCAAACTGCTCAATGAAAGTAAGAGTGTAACTCTTTGAGATGAATTCATGCATCAAAAAGGAATTTCTCAGAAAGCTTGTTTCTAGTTTCTAACTCAGGATATTTCTTTTTCACCATAGGCCTCAATGTGCTTCCAAATATACCTTTGCAGATTTCATGAAAACTGTTAGAATACCGCTTCATGAAAGGAAAACTCAAACTCTGTGAGATGAATTCACATATCACAAAGAAATTTCTCAGAAAACTTCCTTCTAGTTTTTATCTGAGGATATTTCCTTTGTCACCCTAGGCTTCAATGCACTGCCCAATATCCTAT
>NW_016808850.1:8461-15812 GCF_001698545.2 Rhinopithecus bieti
AACAGGCCTCGATGCAATGCAAAATATCCCATTGCAGATTCCAAGAAAAGAGTGTTAGTAAACTGCTCAATGAAAAGAAAAATGTAACTCTCCAGATGAATTAACACATCAAAAAGCAGTTTCTCAGAAACCTTCTTTCTAGTTTTCATCTGAGCATATTTCCTTTTTTACAATAGGCCTCAATGTGCTCCCAAATATGCCTTTGCAGATTCCACAAAAACAGTTTTAGCAAACCACTTCATAAAAAGAAAGGTGTAATTCTGTGAGATGATTCACACATCTCAAAGAACTTTTTCAGAAAGCATCTTTCTAGCTTTAATCTGAGGATAATTTCTTCCTCACCATAAGCTTGAATGCACTCCAAAATATCCCATTGCAGATTCCAAGAAAATATTGTTAGCATACTGCTCCATAAAAAGAAAGGTGTAAATCTGTGAGATGAATTCACACATCACAAAGCAGTTTCTCAGAAAGGTTCTTTTTAGTTTTATCTGAGAATACGTCCTTTGTCACCAAAAGCTTCAATGCACTCTGAAATATCCCACTGCAGATTGCAAGAAAACAGTATTAGCAAACTGCACAATGAAAAGAGCAGTGTAATCCTGTGAGATGAATTCACACGTCACAAAGAAGTTTCTCAGAAAGCTTCCTTTTGGATTTCATCTGAGTATATTTCTTTTGTCATGATAGGCTTCACTGCTCTCCCAAATATCCTATTGCAGAATCCATGAAAACTGGTTATCAAACTGCTCAATGGAAAGAATGGTGTATCTCTTTGAGATGAATTCACACATCACAAAGCAGTTTCTCAGAAAGCTTCTTTCTAGTTTTTATCTGAGGATATATCTTTTTTCGCCATAGGCTTCAATGTTCTCCTAAATATCCCTTTGCAGTTTCCATGCAAACAGTGTTACCAGACTGCTCCATGAAAAGAAAGGTGTAACTCTGTGAGATGAATTCAAACATCAAAAAGAACTTTCTCAGAAAGCTTCATTATAGTTTTTATCTGAGGATATTTCCTTTCTCACCAAAGGCTTCAATGTGATCCGAAATATCCCTTATCAGATTCCCTAAAAACAGTGTTACCAATCTGCTCCATGAAAAGAATTGTATAACTCTGTAAGATGAAATCACAAATCACAAAACAGTTTCTCAGAAAGTATCTTTCTAGTTTTTGTCTGAGGTTATTTCCCTTTTCACAATAAGTTTCAATGCTCTCTGAAATATCTCATTGTAGATTCCAAGAAAAAAGTGTTAACAAACTACTCCATGAAAAGAACAAGGTAGCTATGTGAGTTGAATTTACACATCACAAAGCAGTTTCCCAGAAAGTTTCTTTGTGTTATTTCTCTGAGGATATTTTCTCTGGCATCATAGTCTTCAAAGAGCTCCCAAATATCCTGTTGCAGATACCATGAAAACAGTGTTATCAAACTGCTAAATGAAAAGTACAGTGTAACTCTTCGAGATGAATTCACATATCAGAAAGCAGTTTCAAGAAAACTTCTTTTGGTTTTCTATGAGGATGTTTCCTTTTCACTATAGGCCTCAATGCACTCCCAAATATCCCTTTGCAGATTCCACAAAAACTGTGTTAGCAAACTACTCCATGAAAACCAAGTTGTAGCTCTGTGAGATGAATTCACACAATATAAAAAACTTTCTCAGAATGCTTCTTGTTACTTTTTATCTAAGAATATTTCCTCAGTAACCATAGGCTTCAATGTCATCCAAAATATCCCTTCTCAGATTCCCCAAAAACAGTGCTAGCAAACTGATCCATGAAAAGAATCGTGTAACTCTGTGAGATGATTTAACACATCCAAAAGTGGTTTCTCAGAAATCTTCTTTCTAGTTTTCATATGAGGATATTTCCTTTGTCACCACAAGCTACAATGTGCTCAGAAATATCCCGTTGCAGACTCCAAGAAAACAGTTTTAACAAACTGCTCAGTGAAAAGAACATTGTAACTCTGTAAGATGAATTCACACATCACAAAGAAGTTTCTCAGAAAACTTCTTTTTAGTTTTCATCTTAGGATATTCCTTTTATCAACATAGACCTCAATGCACTCCAAAATATCCCTTTGCAGATTCCATGATAACAATGTTAGCAGAATGCCCTATGAAAATTAGGGTGTAACCCTGTGAGATGAATTCACACATCACAAAGAACTTTGTCTGAAAGCTTCTTTCTTGTTTTTATCTGGTGAAAATTTCCATTTTCACCAGAGGACTTGGTGCACTCCTAAATATCCCTTTGCAGATTCCACAAAAACAGTGTTAGCAAACTGCTCCATGAAAAGAAAGGTTTAACACTGTGAGATAAATTCATACATCACAAAGCAGTTTCTCAGAAAGTTTCCTTATACTTTTAATCTCAGGATATTTCCTTTGCCACAATGGGCTTCAATGCGATCCTAAATATCTCTTCTAAAATTCTCCAAAAACAGTGCTACCAAACTGCTCCATGAAAAGTACAGTGTATATCTGTGAAATGAATTCACACAACATGAAGAAGTTTCTCAGAAAGCTTCTTTATGGTTTTTATCTGCAGATATTTCCTTTATCACCATAGGCTTCAAAGTGCTCCCAAATACCCTATTGCAGATTCCACGAAAACAGTGTTATGAAACTGCTCAATGAAGAGAATGTTGTATATCTGTGAGATGAAATTGCACATCACAGTTTCTCAAAATGCTTCTTTCTAGTTTTTATCTCAAGATATTTCCATTTTACTATATGCCTCAATGTGCTCCCAAATATACCTGTGCAGATTCCACAAAAACAGTGATAGCAATCTACTCTGTGAAAACACAGGTGTAACTCAGTGAGATGAATTAACACATCACAAAGCAGTTTCTCATAAAGCTTCTATCCAGTTTTTATATGATTATATTTCCTTTGTCAACATAGGCTTCAATGCGATCCAAAATATTCTTTCTCAGATTCCCCAAAAACATTGTTAACAGACTGATCCATGAAACGAATCGTGAGAAGAATTAAGACATCACAAAACCATTTCTCAGAAAGCTTCTTTCCTGTTTTTATATGTGGATATTTCCTTTTTCACAATAAGCTTCAATGTGCTCTGAAATATACCATTGCAGATTCCAAGAAAATAGTGTTAGCAAACTTGTCAATGAAAACAACAGTGTAACTCTGTGAGATGAATTCACATATCAGAAAGAAGTTTTCAGAAAGCTTCTTTTGGTTTTATCGCTGGATATTTCCTTTGTCACCATTGGCTTCATTGTGCTGCCAAATATCCCTTTGCAGATTCCACAAAAACAGTTTTAGCAAACCGCTCCATGAAAAGAATGGTGTAATTCTGTGAGATGAATTCACACCTCACAAAGAACTTTCCAGAAACCGTCTCTGTAGATATTATCTGAGGATATATCGTTAGTCATATTAGGCTTCAATGCAATCCAAATATTCCTTCTCAGATTCTCCACAAATTGTGCTACTAAACTAATCCATGTAAAGAATCTTGTAGCTCTGTGAGATGAATTAACACATCACTAATTGGCTCCTCAAAAGCTTCTTTCTAGTTTTGTCTGAGGATAGTTCCTTTTTCACCATAGGCCTTGATGCGCTCATGAATATCCCTTTGCAAATTCCACAAAAACAGTGTTAGCAAACTGCTCCATGAAAAGAAAGGTGTGAATCTGATAAGTAAACTTACGTTTCAGAAAACAGTTTCTCAGAAAGCTTCTTTCTGGTTGTTGTCTGGGGGATATTTCCTTTGTCACCATATTCTTCAAAGCGCTCCCAAATATCCTATTGTAGATTCCATGAAAACAGTGTTATCAATCTTGTCAATGAAAACAACTGTGTTTCTCTGTGAGTTGAATTCAAACACCCAAAAGTAGTTTCTCAGAAATCTTCTTTCTAGTTGTTATCTGAGGATATTTCCTTTTTCAGTATAGGCCTCAATGTGCTCTCATATATCACTTTGCGGATTCCACAAAAACAGGATTTGCAAACTGCTCCATGAAAAGAAAGGTGTAACTCTGTGAGATGAATTCACACACCGTAAAGCAGTTTCTCAGAAAGCTACTTTCTAATTTTCACATGAGTATACATTTTTTCCACTATAGGCCTCAATGTGCTCCTAAATATCCATTTGCAGATTCCAAGAAAACAGTGTTAGCAAACTGCTCCATGAAAAGAAAGCTGTAGCTGTGTGGGATTAATTCATACATCACAAAGAACTTTGTCAGAAAGTTTCCTTCTAGTTTTTATCTGAGAATATTTCATTTGTCACCATATTCATCAAAGCAATCAAAAATATCCCTTCTCAGCCAGGCGCGAAGGCTCAAACCTGTAATCCCAGCACTTGGGAGGCCGAGACAGGTGGATCACGAGGTGAGGAGATTGAGACCATCCTGCTTAACACAGAGAAACCCCGTCTGTACTAAAAAATACAAAAAGCTAACCAGGCAAGCTGGCGGGCACCTGTAGTCCCAGTTACTCATGAGGCTGCGGCAGGAGAATGGCATAAACCCAGGAGGTGGAGGTTGCAGTGAGCTGAGATCTGGCCACTGCACTCCTGCCTGGGCAACAGAGTGAGACTCCATCTGGAAAAAAAAATCCCTTCTCCCTTCTCAGATACCCCAAAACAGTGCTACCAAATTGATCCATGTAAAGAATCCTGTAACTCTGTGAGATGAATTAACATATCACAAAACAGTTTCTCAGAAAGCTTCTTTCTAGTTTTTATATGAGGATATTCCCTTTGTCACCCTAAGCTTCAATGAGATTCAAAATATCAGATTGTAGATCCCAAGAAAACAGTGGTAGCAAACTGCTTAATGAAAATTACAGTGTAACTCTGTGAGATGAATTCACCCATCTCAAAGAGGTTTCTCAGCAAGCTTCTTTTTGGTTTTCATCTGAGGATATTTCCTATTTTACGATCAGCCTCAACACGCACCCAAATATCCCTTTGCAGATTTCATGAAAACAGTGTTAGCAAACTGCTCCATGAAAAGAAAGGTGTAGCTCTGCAAAATGAATTCACATGTCACAAAGAACTTTCTCATAAAACGTCTTTCTAGTTTTTATCTGAGGATATTTCCTTTGTCACCATAGGCTTCAAAGAGATCTAAATTATCCCTTCTCAGACTGCCCAAAAACAGTGCTACCAAACTGTTCCATGAAAATAATCATGTAACTCTGTGAGATGAGTTAACGCTTCAGAAAGCAGTTCTCAGAAATATTTTTCTAGTGTTTATCTAAGGATATTTCCTTTGTCACCAAAGGCTTCAATACGACTGAAAATATTCCTTCTCAGGTTCCCCAAAAATAGGGCTACAAAACTGCTCCATGAAAAGAATCATGTAAAACTGTGAGATGAATTAACAAATCACAAAACAGTTTCTCAGAAAGCTTCTTTCTAGTATTTTTGGAAGGATAGTTCCTATTTCATCATAGGCCTCAAAGAACTCACGAATATCCCTCTGCAGATTCCACAAAGACAGTGTTAGCAAAATGTTCCATGAAAAGAAAGGTGTATCTCTGTGAGATGAATTCACATATCACTAAACAGTTTCTTAGAAAGCTTCTTTCTGTTTTTTGTCTGGGGATAATTCGTTTGTCACCATATTCTTCAATGCACTCCCAAATATGCTATTGCAGATTCCACTAAAACAATGTTATCAAACTCCTCAGTGAAAACAACTGTGTATCTCCATGAGTTGAATTCAGACATCCAAAAATAGTTTCTCAGAAATCTTCTTTCTAGTTTTTTTCTGAGGATATTTCCTTTTTCACAGTAGGCCTCAATGCACTCCCATATATCACTTTGCAGATTCCAAAAAAACAGGGTTTGCAATCTGCTTCATGAAAAGAAATGTGTAACTCTGGGAGATGAATTCACACATCACAAATAGCTTCCTCAGAAAGCTTCTTTCTAGTTTGTATCTGAGGATATTTCCTTTATCACCATAGGCATCAATGTGATCCAAAATATCCCTTCTCAGATTCCCCAAAAACAATGCTACCAATCTTCTCCATTAAAAGTATGGTGTAACTCTGTGAGATGAATTCAAACATCACACAGCTTTTTCTCAGAAATCTTTTTTCTAGTTTTGGTCTGAGTATATTTCCTTTTTCACCATTTGCCTCAATGCACTCGCAAATATCCCTTTGCAGATTCCACGAAAACAGTGCTTGCAAACTGCTCCATGAAAAGAAAGGTGTAAGTCTCTGAGTTGAATTCCCACATGAGAAAGAAGTTTCTCAGAAAGCTTATTTTGTTTTTTTTTTCTTAGGAATTTTCCTTTATCACCATAGGCTTCAATGCACTCCCAAATATCCTTTTGCAGATTCCACAAAAACAGTGTTATCATGCTGCTCAATGAAAACAACAGTGTATCTCTGTAAGATGAATTCACACATCCAAAAGTTGTTTCTCAGAAAGTTCCTTTCCAGATTTTATCTGAGGATATTGACTTTTGACCATAGGCTTAAATGTGATCCATAATGTACCATTGCAGATTCCCCAAAAAAGGGTAAGCACACTTCTCAATGAAAAAACGGTGTAACTCTGTGAAGTTAATTCACACATCACAAGGAAGTTTCTCAGAATGTTTTCTTCTAGTTTTTATCTGAGGATATATCCTTTGTCACTGTAGGCGTCAATGTGATCCAAAATATCCCTTCTCAAATTCCCCAAAAACAGTGCTACCAAACTGCTCCATGAAAAGTTTTGTGTAAATCAATGAGATGAATTCACGAATCACAAAGTAGTTTCTCAGAAAGCTTCTTTCTAGTTTTTGTCTGAGGATATATCCTTTGTCACCATAAACTTCAATGCACTCTGAAATATCCCATTGCAGATTCCAAGAAAACAGTGTTAGTGAACTGCTCAATGAACAGAACAGTGAAACTCTGTGGGATAAATACACACATCACAAAGAAGTCTCTAAAAGTTTATTTCTAGTATTTATCTGAGGATATTTACTTTTTCACCGTAGGCCTCAATGCACTCCCAAATATCCCTCTGCAAATTCCACAACAACAATGTTAGCAAAGTGCTCCATGAAAAGGAAAGGTGTAACTCTGTGAGATGAATTCAAACATCACAAAGAACTTTCTCAGAAATCTTCTTTGTATTTTTTATCTGAGGATATTTACTTTGTCACCATAGGCTTTAATGAGATCCAAAATATCCCCTATCAGATTAACCAAAAACAGTGCTACCAAACTGCTCCATGAAAAGCATGGTGTAACTCTGTGAGATGAATTAACACATCACAAAGCTGTTTCTCAGATAGCATCTTCTGGTTTTTGTATGAGGATATTTCCTTTGTCACCATAAGCTTCAAAGTGCTCCGAAATATCA
>NW_016808850.1:16708-18629 GCF_001698545.2 Rhinopithecus bieti
AAAATAGGGTTAGCAAACTGCTCCATGAAAAAAAAACGTGTAAATCTGTGAGATGAATTCACAGATCACAAGGCAGTTTCTCAGAAAACTTTTTTTGGTTTTTATTTGAGGATATTTCCTTTGTCAACATAGGTTTCAATGCACTCCCAAATATCCTTTGTAGATTCCTTGACAACAGTGTTAGCAAATGGCTCCAAGAAAAGAATCATTTAACTCTATGAGATGAATTCACAAATTACAAAGCAGTTTCTCAGAAAGCTCTCTCCAGTTTTATCTGAGGATATTTCCTTTTCACCACAGGCTTCAATGTGATTCAAAATACCCGTTCTCAGATTCCCCAAAAACAGTGCTACCAAACACATCCATGGAAAGGATTGTGTAACTCTGTGAGATGAATTAACACATCACATAGCGGTTTCTCAGAAGTTTTCTTACTAGTTTTTATATGAAGATACTTTGTTGTCACCATAAATTTCAATGTGTCCTAAAATATCCCCTTTCAGATTCCAAGAAAACAGTGTTAGCAGACTGCTAAATGAAAAGAACAGTGTACCTCTGTGAGATGAATTCACATACCAACGCAGTTTCTCAGAAAGCTTCTTTCTAGTTTTTATCGGGGGATATTTCCTATTTCACCATAGGCCTCCATGAGCTCCCAAATATCCCTTTTCAGATTCCACGAAAACAGCATTAGCAAACTTCTCCATGAAAAGAGCAATGTAACTCTGTGATATGAATTCACACATCACAAAGAACTTTCTCAGAAACATTTTTTCTAACTTTTATCTGAGGATATTTCCTAAGTCACCACAGTCTTCAATGCCATCCAAAGTATCCCTTCTCAGATTCTCCAAAAACCGTGCTACCAAACTCATCCAGGAAAAAGATAATGTAACTATGTGAGAAGAATTAACACATAACAAAGCAGTTTCTCAGGAAGTTTCTTTCTAGTTTTTACATGAGGATATATGTTTTGTCACCCTAAGCTTCAATGTGCTCCTAAATATGCCATTGCAGATTCCAAGAAAACAGTGTTAGCAAACTGCTCAATGAAAAGAACAGTGTTACTCTGTGACTTGATTTCACACATCACAAAGCAGTTTCTCAGAAAGCTTCTTTCTATTATTTCTGTGAGGATATTTCCTTTTTCACAATAGACCTCAATGTGCTCCCAAATATCCCTTTGCAGATTCCACGAAAACAGTGTTATCAACAGCTCCATGAAGAGAAAGATGTAACTGAATGAAATGTTTTCACACATCACAAAGAATTTTCTCAGAAATCTTCTTTCTAGTTTGTATCTGAGGATATTTACTTTTTCACCTTAACCTTCAATGGCATCCAAAATATCCCTTCTCAGATTTCAAAAAAACATCAATATCAAGCTAATCCATGAAAAGAATCATATAACACTGTAAGATGAATTTACAAATCACAAAGCAATTTCTCAGAAAGTTTCTAGTTTTAGTCTGAGAGTATCTCTTTTTTCACAATAAACTTCAAGGTGCTCTGAAATATCCCATTGCAGATTCCAGGAAAACAGTGTTAGAAATATGCTAAATGAAAAGATCAGTGTAACAGTCTGAGTTGAATTCACACAACAAAAAGTGGTTTCTCAGAAAACTTCTTTTTAAGTTTTTTATGAGGATATTTCCTTTTTCACTATAGGCTTCAATGCACTCCCAAATATCCCTTTGCAGATTCCACAAAAATTGTGTTAGCAAAGTGCTCCATGAAAAGACAGATGTAACTCTCTGAGAGGAATTCACACATCACAAAATACTTTCTCAGACAGCTTCTTTCTAGTATTTATCTGAGGATATTTCCTTGGACACCATAGGCTTCAATGCGATCCAAAATGTGCCTTTTCAGATTCCCCAAAAAGAGTGCTAAAAACTGATCCATGAAAAGAATTGTGTAA
>NW_016808850.1:20988-23548 GCF_001698545.2 Rhinopithecus bieti
CATGAAAAGAAAGGTGTAACTCTGTTACATAAATTCCCACATCACAAAGAACTTTCTCAGAAAGCTTCTTTCTAGTTTTTATATGAGGATATTTCCTTAGTCACCATAGACATCAATCTAATCCAAAATATCTCTTCTCAGATTCCCCAAAAACAGTGCTCTCAAACTGATACATGAAAATAATTGTGTAATGTTCTGAGACGAATTAAGACATCTCAAAGCAGTTTTTCAGAAAGCATATTTCTAGTTTTTATATGAGCATATTAACTTTGTCACCATCAGCTTCAATCCCATCCAAAATATCCCTTCTCAGATTTCCCAAAAACTGTGCTACCAAACAAATCATGTAACTCTGTGAGAAGAATTTACACATCACAAAGCAGTTTCTCAGAAACTTCTTTCTAGATTTTCTCTGAGAATATTTCCTTTGTCACCATAAGGTTCAATGTGCTCTGAATTATCCCATTGCAGATTCCAAGAAAACAGTGTTAGCGATCTTCTCAGTGAATAGAACAGTGTAACTCTCTGATATGAATTCACAGATCACAAAGCAGTTTCTCAGAAATCTTCTCTCTAGTTTTTGTCTGAGAATATTCCCTTTTTCATAATAAGCTTCAATGCGCTTTGAAATATGCCATTATAGATTCCAAGAAAACAGTGTTAGCAAACTGTTCAATGAAAAGGACAGTGTAACTCAATGAGCTGAATTCACACATCTCAAAGCAGTTTCTCAAACAGCTTCTTTTTGGTTTTTATCTGAGGATATTTCCTTTGTCACCATAGGCTTCAATGCGCTCCCAAATATCTTTTTGCTGATTCTATGATAACAGTGTAATCAAACTGGTCAATGAAAAGAATGCTGTAACTCTGTGAGATGAATTCACAAATCACAAAACAGTTTTTCAGAAAGCTTTCTTCTTGATTTTATCTGAGGATATTTCTTTTTTCACTGTAGGCCTCAATGTGCTCCCAAATATCCCTTTGCAGATTCCACAAAAACTGTTAGCACACTGTTCTATGAAAGGAAAATTGTAACTCTGTGAGATGAATTCACACAGCACAGAGAACTTCCTCAGAAAGCTTCTTTCTAGTTTTTATCTGAGGATATTTTCTTTTTCACAGTGGACGTCAATGTGATCCAAAATATCCTTTCTCAGATTCCATGAACACAGTGCTAACACAGCGATCTATGAAAAGTTTTCTGTTTTGCTGTGAGATGAATTAACATATTTCAAAGTGGTTTCTCAGAAAGTTTCTTTTTCCTTTCTATATGAGGCTATTTCATTTGTCATGATAGGCTTCAATGTGATCCAAAATATCCCTTCTCAGATTCCCCAAAGCAGTGCAATCAAACTGCCACATGAAAAGAATTGTGTAGCTCTGAGATGAATTCATAAATCACAAAGCAGTTTCTCAGAAACACTGTTTCTAATTTTTGTGTGAGGATATTTCCTTTGTCACCATAACATTCAATGTGCTCTGAAATATCCCATTGCAGATTCCAAGAAAACAGTGCTAGCAAACTGCTCAGTGAAAAGAACAGTGTAATTCTGTGAGATGAATTGACACAACACAAAGTAGTTTGTCAGAAACTTTCATTTTGGTTTTCATCTGAGGATATTTCTCTTGTCACCATAGGCTTCAATGCACTCCCAAATATTCTATTGCAGATTCCATGAGAAAGGTGATTTAATCTGAGGATATTTCCTTTTTCACCATAGGCCTCAATGTGCTCTGAAATATCCTTTGCAGATTCCATGAATACAGTGTTAGCAAACTGATCCATGAAAAGAAAGGTGTAACTCAGTGAGACGAATTCACACATCACAAAGAACTTTCTCAGAAAGCTTCATTCTGGTTTTTAATCTGAGGATATTTCCTTTGTCACCATAGGCTTCAATGTGATCCAAGATATCTCCTTTCAGAGTGAGCTCCCAAATATCTGATTGCAGATTCCACGAAAACTGTTATCTAACTGCACAGTGGCAATGACAGTGTAACTCTGTGAGACGAATTCACACATCATAAAGTAGTTTCCCAGCGAGCTTGTTTCTAGTTTTATCTGAGGATATTTCCTTTGTCAGCCTAGGTTTCAATGTGACCCACAATATCCTTTCTCAGGTCCCCCCAAAACACTGCTATCAAACTGTTCTATGAAAAGAATGGTGTAACTCTGTGAGATGAATTCACGTATCACAAAGATGTTTCACAGAAAGCTTCTCTCTAGTTGTTATCTCAGGATATTTCCTTTTTCACCGTAATCCTCAAGACGTTCCCAAATATCTCATTGCAAATTACATGAAAAAAGTGTTAGCAAACTTCTCAATGAAAAGAATGGTGTAACTCTTTGAGATGATTTCACACATCACAAAGCAGTTTCACGGTAAGTTTCTTTTTGGTTTTTATCTGAGGATATTTCCTTTGTCAATGCAGGCTTCAATGTGTTCCCAAATATCTTATTGCAGATTCCATGAAATCAATATTATGAAAACGCTCAGTGAAAACAATGGTGCAACTTTGTAAGATGAATTCACACATCACAAAACTGTTTTCAGAAAAA
>NW_016808851.1:0-77630 GCF_001698545.2 Rhinopithecus bieti
CCACTATAGAGGGGTGGAAACTGAAGGACAGGGTGACAGGTTTCATCAAGAGTAAAAAATATCCAAGTCTTAATTAAGAATATCTATACATATGCATTTGAAATGGCATAAAGACTCCCTGGAAAGATTCAAAGAATCCAATATTGTCTAATTCCCGGCTGTGGCTAACGAGAGTGGACCCAAGCAGGGACGGGGAGTCTTTCCCACATGACTTTTCATGGTTTCGATCCTGAAACAGGTGAAAATATGTAGGTGAAGAAGTAAGAAAGAGTGGGGCCAGGAGCCCCAGGGAGGGTCACCGGATGGGCTCAGCCTGATCTGTTGTGGGCCCCGAGGGTCCTGGGACGCAGAATATGAGCAGGGACGTGCGGGTCTGCCTCAGTGAGGAGGCACTGGTTCTAGATATTTACCAAACGGTGTTGTCACAGGGGGGATATTATAGGCGATTGCTGATTTCAACCACAGATGACTTTGGCGGAAAGTTCCGCTCCTGGGAGTTTCAGTTTCCGCCCCTCCGCGTCCTCTCTGGCTTCTGCGAGCTCCGCCCAGGGCGTCTGCTTCGCCCGAGCTCCGGACCCAGGTCCCGCCCTGTGGAGACCCCGGAGTGGGTGCCCCGCTGCCGGCCGATACCCCCGGGCCTCCGGGTCCACAGTGTCCGGAAAAAAAACGGCCTTTCAAAGACCTGGGATGACTCGCTGGTCGCGGCAACAGACCCGCGGTTCCCGTGTCAGAAGAATCAAGGAAATGCGGGGCCTGGTGGGGTGAGGAGCACGAGGTTCCTGCTTCATCCTCGCCGGGACTTTGTCACCGGCTCAGTGTGTAGACCTCACCGTCCCGCTCGAATCCATGGGGCTCCGACAGTGTGGGCCCCGCGAGGACCCCCATCCTCCTTGCCCTGGGGCAGCTACTAGGTCCTGAGTGTCCAGGGTCCGGAAGGGGCGTCAAGTTGTCGCCTCCTGGATCCCACCGCTCGCAGTCCAGGGCTCCTAGTTTAAATGCTGGCCTGGGAGCCCGGAGCATGGATGTCGTGGGGCGGAGAAAACCTTGGGATGGTTGGAAATGAAGGATGGGAGGGAGAACCCGAGAAAGGGAGAGGAAGGAAGCAGGTAGGGCCAGAGAATAAAGAGAAACCTCTGCCAGGAAAATGGGAAGAGGATGACACACGCATAGCCCTACACTCCAACTCTCCCTCTCCTGCTCTCTGCCTTGTAAGGAACGCAGGCCCCACCCCCTCCAGCCCCACTGTGTTTGGGGTCACCCATTCCAGCGGGGTGAGGCGTCCCCTTGTGGGTGCGGTTGGCATTTCCCTGAGGGCTGTGGACACTGAGCACCTTTTCCTGGTTTCACTGCTATTTGCATTCTTCTAATGCCAATGGGCAAGGGGAGGTCCCCAAACGCAGGTGGGACAGCGACCCCAGGCGGTGCGGGGCTCTTGGCAGCGCATGGGGTAGTGAATTCGAAGATGAGTAGGAAAATAGAGAAAGGATGGAGATTTATTGTAAAAGGAAAAGTAAATACTCAAATAAAGGGTGTGTAGGGAAACTCAAGAGAGAGGCAGGGGCAAGGGGGCTTGGGGCTGCCATCTTTCTGGGTTTCTTCAACCAACGGGTGGAATACTCATGAAAATTCCTGGTTTTCTTAGTACTCTGGTGCCTCGAATTTTTATACCAAATATGAGTATTCTCAGAACTGCTAGGGAGTTTACTAGTATGTTAATCAGCATGTAATGAGGTCCTACGTGAAATCTGGGTCAAATCCAGGGCCATGTTGGGTCCACTCATTCTTAGCTTGGTCCACACGCTGTTTTTCAGCAACTTATCAGCCCACAGCCCCTGCAGATATTTCAACAGATTCCTTTTGCTCGTCACCTGAAACTGCTGCCTAAAATTTTCTATTCTTTTGAGATCACCGTGTAGTTTACCTGTCTCACATTGGAGAAATGTCTATTCAAATTCCTTGCATATATTTAAATTGGCTTACTTCACTTTATAATATTGAGTTGCAAGAGTTCTTGATATATTCAGAATAACAATCCCTTACCAGATACATGATTTTCAATTATTTTCACTCATTCTGGAAGGTTTTTTTTGTTTGTTTGTTTGTTTGTTTGTTTTGTTTTTACCTTCTGAATGAAGTCCTTTTTGAAGCACAAAAGTTTTACATTTGCATGAAATGAAATTAAACTACCTTTTATTGTGCTATTTGTGCTACTGGCTTCAGGGAAGGAGGGGTGGGCAGGAAGCCCCCTAGAGTCCCTGTCTCCCTCCACAGCAACTCAACCAGAAAATCCATTCACCATTCATACAGGCATGTTATCACACACACACACACACGCACACACACACAGAGACATGCAGGCACTGTCTCTCACATACATTCACACCATGCAGGCACACACACACACACACACACAAATGCATGCAGAAATATAGACACAGCCATGCACATACATGGACACAAACAAAGACACACAGAAACACACGGGAGAAACACGCGTGTCATCTTGAGAGTTGTCATGTGGGGCCCATCCTGCCCATGCACCTTTCGTCTCGCCAGCTGTCTCCCAATACATGAAGGAGTTCTGAAGCCCTCAAGCAGGCAGTCACTGTGTGATCTGAAACACTCAGACAGCTCTTCACTCTGACTTATCTTCCTGGTCCCCCCGGGATGAAGCAGCATCCTGTTGGTTTTCACTGTAGCAGAAGAGAATTCTCCCCGGGGCAGAACTGCTGGGCCACCAGAGAGCACCCCTCTGCTCTTTGCTCTCAAGGCATCTTGATCTGCAGGGCAGAAGGAACTGCCCCAATCCTCAAAAATGAACTCTTTATGGATTCCTCTTCCGCATGATGCCAACATCTCTTTTGTCTTCTCTGTAGCCCTTGGCTGTGGATCCCAAGCTGTGTGCCAAGGAGCTCAGGGCACAAACTCGCTGTGAGCAAACCCTCTGGGCTTACTGAACTATTTGCAAGATGAGCAGTGCCATCTGCTGGAAAACACTAGAAAGTACCAGTCCAAGGTATTTTATAGTTTCAACATCAGACTATGCACCATTACAGGTTACAGGTGTGCATCATCACGCCTGGCTGATTTTTGTATTTTTAGTAGAGACGGAGTTTCACCATGTTGGTCAGACTGTTCTCAAACTCCTGACCTCATGATCTTCCCACCGCGGCTTCCCAAAAAGCATTTTTTCATGTTTGCTGGCCACTTGCAGGTCTTCTTTTGAAAAGTGTCTGTTCACATTCTTTACTTGGGATTTTGTTCTTGCTAGTTAAGTTCCGTGTAGATTCTGGATATTAGAGCTTTGCCAGACACACAGATTGCAGATATTTCTCCCATCCTATAGGCTGTTTACTGTGTTGCTAATTTTTTTTTTAAACTCTTCAGTTTAATGAGGTCCCATTTGTGAATTTTGTTTTTATTGTTGTTGCAAATGCTTTTGGTGTCTTCTTCATGATATCTTTGTCAGGTACTATGTCCAAAGTGGCACTTCCTAGCTTATCTTCCAGGATTTTTATGGTTTTAGGACTTACATTTAAATCTTTAATTAATGTCGAGTTATTTTGCATATATGGTGAAAGGTAGAGGTTCAGTTTCATTCTTCTGCACATGGCTAGCCAGTTATCCCAGCACCATTTGTTGAATTAGGACTCTTTCCCCATTGCTTGTTTTTGCTGATTTTGTTGAAGGTTAGAAGGTGTGAAGGTTTCTTTCTGAGCTCTATTCTGTTCCACTGATCTAAGTGTCTGTTTTTGTACCAGTACCATTCTGTTTTGATCACCGCAGCCTTATATTATAGTTTGAAGTCAGGCAATGTGATGCCTCTGGCTTTGTTCTTTTTGCTTATGATTGTTTTGGCTATTTGGGCTCTTTCTTAATTCCAGATAACTTTTAGATTAGGTTTTTCTAATCTGTGAAAAATGACATTGGTATTGATAGAGATAGTGTTGCATCTATAAATTGCTTTTGGAAGTATGGCCATTTTAACTATATTGATTCTCCAACCCATCAGTATGAAATATTTTCCCATGTATTTGTGTTGTCTCTGATTTTTTTCAGCCATGTTTTGTAGATCCTCTTTTTCCATACAAAATCTGGTAGAATTCCATGGTGTCTATGTACCACATTTTTTTTTTCCATTCAATTCACTGTTCCTGGGCACTTAGATTCTGATTCTGTGTCCTTGCTAGTGAGAATAGCACTGCAATGAACATATTGACGCAGTTGTCTTTTTGATAAAATGAATTCTTTTCCTTTGGGTATATCCCGAGCAGTGGGATTGGGGGATTGAATGGTGGTTCCATTTTAAGTTCTTGGAGGAATCTCCAAACTGCTTTCCATAGTGGCTGAACACGTTTGCTTTCCCACCAACAGTGTCTGTTCCCTTTTCTCTGCAGCCTCACCACCATCTCCGACTTTATGACGGGTAAGAGACGGTAACTCATTGCAGTTTTGATTTGCACTTATCTGATGATTAGTGATATTGAGCATCTTTTATGCTTGTTGACCAATTGTAGGTCTTCTTTTGAAAAGTATCGGTTCGTGTCTTTGCCCAATGTTAATTGGGTTTTTTCTTCTTGCTTGTTGAATTGTTTAAGTTCCTTGTAAATTCTGGATATTGAACCTTTGTCAGATGCATACTTTGCAAATAGTTTTCCCCATTCTACAGGCTGTCTGTTTAGTGTGTTGCTAGTTTCTTTTTCTGTGCAGAAGCTCTTTAGTTTAATGAGGTCCCATTTGTCAATTTTTTGTTGTTGTTTCAATTGTTTTTAGTGTCTTCTTCATGAAATCTTTGCCAGGTCCTATGTCCGCATTGGTATGTCTTAGGTTATATTCTAGGATTTTTACAGTTTTAGTACTTACATTTAAATCTTTCACCCATATCAAGTTATTTTATATGTATGGGGAGAGGTAGGGGTTTAGTTTCCTTCTTCTGCATATGGCTGGCTGGATATCCCAGCACTAATTTTCGAATAGGGAGTCTTTCCCACATTGCTCATTTCTGTTGAAGATTAGATGGCGGTAGGTGTGCAGGTTTATTTCAGGGCTCTGCATTATTTTATTTACTAAATAAAATAATCATTAATGTAATATTTTCATATTAAATAATTAAAAATTTCTACAACAGGCACTGTGGTTCATGTCTGCAATTCCAGAGCATCGGGAGGCCAAGGTGGGAGGACTGCTCAAGGCCAAGATTTGAAGACCATCCTGGGCAACATAGGAAGACTCTATCTCTACCTAAAATAAAACAATTTGCCGGGCCTAGTGCCATGCGCCTGTAGTCTCAGCTATTCTAGAGGCTGAGTCTAGAGGATCACTTGAGCTCAGAAGTTGGAGATTACAGTTAGTGATAAGTATGCCGCTTCACTCCAATATGGTTGACAGAATGAGAAACTGTAAAAAGCCATAAAAATAAAAAGGATTATANGCAAACCCCACGGGTTCATGTGACTGACTTTTAAAAAATCCTTCTCTTGAGCATCCTCTACTCTTCACCTTCCACCTTAATTCCTGGAACCCAAGCCACTTTCTGTAGGAAGGCAGTCCTGCACTCCAACCTTTTCCATTAGGTGTACCAAGGCTCTCCCAGGCCCCTCCTCCTGGGATTACACCCAGGTCTCTCTCTTAGCCTCAGAGATGGAATCCCCCTTCCCTTGTCACACCTCATGTAAAACTACCATGAAGCACCTAACTCAATTAAGAGGACTGCCCATGTCTGAATTCCTGCTGCCTGCAGGCCACACACCCTTCGTGAATAGGAACCTGCTCTGAATCATGCCCGAACTTGTTAAACCTCAAGCTCAACAGACACTGAGCCTTGTTATGGGCCCCTCCATTTCCCTCTGGACTCTGAAGGTGAGAATCCATCAGTACTCAGGGCTGAGCTGCCCAGGTCATTGCCAACAGGCAACACAAGGTCTCATTCACCTGTCTCATGTCAGGATGAGAAGGTCTCAGCCACAGGGAGGGGTGGGACTCTGGGAATTCTCTTTCCCCGTCCTGCCTCCTCACCCACCTGCTCCTTGTTCAACTTCCAATTCTGCCCACAGTACCTGTCACTCTAAAGGACTCTCCTCAGATGCCAGGCAGGATGAAGCAGGGGAGGATAATGAGGAGGCAGCAAAGGATGAGGGTGGTGGCCGTGGCCCTGAGCTGGGTTTTGCCTGAGGACATGGTGAGTGGTGCTGAAATGGAAACATAACAGTGACAACCCTTGTCCAGGCCCCAAATCTGAGGAGACACCTCCTCAGTTCCTGCCACCCTAGGTCATCCCAGAAGGCAAAAGTTTTTTCCCCTCCCCCCTGGTGTGGGGCAGCTGGTGTGACAGGTCCTGGGTTAGGAAGGGAGAGGGAGTGTCCCTTGTCCTCAGGGAGCTCACAAAGCTGCTGAGCGAAGCAAGGTGACAGCACACCCACCCTCCTGCTGTGGTGGAAGAGGAGGTGATGCTCCAGAGTTGCAGAGGGGAGGGTCTCTGGGCTGGTGTTGGAGGTGGTTTTGATGGATTTCCAGCAGACGAGGGAAAGGAAAGGAAAAGTGATTATAAAAAGAGGAAACACTAAGGAGAAAGGTCTGAAAACACAGTGACACCTGCAGTTTCAAGGCCGGTGAGAAATCCACAGTGCGGGGAGCAGAAGCAAATGCAATGAGGAATAGGAGTCAGGAGGGAGAAGGGAGAGGAGGACGGGAGAGCACAGGCATGCCAGCACCCCCAGGAGGAGCGCCCCATGAGGGGGTCATTTTAACATAAACATATACACTGGGATGACTGAAACTGAACTCAAGAACTAGTTTCTTGAGATCACCGTTTCCGATCTCATTCCAGATCCCCGTTTCTTTTACAGCTGTTACCTCCTGCACTTGGCTCCAGGGTGCTGTCCATGTCCATCAAGAAGTCCCCAAGCCATCTTGTGCAGTCTGCCATTGAGATGTAATGGAAGGACATGGTCACATCCTTGTCATTCTCCCACTTTTCTTTCATCTTTCTAGCTCCAGGATGAACCATTTTCCACATTCTGTTCTCTGAGTCAAAGAGGAGGAAGACCTGTCCATCGAAACTGAACTGCCAAGATCCACTGCTGTGTCCTTTGGCTTTCTGTTCACAAAACATCCTGGCCTGCAGGGTGAGGGGTTCTGCCCCCGTCAGAGAGAGATCAGCTCTGGTCTTGACAAATTTTATACCCACATCCTGTTCCCCTTACAATTTCCTGGCCTTACTCTCTCTGCCACATCTTGGCCTTGCCTCTACACCTCTTGAGGGGTGAGATGACCCTCCTATCTTTTTTTCTTTTTTTTTTTTTTTTGAGACGGAGTCTCGTTCTGTCACCCAGGCTGGATGGAGTTCAGTGGCACAATCACTGCAAGCTCCGCCTCCCGGGTTCACACCATTCTCCTGCCTCAGCCTCCCAAATAGCTGGGACTACAGGCGCCCACCACCATGCCCAGCTAATTTTTTGTATTTTTAGTACAGATGGGTTTTCACCATGTTAACCAGGATGGTCTCGATCTCCTGACCTTGTGATCCATCTGCCTTGGCCTCCCAAAATGCTGAGATTACAGGCTTGAGCCACCACGCCCAGACTTTTTTTTCCTTCGAGATAAAGTCTCACTCTGTTGCCCAGGTTGGAGTGCAATGGCACCACCTCAGCTTTCTGCAGTCTCTGCCTCCTGGGTTCAAGGGATCCTCCTGCCTCAGTCTCCCAAGTAGCTGGGATTACAGGTGTGCACCACCACACCCAGCTAATTTTTGCATTTTTAGTAGAGACAATGTTTCACCATGTTGGTCAGGCTGGTCTCGAATTCCTGACCTTGTGATCGGCCCACCTCGGCCTCCCAAAGTGCTGGGATTACAGGCATGAGCCACCACGCCCAGCCCCCATTTGTATTTTTACTTGAAAACTATAAATGCCTCTAACCTACCACTGTATCTGCTCCCTCCTGTCCTGGGCCATCTGAAACTTACCCCTGGGTGTGTAATTCTCCAGCTGAATGTCAATGTCATGCTCTGTGAGGATGTCCACCACCTGTCTCAGTACTGGGTTCTGTGCTTTCCAGGGCTTTGTGACATTTAGTTTCTTCCCCAGGGGACTGACGGGTGTGACTGTCTTGTTGCCACAGTCATAGTGAAGAAAAGTCTTTTTATCCACCTGGCCTTGAACCGCACACCACCGTGGTCCAGGTCTGAACTTAGGGATGATGGTGATGTCATAGCAAAGAGAGTGAGGGTCTGTGGAGAAAGGCAGGTGAGGGGTGGGTGGGGAGAGAAAGACCCCTAGTTAACTCTCCTCCACACTGTGACAATAAGAGGATGCCTCTGGCAGGCTGGGCTGGCCCAGATAGGAGTGCCCCCTCCAGAACTGTGGTGTCCACAAGTTTAAGGCGAGTGCTTGCCCCTCGCATGAGGACAAGGACGAGGAGGAGGAGGAGGAGGAGGTCTCTGCCTGCTGAGAAATCACATGTCCCCAGACATGTCCCACTGCCCCTCTGCCCACATTGGTCAACACATGACCTTGCTAGAGGGGTGCCAGGCCCTGCTAAGAGAGGAAGGGCCTGGATGGCAGAGGATGCTTCAGCAGCAGCCCAAGTGGACGCTGTGGGAGGTGAGAGAGGGTGTGGGGGCTAACCCCTGAGGATGCTGGTGCATTGGTGGGATGGACGAGGATGGACAAATCTAACTAACTAGGGTTAATCTAGAGAAAGAAGAGTTAATTTTCATTGTCACGGAATTTAACATGTTGGCAAAGCCCCTGGTGAAGAGTGCTCATCTGCTATGAGGATGCCTTCAAACCTTGGAAAAAGGGATGGTCCATGCAGCAAGAAATAGAAAATCTGAATATCTAAGGCAGGTAGTAGAGGGAGGGATCACAGGATCAGAGAAGTGCCCATGCCAGAGGGGTCTAAGTGTGAAAATCCAGAACAGTTTCCATCCACTGTGCTCATGGGAAACCTGGAGGACTCCTGTTTACCTGGCATATAAAGAAGGCCCCATGAGAAGGCACCAGAATGGAATGAAGCTTAGGGATGCCTATTGCTGAAGACCAGGTTTGGGAGTAGGAGATGCTGTTCCAGAAATGGGCTCCCAGTAGTAATGGGATGAAAAATTCTGAAATTACAGATTCCAGGTGGAGGCTGTCAACTGTCAGGAGCAAGGAGGGTGCAATGATGGAAATGATTAGAGAAGTCACAATGCCAGCTGGGAACCTCAGTTATACAAAGTTATGCCCATGGCTCATAGAACAAAGGGGTCCAAGGTCCAAAAGAAATGGAAACCCAACCCGGATACTGCTGGATTTAAATAATTACAAGAAACAGATAAAACAAATGATGGATGACCAGGAGGCTGAAAGTAGCCAGTCCTTCAAGAACAAGGCGGCTTTGCCCAATTTGCAGAATGAAGCCACTTCTCAGACCCTGAACCCATGACTAGAAGAAGACACCAGTTTCCAGTGAGGAAGGACCCTTTAACCCCGCAGCAAGTACAATGAGTCCTTGTGACCCTCTACAAAGATATTTATGGCAACTAGAGTTTGCTGTGAAGGGCAATTTTGTAAACATGTAAAGGTGTGCAGGGAATATATTCTCCATTGTAACTACTCAACTCTGCTGTTGTAGCTCAAAAGCAGCCATAGGCAATCCATGAATGATGAGTGAGGCTGGACATGCCTTAAGTGCCAATGACCCAACACCCCCTAAGATCCTAGAGATACATGTGCTTACAATGTCGAATTGGAAAATCACAGTGTAGATTCCGTGTGAATGTTCAGAGGCAAGGCAATGCCACTCACAGCAAGGAAATCTCAACATTAAACAGTTGCTTCTGTAGAGTACTGCGCCTTGGCAAAGATGGGACCTTTGGCCATGGAAGGACAGTGACCATCCAGCCCCAGAGCTGCCCATTACTAGTGGGCTTCTCACCCTCTAGGTCATTAGGAAGATAGGCACGGCAGCGAGAAGACGCAGGTGGTTCTCCTGTGATGGGCAGGAGCAGTGCCACTGGGAACCAAGAAACTGCACAAGCAGTTGACCCCGATCCCCAGGACACCACGTGGCTGCACCCTCTCACCCTCAGATCACACCTGAGGCTTCAGGGAAGGTCCCTGATGGTCCCCATGGACCGTAGATGCCACTCAGCAGCAAAGGAGGGGAGAGTAAGCCCCCAACTATGGGACTCCCACTCCCATCACATCCACACCACCCAGAAGCACAGGTAAGGTAGGACCGCTCTCCAACTGGCCCCCGAGACATTACTTGTAGATGACACCCTAGGGGATGGAGCACTATTCACTGGGACACTGTAATCCCCTCATCTGGGATCAGCAACCTAGGACAGGGTTCAAATCTGGTCCCCCCTCATTTGCAGGTTGCCATTGCCTGCTGTTGCTCTACAAAGGGACAGGACTGGACACAGAGATTGGAACCTAAGGCTTGCAAAGATCACAGGGCATCCTTCCTCCCTTTCTAAAAAGGCTTTACTGACCCCTGTCTACACAGTGACTGTTCTCTATGACGCTGGCCCCCTAGTAGGAAGAACAGGTGAGTCTGGGCCCCAAGGGCAGAAGTGGGCGCCTCTACTCACCAGAGTTCCCCTGGTCTCCTGGAGGGAATGGTGCTTCCCATTCCCCCTGCACAGGTTCTGAGGGGAGCTTGGGGTGTGTTTGCTGGGATGTGTCCTCAGGCAAGAGGCAGAAGGTGCCACATGGTGTAGGAGGTGAGGGCCCCTTCATGGATGGGAGACCTCCAGTGTGACCAGCTGGGCTGAAGTGGGGAGTAAGAGGATGTGACCTGGGTGATGGCAGTGGATGGTGAGGGGAGGGGTGGAGGTATCTGCTGAGCCCCTGGGTGCAGGTGAATGTCTGCAGGAAAGTGCAGGGAAACATTCAAGGGCAGGGAGCCCTGGGGGTGCTGGAGGGTTCCTATGGTGGAGAGCGGGTGAGAGCAGAGCAGGCCTGTGTCCCTGTGGAACCCTGCTTCACCCCTGTCCTGTCCCCACCTCCGGTTCCCGGGGCTCTGATTTTTCCTTCCTGAGGGTGGCGGGGCTGCCAGGCTGCACCAGGGATCCCAGTCCCGTCTCGCTCTCTGCAGCCCTCTGGCCCCTCCACCCTCCTGTCAGCCTCCTTTCCACCCTGCTCCTTTTCGCCTCTCCCCTGGCAAGAAGCAGCCTCAGGGAGTGGACCGGGCAGGAAGGAGCCGCCGACCGGAACTGAACCGGGGCTCAGTTGGGAGAGATCTCCCCTATCCTTCCAGAAGCCTCCCCTCCTCTGAAACCCGCTGCCCCCCAGGTTTGGCCCCCGCCCCGCTTAGGCTCCATCCACTAACCCTCTCGCCCAGTCTGGGACCAGCGCGGCAGCAGAAGCAGAAACGGGAGACACAGAAGGATCTTGGTAGCGGCGGCAGCTGCCATTGGGGAACCAGAGCGCTGGGGACGAGAGACTTGATGGAAGGGGAGCCTGGAAGATGAATCACCTCAAGGTTGAAAAGTCGGCTTGTATATGGGGCGCTCCACCCACGTTTCCCGCCGTTACAGAGGTTAGAAATACGATTTTCTGTCCTGCCGGTGTCCCTCCCCTTTCCGGGTGTCCCTCCCCTTTCCGGGTGTCCCTCCCCTTTCCGGGTGTCCCTCCTCTTTCCGGGTGTCCCTCCCCTTTGCCCCAGCCCCCTTCGGGTTGGTGTCTGGGTGTCGGCCCGGCCCCTGCCAGGACACGGTTCCTTCCACGACAGATTCATTTAATCATCACAGCAATTTTTATTGAAGGTGAAGAAACTTGCAGAGGAATATTCAGCGGGGGCGGCGTCTCCCTGTCCCCGCCTGGGCCCGCGACACTCTCCCTCCTGCTTGCGCCGCGGGGTCCTTGGCTCACCATGCTCTGGGCGCAGCCACAGGCCTGATCGCGTCCCTTCCGCTACTTCCCCAGTTCCCAGTGGACGTAATTACAGTCCGGGCTAGGTTTTCTTATTTGTTTATTTATTTAGAGACGGAGTTTCGCTCTTGTTGCCCAGGCTGGAGTGCAGTGGCCTGATCTTGGATCACCGCAACCGCCGCCTCCCCATTCAAGGGATTCTCTGGCCTCAGTTTCCGGAGTAGGTGGGATTACAGGCGCCCTCCACCATGCCTGGCGAATTGTTTGTATTTTTGGTAGAGATGGGGTTTCACTGTGTTGGCCAGGCTGGTCTGAAACTCCTGACCTCAGGTGATCCACTGGACCTCCCAAAGTGCTGGGATTACAGGCGTGAGCCACCGCGCCTCCTCTGGGCTAGGTTTTAATACAGGAACAGCAGGCAGGGTTTCAGAGGTTTAAAACAACATATTGTACACTAAACAATTGGTCAAGATGGTAAATTTTATCTTCTATGTTTTACCAAAATTAAACAGCTTTAAAATTATCTTAAATATTTATGTCTTGCTTCTGCTCTGCCCAATGCAGATTGGTCAAAAGAGTCTACTCATTGAAATCCGAGGACAGCCAAATTGAGGACCCCGTCCCTAAAATCTTCAACGCCTGTGACACACTTGCTGATTTGGAAAAGCTCCTCAGAGAGATGGGCCCCTGAAGCTCCCAGTTCAAGCAAGCCCTCCCCTCGCCCAGGTACAGGGATGGCTCAGGGGGCTCAGGCAGAGCGCAGGTTCAGAGAAAGTTCCAAGTGGTTTCCCCCACCTGTCAAGCGCATTCCACTGGCCTGTTCCCCCTGGGCCCAAGGGTCAAAGCCATCCTTCAAAGCTGGCGCAAAAATACCCCCATCCATGTGTGTCCTCCCATCCTTCCCACAATAACAGAACACCCTCCTGCTCCCCTGAGAAACCGGATCCAGTGCGCGCATCCGGATCTCCCTGTGTGACAATTGCTCACACAATTTTGTGTGTGTGAGCATGTGTGTGAACAGAGTCAATGCTCTGTCCACCAGTCTGGAGTGCAGTTGCACGATCATAATTCACTGAATCCTCAACCTCCTGGGCCTCAAGGCTTCATCCCCACTCAGTATTGGAGAGTGTGGGCCAGGTAAGTCTGAACCACCTTGCGAGCCGTCCCTAGTTTCTGTTTTCCTACACCCTGGCCCATATGCCTTAGTAGTATGCAATCCTGAATTTCCATGCTTGTGTTAGACCTGGCCAGGGGCCAAGTGGGTATTTGGCTGTAGTGCAACTGAGGCGAGTCCAAAATTCTGCCAGATTGGGAACTGTGTTACTCGGGAAACCTTTTCTCCATCACCCACCCCCAATCCTGTCCCAGATGGGAGGAGCAGTGAATGCTGTGCCCAGGCTCCCTGCCTTTCCCAGTGCTCCCCAGCAATCAACACGCAGCTCCCCTCCCCAGATGGTGTTGGGGTCCCTGGCTTACCATGCTCCCACCACTAGCTCCCCATCTTCACTGCTCTCCCAGCATCATCCCAGCCCCTCCAGGGTCACTGGCTGACCAGGTGGGAGTTGGGTGAAGACGCAGAGGTCAGGGCAAGACCCCTGGTCCAGTCTGACTAGGTTTCTTTCTGAAACGTGACTACATTCCACATCCTGTTCCTCTGGCAACCTCAGTTGGGATCAGCTGTAGGGCAGTGTAGCATCTGGGCCAGTGATGACCGATTCCTGCCACCATGGCTTTTCAAGTATATTGATTTTTCCTAAAACAGATAAACAGACTAGCAATAAGTTATGGAAATACTGCTTTCCTTACTAACAGTACAGATTTGTTTATGTATTAATTCTGGTTTTTATTTTTTATTTTTTATTTTTTATTTTTTGAGACGGAGTCTTGCTCTGTCGCCTAGGCTGGAGTGCAGTGGCCCAGATCTCAGCTCACTGCAAGCTCCGCCTCCCAGGTTTTTACGCCATTCTCCTGCCTCAGCCTCCTGAGTAGCTGGGACTACAGGCGCCCACCACTGCCCCTGGCTAATTTTTTGCATTTTTTAGTAGAGACGGGGTTTCACCGTGTTAGCCAGGATGGTCTCGATCTCCTGACCTCGTGATCCCCCCGTCTCGGCCTCCCAAAGTGCTGGGATTACAGGCTTGAGTCACTGCACCCGGCCAATTCTGGTTTTTAAAACAAATATAAGCCCACAGGCACTCTATTGAACGCAGACTCAATCTCAAAATAACACATGTTGAAGATCTTCCAATACCCTCACATACAGATTATTTTCCTTTTTATCTCTGCACGACATTACATAGAATGACTGCATCATATCAAATGTAACCAGTGTCTATGTATGAAGATCCAGATGGTCTCCAGTCCGTTACTTTCACAGAAACGAAATGCTGCAGAAACTGTGCTTGTATGAATCTCAATTCAATTGTGTGGAACAGATTTCCAGATACAGAATTGCTGTGCAAAGTAATGCACCTTTAAAGCGTCTCATGTCACGGAATGGCAATGCTGGTGACACTCTTGTCTGTGATTGTGAAGGCCCAGCTTGGGCAGAGGAGGGTGAAACATCCACTGTAGAAGGAGGGGAAACTGGTACAGGCTTCCTGAGGGACAGTGTGACAGTGTTCATCAAGACTCAAAAATATCCAAGTCTGAATTAAGAATATGTATTTATATTCGTTTGAAATGGCATAAAGACTCCCTGGAAAGATGAGAAGAATCCAATAAACTTTCCTCCCAGGCGTGTGGCCAATGAGAGTGGACGCAGGCAGGGGCGGGGAGCTTTTCACACATGACTTTTCATGGTTTCAATTCTGAAACACATGAAAATGTGGAGGTGAAGTAGTAAGGAAGAGTGGGGCCGGGAGTCCCAGGCCACAGGTCACAGGGTGGGTTCGCCCGATCTGTTGGGGGCCACAAGGGTTTGGGGACACGGAACCTGGGCAGCGGCGTGAGGTTCTGCTGCAGTGACGAGGCACTGGTTCTAGATATTTACCCAAAGGTGTTGTCACAGGGAGTATATTATAGGTGATTTCTGATTTCAACCACAGGTGACTTTCGGAGAAAGTTCGCACAGGGAGTTTCAGTTTCGACTCTGCTGCCTCCTCTCCGGATTCTGCGGGCTCCTCCCAGGACGCCCGCTCCGCCCGAGCTCCGGACCCGGGTCCTGCCCGGTGGAGACCACTGAGAGGGTGCCACGCTGCCGGTCGATGCTCCCGGGCCTCCGAACAAAACGGCTTTTGGAAGACCTGGGAGGGCTCGCCTTCGCGGCAAGGAACCGTGGCAGGAGGAGACAGGAAACGCGGGACCTGGTGGGGTGAAGAGCACGAGGTTCCTCCTTCATCCTCGTGGCGACTTTGCCACCGGCTCAGTGTGGAGACGTCCCCGTCCCGCTCGGATCCCTGGGAATCCGACAGTGTGGCTGCCGCGAGGACCCCCATCCTCCTTGACTTGGGGCTGCTGCGGGAGGGCGCCCGTGGCGCGCTAGATCCTGAGTGCCCAGGGTCCAACAGGAGCTTCCCGTTGTCGCCTCCCCGACCCCGCCGCTCGCGGTCCAGGGCCCCTGGTTTCTCCACTGGGCTGGGAGCCCCGAGCAAAGACGTCGTGAGGCAGAGAAAACCTTGGGATGGTTAGAAATGAAGAATGGGAGAACCAGAGAAAGGGTGAGGAGGAAACAGGTAGGGCCAGAGAACAAAGAGAAACCTCCGCCAGGAAAATGGGAAGAGGATGACACACACACAGACCCTACACTACACCAACTCTCCGTCTCCTGCTCCCTGCTCTGTAAGGAACGCAGGCCCCACCCATCCACCCTCACTGTGTTTAGGGTCATCCATTCCAGCGGGGTGAGGAGTCCCCTTGTGGGTGCTGTTGGTATTGCCCTGAGGGCTGTGGACACTGAGCACCTCTTCCTGGGTTCACTGCCATTTGCATTCTTCTTCTGATGCCAGTGGGCAATGGGTGGTCCCCAAACTCTGATGAGACCTCAACCCCAGCAGGTGTCAGGCTCTTGACACCGCCTGGGGAAATAAATTCTAGGACCAGTAGGAAAATAGAGAAAGGGCAGAGAGTTTTTTTCTAAAAGGAAAAGTACACACTCACAACAAATGTAACCGGTGTCTGTGTCTGAAGATCCAGATGGTCTCCAGTCAGTTACTTTTACAGCAACGAAATGCTGCAGAAACTGTGCTTGTATGAATCTCAATTTAACTGTGTAGAATAGATATCCAGAATCTATTCTACATATTCTTAATTCATTCTTAATACATATTCTTAATTCAGACTTGGATATTTTTGACTCTTGATGAACTCTGTCACACTGTCCCTCAGGAAGCCTGTACCAGTTTCCCCTCCTTCTACAGGAGTGCAGGGGAACTCAAGAGAGAGGCAGGTGCAAGGGAGTTTGGGGCTGCCACCTTTCTGGGTTTCTTTAACCAAGGGATGGAATATTCATGAAAATTCCTGAAAGAAGGTGGAGATTGTTCAGAACTGTGATGCCACCCAGTTTTACACCAAATATGGGTGTTATCAGAATTGTCAGGACTCTGGTGGGTGTGTGTTTAGTATGTTAATGAGTGTATAATAGGGTCCTAGGTGAAACCGAGGTCAAACCCAGGGACATGTTGGGTCCACTCATTCTTAGCCAGCTTGGTCCATACTCTGTCTTTTAGGGTCTTAACAGCCCACAGCCTCTGCCGATATTTCAACAGATTCCTTTTGCTAGTCATCTGAAACTGCTGCCTAAAATTTTCTCTTTTGCGGCCACACTGTATTACACCTGTCTCACTTTGGAGAAACATCTTTTCAAATTCTTTGCGTATATTTAATTGTGTTATTTTGCTTTATATAATGTTGGGTTGCAAGAGTTCTTTATATATTCAGGATACCAGTCCCTTATTAGATATACGATTTTCAAATGCTTTCTGTCATTCTATAAGTTTTTAACCTTCTAAATGGAGTCCTTTTTGAAGCACAAAAGTTTACATTTGCATGAAATGAAATTAAACTACCTTTTATTTTGCCATTTGTGCTATTAGCGTACAGCACTTAAGAAGCATTGCAAAATCCAGGTCACAAAAATTTACTGCTCTGTTTTCTTCTGAGACTTTCATTGTTTCATGTCTTAGGTGGACATCTGCCACTCATCTAGAGCTAGTTTTTGTGTGTGCTGTAAGGAAGGGATCCGCTTCATTCTTCTGCATGTGGCATCCAGTTGTCCCAGCACCATTCACTGTAGTGTAGGATGCACCTGCCCAACCTCCTGTCCCTCCCTCCTGCACTTGGGGTCAGAATTGCATCCTGCTGAATGGTTCTCCCAGGGTTTCTCCCAATGAAATCCCCTCATGTGAATCCCATGTAGGCACCTGCTTCTCAGAGGACCTGGACTAAGGAGTGGATTCACCAGAGGAAATGGTATTTCCTGAGATGAAACGTTCTGGGAATGCTGACACTCAGCAGACCCTTTAATTCATCAAAAGTGAAAAATCGCATTCTTTGGTCATTTGGGTCCCACAATTCTTCCGTCAATTTAGTTTATTGGGGGTTAAATTTTGTTATTTCTGCTGCAGTTGTTGTTGTTTTCTTTGAGACAGGCTCTCATACTGTCACCCAGGCTCAAGAGATCCTCCTACCTTAGCCTCCTGAGAAGCTACTACAGTCACATGCTACTACACTTGATTAATTTTTAAAATGATCCACAGAGGCAGAGTCTCACCATGTTGCTTGCCGTGGCTGACCTCCAACTCCTAGCCTCAAGCGATCCTCCAACATTGACCTCCCAAAGTTCTGGGATTACAGGAATGAGCAACCACCCCTAGCCCAAAAAGTTATTGCTTTTTAGTTTTTACTTTTCACATGGTTGTATGACATTATGTAGATCAAAATTCCATATAAGTAATTTGGGGAATGCCATGTAATAAAATACTTTATTCAGCCACAGCTTCCTAGAAGTAGATGTGGCATTAAAATGTGCATTCGTCAAATCTTGAAGACATTTCAAATCTTTAGAGTGATTCCAACCTCTTGTTACTTCCCTCATAGAAACAAGAAATGGCTAAGTAGAAACAAGCATGTTTATAGCACTCAGAAGTAACTATATAGTATTTAAGGATAATTGTTATTCTTTTTATTTTGTTCCTTCTTAGCTTTTGTCTGTTAAAATGCCATCCTTTTACTGTTCTTTTAAATTTAAAATCCTTTTTATTTATTTTTTTGAGATGGAGTCTCACTCTGTCACTAAGGCTGGCGCGATCTTAGCTCACTGCAATCTGTGCCTCCTAGGTTCAAGTGATTCTCCTGCCTCAGCCTCCCGAGTAGCTGCAATAACAGGTGACTACTACCATGCCCGGCTAATTTTTATATTTTTAGTAGAGACAAGGTCTCATCATGTTGGCTAAGCTGGTCTTGAACTCCTGAACTCAAGTGATCTGCCTGCTTTGGCCTCCCAAAATGCTGGGATTACAGGTGTGAGCTACTGCACATTACACTCGGCCTGATTTATTTTTTGAGTAAGTGATACATCAATATTGTAAAAAAGGTATGCGAGAGCATATTTAGACTGGGCACAATGGCTTATCCCAGCAGTTTGGGAGCGCGAGGTGGGAGGGTGGCTTGAGGTCAGGAGTTTAGACCAGCCTGAGCAACATAGTGAGACTCTGTCTCTACAAAAAAATAAAAGACGGCCGGGCGTGGTGACTCATACCTGTAATCTCAGCACTTTGGGAGGCCCAGGCTGGCAGATCATGAGGTCAAGAGATTGAGACCATCCTGGCCAACAGGGTGAAACCCTGTCTCTACTAAAAATACAAAAATTAGCTGGGTGTGGTGGCACGCACCTTTAGTCCCAGCTGCTAAGGAGGCTAAGGCAGGAGAATTGCTTGAATCTGGGAGGCAGAAGTTGCAGTGAGCCAAGATCACGTCACTGCACTTTAGCCTGGGCGACAGAGTGAGACTCTGTCTCAAATAAATAAATAAATAAATAAATAAATAAATAAATAAAAGAGCCATGTGTGGTGGTGTGTGCCTATAGTCCTAGCTATTTGAGAGGCTGAGGCAGGAGGATCACTTGAGCCCAGGAGTTTGAGGTTACAGTGAGCCACGATCACACCACTTCACCCTAGCCTGGGCAACAGAGTGAGGCCCTGTCTCTAAAAGAACAATGGTGTACTCAGTGAAAAATTCTTCTCCTCCAGTTTCCCAATTCCCTTCCCTGAAAGCAACCCATATTGGATGTTTCTTGTGTATCCTTCCAGAAATACTATTTGCCTGGGTGAGTGTGGCGGGCAGGTATCCTCAAAGGCAGCTCCCAGTGCTCCTACCTCTGGTATTCATGCCCCTGTGTACTCCCCTCCCCTTCCATATGGACTGGACTTACAGATATACTTCTAATGAACAGAATACCACACAAGTGGTAGGATGTCACTTCTGAAATAGGTAAAAAAGACTGCAGCTTCCATCTGGGTGCTCTCTCTCTCTGGGATCAGCCACCCTGGAGAAAGACAGCTGCGATGGTGTGAGGCAGCCCTGTGGAGAGACTCATGTGAGAGACCAATGCCTGCCAACAACCATGTGAGTGAACTTGGAAACAGATCCTCCCTCCCAGTTGAACCTTCTGATGGGTCCGCAGCTGCAGCTGACAGTTTGACTACAGCTCTTGAAGATCCCAGCCAAAGGCGGCCAGCCAAGCACTGCCCAGATTCCTGATCCATGTACACTGGGATAATAAATGTTCCAAATCACTAAGTTTGGGGGCCATTTGTTCCACAGCAATAGATAATCACTATAACAAAGAAACCTCCCTTTGTTTTATATGAATGGTAACATACCATATACCCACTTTTGCACCTTGTTCTTTCCTACTTACTGTATCTTGGAGTTCATTCTATATAAAGAGCTTCCTTACATTTTTTTTTTTAAAAACAGTTGCTCAGATTTCTGTTGTGTGGGTAAACCATAATTTACTTAAATAGCTCCTTAGGGTGGACATTTGTTTCCAAAGTCTTAATATCTATTGATTTTATAATAGCAACCCCCCTGCACTCCCACTCTTGTTCATTAGGCCTTCCCCCGATCCCCTGGAATTTTCCATTTAGCTAATCCCACCACCTTCCAACAAAAAAAGTCAGTATTTTTACTGGAATCGTTAAATTGATAACTAATTCAGGGAACATCACCACAATGGGAATACTTCTGGTGCTCCTCCTTTATGTGTGCCACTGGCTTATGAAGGAAGACATCAATGTGAGTTTTGTTCTCTGTTTCTCCTCAGCTGGGTCAGAACCTCTTGCTCTGTCTGTGTAAGACAGTCTTGGGATGAAATGAAGAGTTTTCGTTTCCCTCTATCCTGTCCCTCCCCATCCACATCTAGAAACTGACCTTCAGATTCTTCTCTCAGAGTAAGGGTTGTCTCAAGTAATTTCCCCTAAGTCTATTTCCTCATCTGTATAGGAGAAGTGATGATATGTCTTTACATGGTTGTAAGGTTTAAGTGAGAGGAGTAGTGAGGGCTTTTGGTACATTTATCAGCATTTAAGGGATTGAAATTCACTTAAGTTTTATTAGTCACTCACTAAGTGTATAGCTCTGTGCTAGGCTCTTTAATATTTTTTTAAACCCTCAACAAGTATTGAAACAAGTATACTTACTTCCATCAGGTAGATGAAGAGACTGAAACAGAGACCTGGTAAGTTTTCTAAATGCTCATAACGTGATGAAACATCTGCAAAACTCAACTATAAATTCCTGGCCACTGCCAAGCAGAGGATGCTGTTTTCCAGGCACATTTTGTCCAGCTGGTGGCTCTGTCCCCTTACCCAGTTTGCATTTTTCCACTTGCCTCTTTAAACTTTTGATTTGATTTGTCAGTGTTGTTGCCAGAATTTGCACTAGGGCTTGCTTGGTTCTGGTGCAAGGTGCTTTCCCCCACACCACTGTTCGCTCTCTGCCACGAAGGCAAGAGCATGTCTAACGTCTACTCAGCTGTAACAAGAGTGAGGTTTTCTGATACCCAGCCCTGCACAGGACATGGATCCTGCAGTGCAGAACTACCACCATCTGACTTGGCAGTGACACATGAAGTATCCAAGCCTCTTCCAGGATAGCCGCAACCTTGCCAGTTACCCTCCCTTGTGATCCCATAACCAAGAGGGTTGGAGCAAATCCTGGCATGGTTTACCAGAGTCCTACACTTTTGCCCTTGATGCCAGGGCCTCGTAGGGGAAAGCCAGTGCTTCTGAAGGAATGACAGGGGCACCCCTTCCAGGCACTCTCCTCCTCCCCATCCTTCCTGGAAGGCTTCTTCTTGGTTTCCACATAGAGCAAAGGAAAGTCATTTTTCCGAGACTATAGGGCCCCAGCCCAGAGATTCCGATCTAGTATGTATGGGGAGAGGCCAGATATCTGCACCCTTAATAAGTACCTTCATTCTGTTGCAGGGCCATTCCTTAAGAAAGAGCCTTCATCCTGAGAAAAAGCAGCAGTTAGCACAGAGATTGATGGCTGGGTAGAGTAGCCACAAAGACGGCCCTTCTCTGGGGAAGAAACACCTTCATAATGTCCTCACTGCACCTCTCCTTCCCTTTTTGTTGACAGTCCTCAAGTCCAACAGGTACCTTGGCATTGCTCCCCCCACCCCTCCATGCTGTTTGGGGGTGGGACAGTCATAACCTACGTATATGGGGCTTTAGAGCCTGTCGCATTCATATCCATTCATTCTGAGGCCTCCTTGTGTGCCCAGCACAGAACTCATCATTAGCAATACAGAGATAAATCAAAGAAGTCCATGATCTAGGAGGCCAGGCAGATCTGCAAGCCCTTGATGAGAAGGGCTATTGTGAAGGATGTGTGGGGAATGCAGTGGATGGAGAGAGCGACTGATTATGTTTGTGAGTTTTTGTAGGAGGAGAGATAGGGGAATATGAGACTAGATCCTCTGTGACTTAATTTCAGCAAGAATCTTCCCTCTGGTCTCTAGTAGAGTAAGTGATGGGGTGGGGGTCAGTGTGGCCTGTGGGCCATCATGTGAGCAGGGAGCAACCCTCTCTGCTCTGGTTCATCTCTTCGGATTGAAACACGTGGAGCAGTTCTTAATTTGTATGGAGTGCCCAGACTAATAAATCCTCTACTCAATTGCAATCCCCACACTGTGTTTATAGGCAACAGCTGACTTTTATCAGCTAGTTTGTTCTTTCACATAAGCAGAATTATGTGGGTCTCCTGAGCTGGCTCGTAACGTGATAAAATGTCTGCAAAACTCAACTATATATCCCTGGCACCTGCCAAGCAGAGGATGCTATTTTCCAGGCACATTTTGTCCAGCTGGTGGCTCTGTCCCCTTACCCAGTTTGCATTTTTGCACTTGTCTCTTTAAACTTTTGATTTGTTTTTCAGTTATCTGTGGCCTCTTGAAAGGCAACTGAAAAATATGGGGTAGGCAAAAGGAACTAGAAAGTTATGTCTGTGCTAAAAATTACCCCTGGCTTATGCTGCTCTGAAAGTCAGTTTTGATCCCACTGTTGAAACAGAGACATCAGGCTTCCCAGCCACATGAACCCCCGGGCGGGGGACAGGAGGCCGGTGCCAGTGGAGCCCGTTGTTAATACTTTGATTCTTTTCTGGGCCATCACCCTTTGTGCTTGCCAAAGGCCCCTACCCTCAGTTGTCAGTTCTCTAAATTAAAGAAACAGCTCCAGAGGCCTTTGCCCCAGATGGTCTCCAGGCTTGACATTTTTTCCCAGCGTTTAGAGCTCCCCCAACACAGAGAGGTGAAATTTAAATGCCTTCTCTCTGCCAAATAGGGCGAGACCTGGACGCTTGGAGAATGCTGGTTGGCTGGGGTGGACTGAGTGGTTGGGAGAGCTACAAAGGCCTCAGTGGTACATCTAGGAAAGGTTGAGTGTGGCCCTGGCTGTGTCTCAGGATTACCCACCTGTGTTTATGGGTTCTCTTCATTTTGATCAGACCATTAGGTCAGAAGGCTCCTGTGGCTGCTCTTCCTGTGGCCTTATCCCTTGCTTGTTTTTCCCAGCCCACACTTCAGGGCTGGCTTCATGTGCCTGTAACCCACGCTTACAAGGGGTCCCAAGGTGGGTTTCGTGCTCTGCTGTCACTCTCAAAATTCTGAGCAGTTTTTGAATAGATTTTGAACCAATTTTCCTTTTGCACTGGGCCCTGCAAATTATGTTGCCAGTTCTGCCCAGCTTCTCTGTGGGTCCTACTGGTTGTAGCTGCCCCAGTACTGTGGACCCTTTCTTCTCCAAGTTTAAGTTTGAGCCTTTGCGGAGCAGGTTAGTTTCCTGTCACTGAGGAATTCAGCCTTGTCCCCCTCCCAAGGGCTCCCTGTTATCCACTCTTCTGGCTACAGCCAATCCCTGTTATGTGACATTATCTCTACAGGCCCTAAAGAGGTGCCTGCCAATCCCAACTCGCTAAGTCATCTGCAGCTGCTCCTGGCCCCTTCTTATCATTTTCTAGAAAATATTTCTAGTCAATGCGCTTGCTTGGAGGAAGCTGCCTGCTTTTATGGAGGAGCTGTGGTCTTTGCTAGAGAAAACATCCCCTAACTCCCACCTCCACCTTAAAGGCAAGACATTGTTTCCTGCTATGGGAAAGGAGACCTACTTTTACTTTTCCAAGCCCAACTCAGACACCATCTCCTCTGTGGTATCTCATCTTACACCCCTAGATGGAAATCACCCTTCCTTTCTCAGCACAGTGCTTGCAATTCTCTTTATCACTTATTTTTTAAATTTTTTTTAAAAATAGAGACAGGATTTCACCATGTTGTCCAAGCTGGTCTGAACTCCTGGGCTCAAGAGATCCACCCGGGCTGGATGTTTGTTTTATATGAATGGTAACATACCATATACCCACTTTTGCACCTTGTTCTTTCCTACTTACTGTATCTTGGAGTTCATTCTATATAAAGAGCTTCCTTACATTTTTTTTTTTAAAACAGTTGCTCAGATTTCTGTTGTGTGGGTAAACCATAATTTACTTAAATAGCTCCTTAGGGTGGACATTTGTTTCCAAAGTCTTAATATCTATTGATTTTATAATAGCAACCCCCCTGCACTCCCACTCTTGTTCATTAGGCCTTCCCCGATCCCCTGGAATTTTCCATTTAGCTAATCCCACCACCTTCCAACAAAAAAAGTCAGTATTTTACTGGAATCGTTAAATTGATAACTAATTCAGGGAACATCACCACAATGGGAATACTTCTGGTGCTCCTCCTTTATGTGTGCCACTGGCTTATGAAGGAAGACATCAATGTGAGTTTTGTTCTCTGTTTCTCCTCAGCTGGGTCAGAACCTCTTGCTCTGTCTGTGTAAGACAGTCTTGGGATGAAATGAAGAGTTTTCGTTTCCCTCTATCCTGTCCCTCCCCATCCACATCTAGAAACTGACCTTCAGATTCTTCTCTCAGAGTAAGGGTTGTCTCAAGTAATTTCCCCTAAGTCTATTTCCTCATCTGTATAGGAGAAGTGATGATATGTCTTTACATGGTTGTAAGGTTTAAGTGAGAGGAGTAGTGAGGGCTTTTGGTACATTTATCAGCATTTAAGGGATTGAAATTCACTTAAGTTTTATTAGTCACTCACTAAGTGTATAGCTCTGTGCTAGGCTCTTTAATATTTTTTTAAACCCTCAACAAGTATTGAAACAAGTATACTTACTTCCATCAGGTAGATGAAGAGACTGAAACAGAGACCTGGTAAGTTTTCTAAATGCTCATAACGTGATGAAACATCTGCAAAACTCAACTATAAATTCCTGGCCACTGCCAAGCAGAGGATGCTGTTTTCCAGGCACATTTTGTCCAGCTGGTGGCTCTGTCCCCTTACCCAGTTTGCATTTTCCACTTGCCTCTTTAAACTTTTGATTTGATTTGTCAGTGTTGTTGCCAGAATTTGCACTAGGGCTTGCTTGGTTCTGGTGCAAGGTGCTTTCCCCACACCACTGTTCGCTCTCTGCCACGAAGGCAAGAGCATGTCTAACGTCTACTCAGCTGTAACAAGAGTGAGGTTTTCTGATACCCAGCCCTGCACAGGACATGGATCCTGCAGTGCAGAACTACCACCATCTGACTTGGCAGTGACACATGAAGTATCCAAGCCTCTTCCAGGATAGCCGCAACCTTGCCAGTTACCCTCCCTTGTGATCCCATAACCAAGAGGGTTGGAGCAAATCCTGGCATGGTTTACCAGAGTCCTACACTTTTGCCCTTGATGCCAGGGCCTCGTAGGGGAAAGCCAGTGCTTCTGAAGGAATGACAGGGGCACCCCTTCCAGGCACTCTCCTCCTCCCCATCCTTCCTGGAAGGCTTCTTCTTGGTTTCCACATAGAGCAAAGGAAAGTCATTTTCCGAGACTATAGGGCCCCAGCCCAGAGATTCCGATCTAGTATGTATGGGGAGAGGCCAGATATCTGCACCCTTAATAAGTACCTTCATTCTGTTGCAGGGCCATTCCTTAAGAAAGAGCCTTCATCCTGAGAAAAGCAGCAGTTAGCACAGAGATTGATGGCTGGGTAGAGTAGCCACAAAGACGGCCCTTCTCTGGGGAAGAAACACCTTCATAATGTCCTCACTGCACCTCTCCTTCCCTTTTGTTGACAGTCCTCAAGTCCAACAGGTACCTTGGCATTGCTCCCCCCACCCCTCCATGCTGTTTGGGGTGGGACAGTCATAACCTACGTATATGGGGCTTTAGAGCCTGTCGCATTCATATCCATTCATTCTGAGGCCTCCTTGTGTGCCCAGCACAGAACTCATCATTAGCAATACAGAGATAAATCAAAGAAGTCCATGATCTAGGAGGCCAGGCAGATCTGCAAGCCCTTGATGAGAAGGGCTATTGTGAAGGATGTGTGGGGAATGCAGTGGATGGAGAGAGCGACTGATTATGTTTGTGAGTTTTGTAGGAGGAGAGATAGGGGAATATGAGACTAGATCCTCTGTGACTTAATTTCAGCAAGAATCTTCCCTCTGGTCTCTAGTAGAGTAAGTGATGGGGTGGGGTCAGTGTGGCCTGTGGGCCATCATGTGAGCAGGGAGCAACCCTCTCTGCTCTGGTTCATCTCTTCGGATTGAAACACGTGGAGCAGTTCTTAATTTGTATGCTTAAATTTGCACAGAGAGCCCAGACTAATAAATCCTCTACTCAATTGCAATCCCCACAGTGTGTTTATAGGCAACAGCTGACTTTTATCAGCTAGTTTGTTCTTTCACATAAGCAGAATTATGTGGGTCTCCTGAGCTGGCTCGTAACGTGATAAAATGTCTGCAAAACTCAACTATATATCCCTGGCACCTGCCAAGCAGAGGATGCTATTTTCCAGGCACATTTTGTCCAGCTGGTGGCTCTGTCCCCTTACCCAGTTTGCATTTTGCACTTGTCTCTTTAAACTTTTGATTTGTTTTCAGTTATCTGTGGCCTCTTGAAAGGCAACTGAAAATATGGGGTAGGCAAAAGGAACTAGAAAGTTATGTCTGTGCTAAAATTACCCCTGGCTTATGCTGCTCTGAAAGTCAGTTTTGATCCCACTGTTGAAACAGAGACATCAGGCTTCCCAGCCACATGAACCCCGGGCGGGGACAGGAGGCCGGTGCCAGTGGAGCCCGTTGTTAATACTTTGATTCTTTTCTGGGCCATCACCCTTTGTGCTTGCCAAAGGCCCCTACCCTCAGTTGTCAGTTCTCTAAATTAAAGAAACAGCTCCAGAGGCCTTTGCCCCAGATGGTCTCCAGGCTTGACATTTTTTCCCAGCGTTTAGAGCTCCCCAACACAGAGAGGTGAAATTTAAATGCCTTCTCTCTGCCAAATAGGGCGAGACCTGGACGCTTGGAGAATGCTGGTTGGCTGGGGTGGACTGAGTGGTTGGGAGAGCTACAAAGGCCTCAGTGGTACATCTAGGAAAGGTTGAGTGTGGCCCTGGCTGTGTCTCAGGATTACCCACCTGTTGTTTATGGGTTCTCTTCATTTTGATCAGACCATTAGGTCAGAAGGCTCCTGTGGCTGCTCTTCCTGGTGGCCTTATCCCTTGCTTGTTTTTCCCAGCCACACTTTCAGGGCTGGCTTCCATGGTTGCCTGTAACCCACGCTTACAAGGGTCCAGGTGGGTTTCGTGCTCTGCTGCTCACTCTCAAAATTCTGAGCAGTTTTGAATAGGATTTTGAACCAATTTTCCTTTTTGCACCTGGGGCCCTGCAAATTATGTTGCCAGTTCTGCCCAGCTTCTCTGTGGGTCCTACTGGTTGTAGCTGCCCAGTACTGTGGACCCTTTCTTCTCCAAAGTTTTAAGTTTGAGCCTTTGCGGAGCAGGTTAGTTTCCTGTCCACTGAGGAATTCAGCCTTGTCCCCTCCCAAGGGCTCCCTTGTTATCCACTCTTCTGGTCACAGCCCAATCCTGTTATGTGACATTATCTCTACAGGCCCCTAAAGATGGTGCCTGCCAATCCCAACTCGCTAAGTCATCTGCAGCTGCTCCTGGCCCTTCTTATCATTTTCTAGAAAATATTCTAGTCAATGCGCTTGCTTGGAGGAAGCTGCCTGCTTTTATGGAGGAGCTGTGGTCTTTGCTATTGAGAAAACATCCCCTAACTCCCACCTCCACTAAAGGCCAAGGACCATTGTTCTGCTATGGGAATAGGAGACCTACTTTTACTTTTCCAAGCCAACTCAGACACACATCTCCTCTGTGGGATATCTCATCTTACACTCCTAGATGGAAATCACCCTTCCTTCTCAGCACAGTGCTTGCCAAATTCTCTTTATCAATTATTTTTTAAATTTTTTTTAAAAATAGAGCAGGATTTCACCATGTTGTCCAAAGCTTGGTCTGAACCCCCCCCAGGGCTCAAGAGGATCCACCGGGCTGGATGCGGTGGCTCATACCTGTAATCCCAGCAATTTGGGAGACCGAGGCGAGCAGATCGCTTAAGCCCAGGGGTTTGAGACCAGCCAGGGCAACATAGTGAGACCCCATCTCTTAAATAAATAAATAAAAGAGATCTGCTCACCTTGGCCTCCCAAAGTGCTGGGATTATAGGCATGAGCCACCACACTCAGCCTATGTTTTTTTTTTTTTTTTTTTTTTACATAAATCCAGCTCCTGCAGGAAACTTTATTTTTTCTTATCCATTCTTGTATACCTACCAGCTCAGTAAGGGGCTCAGCCCCATCTGGGAATTGAACCAAGTGGTAGAAATGGTGCAGGGGCCTTTGCAGCTGCCTGGCATGGAGAAGGTGGGCCCTGCTCTACCCAGTGGGATGGTGCAAGGGGTGGCAGTGGTCTCTGGCAGAGCTGGCTGGCTGCTGGCAGCCATGGCCTTCCGTAAAGCCACAGTATCCTACAAAGATTGTGAGCTTTGGCATAATCCTGGCTCCACCACCTAGGATGTGGGCCTTGTGTTTTACCTCTCTTACCTGTGAGAAGAGGCTAAGAAGATTTGACTCACTGAGCTATTTTGAAAATGAAATGAACTAATTCATTCAAACCACAGATGATGAAGCCCAGCACCCAGTAGGTTCTTAATTAATTATAGGTTTTATCCTCCCCCTGGGGGAGGACTTGGGGCTGAGGCCCATTTCCTCCTCTGCCAGGTACCTCCTTCCCACAGAACCCAGGGTGTAACCTCTCCTTGAGGCCAAGGTAAGCCACAGCCCTCCATGGCTACTGCTGTGTGGTGAAGGTCCTGGGCAGGGAGTTGGGACATCTGGGTTCCTGACCCAGCTCTGCCACCTCAGTGGGACCTGAGCATGTGACTTCACCTCTCTAGACCCTAGGGTCTTCATCAAACAAAGAGGGCAGGTAGGCAAAAGTTTCAACTTCGCAGAGCTGCTTCAAAAATGAAGTGGGCTAATGCACGTAAAAGAGCTTGAAATCAGGGCTGGGCACATTGGCTCACATCTGTAATCTTAGTACTTTGGGAGGCCAAGGCGGGGAGGATTGCTTGAGCCCGGGAGTTCGAGACCAACCTAGGCAACATATCAAGACCCTGTCTCTACAAAAAAATAAAAAAATAAGCCGAGTGTGGTGGCACACACCTGTAGTCCCAGCTACTTAGGAGGCTGAGGTGGAAGGCGGGGAGGATCGCTTGAGCCCGGGAGGTCAAGGCTGCAGTGAGCCGCAATTGTACCACTGCACTCCAGCTTGGGTGATAGAGCAAAAGCCTGTTAAAAAAAAAAAGAAAACTTGAAATCATATCATAGAAATAGAAGCGATTGTCCTCTGAGAAGCAAAAGGATTTGGGAGCCAATGAGAATAATACTATAATTGCCACTTGTGGAAGGTTCTCAACTTTATGCTTACTCTCAGCGCTTTCACATTCATTAAACAACCCTGTGAGGTAGGTGCTGTTTCCCCCATTTGACAGACACGGATGCTGATTTGGGGGTTGGTGGTCAAATGACTTCTCAAAGGTCACATAGCCAATCTGAGATTTTAACTTTGATCGGACTCTAGGCAAATCACCTACCGTCTCGGTGCCTCAGTTTCTTCCCCTGTGCAATGAAAATCATTATTCCCCTCTGAGAATCAGGGATCATTTCATCCATGTGGCACAGTGCTGGGTGAATTTTCTTCTCTTGCTTGGAAACAGGAATTCCTGCTAGGCATCTTAGCCTTAAGAGCTGCTGTGGGTTGGACAGTGGCTGACTCCAGCCTTTCTGGGGAGTTCTAGTGACTGCTGAGTGCAGGAAGCATTGACCAGGTGGGAGCATAGGTGTGTCAATTCCTGGCTACAATTCAGCCCCCAGGCCAGCCATGTGAGCCTCCTCCTTGCCCAGGGGAATCTGGGGACCTGCATCATTTCTATCTCTGTCCACTGAAATCATCATCGCTCCCTGCGAGTCTCCAAAGCACCAGAATCCTGCATCACAGTAAGGGGAAAAATGCTTCCAGTGCAGCAAGCCATGCAGACATGTTTGAGAGAATAACCAGTGCCGCCTGTGCAAGCGACTGATCCCATCTCTTTGATCCATGGCCCGGGACCAAGAAAGGTAGTTCTCACCCACAGACAGCTGAATAGTTTCCTCCATCTAGTTGCCCTTGGGCCTGGCTGCCTGGTCCAGCAAGACAGAGTTGCCCTTATTTATATCCTGTGTAAGTCTGGCCCAGTGAGGAATAAACAGTCTCTCCATCAGTGAGGATTTAAGAATCTAGACCATTGGTTCTTATTCTCAGGGGCACATTGGAATCATTTGGGGAACTTTATAAAACACTGATGCCTGGGTAGACTCGGGTTCACCCCCTGAGATTCTGGTTTAATTGGCTGGGATGCAGGAATTTAGAAACCCCCCTCCCCCACAAGTGATTCTAATAGAGAGCAATGGGGAGAACAACTGCTTTGATACCATTCATTCATTTAAAGATCTTTGACACTGTGTGTCAGGCACTATGCTGTGCTCCAACGTGAACAAAAGAATCTGGATTTTGTCCTCATGGAGCTTGCATTCTAGTGGGGAGGAACAAAATAAATAAGCAAGAAAACAATTTCAGATGGTAATAAGTTCTATAAAGACCATGCAAACCAGGCATGTGGCTCACACCAGTAATCCCAGCACTTTGGGAAGCAAAGGTGGAAGAATCACTTGAGCCCGGAGTTCACCTGAGTAACACAGGGAGACCCTTGTCTCTACAAATAGTTAAAAACAAATTAGCCAGGCTGGGTGGCACAGACTTATGGTTCCAGCAACGTGGGAGGCTGGGGTGGAAGGATCACTTGAGCCTGGGAGGTCGAGGCTGCAGTGAACTGTGGTTATGCCACTGCACTCCAGCCTGGGCAACAGAGCAAGCTCCTGTCTCCAAAAAGAGAGAGAGAGAGTGAGAAAAAAAAAGAAAGAGAAAGAAAGAAAAAAAGAGAAAAAGAAAGAAAGAAAGAAAGAAAGAAAGAAAGAAAGAAAGAAAGAAAGAAAGAAAGAAAAGGAAGGAAGGAAGGAAGGAAGGAAGGAAGGAAGGAAGAAAGAAAGAAAGAAAGAAAGAAAGAAAGAAGGAAAGAAAGAAAGAAAGAGAAAAACATGCAAGTAGTAATGGGATAGAATGACTTGAGGAGAGGGTGAGGGAGTGGAGAGGCTTTCTGAGGAGGTGACTTTTGTCCTTAGGCCTAAATGAAGTGAATGAGTGGGACGTGTGACTATCTGGTACAGCTGTGCTCAGTGCCATCTGAGTACTCCAAGACCCTTTCAGGGGTTTTGCAAGTGAAGACTTTTTATGATACTAAGATGCTATTTCTTATTCTCATTCTCTCACCAGTCTACAAGGAAGTTTTCAGGTGCTCTGTGATGTATGATGATGTCATCGCTCTGACAGCTAATGGGATATGTTCTTGAGTATTCTAATTTTTGTGGTTTTTTTTTTTTTGTTTGTTTGTTTATTGAGACCAAGTCTCACTATGTTGACCAGGCTAGTTTAGAACTCCGGGAGCTAAGCATCCTACTTCCTCAGCCTCCCAGGAAGCTGGAACTACAGGTGCACGCCACTGAGCCTGGCTTGCATTCTGTTTTTAAAAATCCTCAAATTTAATTTCTATGTTGGTAAATAGTCATGAGTATAACCCATATGAACACAAACAGACACTCAATTATTTTTTTTAACTTTTAATTTTTTGGAAACAAAGTTACCCTGTTGCCCAGGCTGGAGTACAGTGGCACAATCATAGCTTACTGCAGCCTCAACATCCCAGGCTCAGGTGGTCCTCTCGCCTCAGCTAAGACGACAGGTGCATGCCACCACGCCTGGCTGATTTTCTTTTTAGTAGAGATGGGATTTTGCTATGTTGCCCAGGCTCGTCTTGAACTTCTAGCCTCAAGCAACCCTTCCACCTGTGCCTCTCAAAGTGCTGAAACTATACGCATAAGCCACCACACCTGGCCTGGAGTCCTCAATTCTTTTTCTTTTTGACCTCCTGGGATCAAGCACTCTTCCCACCTCAGCCTCCTGAGTAGCTGAGACTACATGCCCTCCTGAATATCTGGGACTACAGGTGCACACCACCACATGTGGTTAATTTTGTAGTTTTGCAGAGACAGGGTTTCACCACACATTTCCCAGGTTGGTCTCGAACTCCTGAACTCAAGCAATCTACCCGCCTTGGCTTCTGAAAGTGCTGGGATTACAGGTGCGAGTCACCATGCCCAGTCCGTCAGTTCTTAAAAGTGTATTGGAGTCATGGGAACAAAAGGTTTGAGAATTGTTAATCTGGCAGGAGAGTCTTCCAGAGAGTGCAGAGGTGGGAACCAGCTTGGTGTATTCAGGAAAGAGTAGAAAGGCAGGGGGACTGGAATGAAGAGAGAAAGGGGATGTAAGCAGATGTGGTCAGACGGAAAGGCAGAGACCAGCTCTGCAGGGACCTAGTGGGAGGACGATTTCAGGCAGAGAAGTCTGGGAGACTGTCCAGGTGTGAGATTCAAGACTAGGCTAGGGTGATGACAGTGGAGATGCAGAGAAGTCGATCCCAGGGATATTTGGAAGGCTGAATCAGCAGGACCTGGTGATCCATTGGATGCAGGGAGAGTAAAGGCGGATGGCTCCAGTTTGCTGGCTGTTCAGCAAGGCAGGGGACAGGTGGGGGATGGGTGGGTGCAGGAGACAGGATATGAGACATGGGGTGGAGGACATCTGCCGGCTTCTGGATAGATGGGTTTGGAGGTCACTAGAGAAGTCAGGGCTGGAGTGAGGATCAAGCTTCGGGAGAATGTTTGCAGAGGGAACAAGAGGCTTCCAAGGGGCTTTGCTGGGGAAGCCCAACCTGCATGAAGTTGCCCAAGGAGATGGCAGAGAGGGTGAGAGGAGAATCAGTAGGTACTGGGCGGCAGGAGCCAAGGAAGGAGACAGGGGAAGGAAGGAAGCAAGCAAGGAAGGAAGGAAGGAAGGAAGGAAGGAAGGAAGGAAGGAAAGAAGGAAGGAAGTAAGTGTTCAGGGTGATAAAAGTGCAGAGAGGACACATAGGATGAGGACAGGCCCGTACAGGCTGTGGCCTCTGTAAGAAGAGTTTCTTGGGAGTGAGGGCACAGCAGCTAGTTTGCAGTGGGTGGAAGTGTAAAAGAGATGAGGATATGGAAGTGATGCATGAAGAAAGCCCTTTAAGAGGGAAAGGAAGAAGGCAGTAGCTTGAAGCAGATGCAGGAGGCACTTTGGAATGGAGGAGACAGGACCCTGTTCTGTCAGCTGAGGGGCAGGAGACGGCAGCATGAGAAGGGATGGTTGACGGCACAGGGTCCCCAAGCACAGGTGAAGAGGCTGGCTCAGGACCAGGTTAGGGAAGGACAGAAACCTGACAGTGAGTTTGAGTGGTGGGAGTGTCTTTGGGATGGCAGGTAAGAGGCAAGGTCATTTGCCGAGGGGTACCAGGGTTGCGTGGAGGCTCTGGGGGAGAGGAAATTATGGAAAGGCCCCCAGGATGTTGGGTGAGGAAGCTGCTGGGCTCAACAGCAAGCCTGGGTTTGAGATTTTCTGTCCCTCACCCATCATGGACCAGGTGGGCTCAGAAAATCCAAAGAGCTCCTCACACCTTCCCTGAATGTTTCCCAGTCATATTCTCCATGCTGGGGGATGATGGATGGAAGAGGGGTGGGAATGAGCTTTCTGACTTGGTGTGGGGAAACAGGTGCCTGGTGGAGAAGAGCAGCTCTCACAATGCTTCGGGAAGCAGCCAGGATCGTAACATGGACGTCCTGGGTCCCTGCATCCTAAACACTGGATAGCCATGCCTGGAGCAGGATCCTTCTTCCCCTCCCCGTGTGGGCTTCCTCTCACCCACCAGCCTCATGGTTCCTGACTCTTTTTTCTTTTTTGTCTCCTCACCGCTCCCCTCTACATCCTATTCCAGCATAGAAGTCCCCAAGATGGTGGTACTGTCCCAACCTCTCATGAATCTGCCCTTTCCTCTCCCTTCTCCCTGCCTGGACAATTGCTGGCTTCTGCCTCCAACCTGTCCCTCCAGCACACCCTTTGCCAAGAGGATTGCTCTAACATGGAAATCGAGCCATGTTGTCTTCTTGCCCCAAAAGACCTTCAGACATTCCCGGGGTCTTCAGCCTGGTGTCCAAGGCCCCTTGTGAGCCCCTGAGCCCCTCATCGTCCTGTACTCTGCAATATGTCCCCCTCTGCCCCCCACCTTTGTCACGGGGGATCTTCTGCTAGGGATGCCCTCTCCCTTCATCCATCTGGGGAGGTTCTGTTCACCTTTCAGTTTAAACATCACCTCCTCTATGAAGTCTTCCTTGACCACCAGCCCAAGTCACCTCCCTCATCTGAGTCCCCAGAGTATAGTAAATCCTCACTTAACGTTGTTGGTAGGTTCTTGGAAACTGTGACTTTAAGGGAAACAATGTACATCAGGTCCTTAAATAACAGCATTTTGTTTCATTCAATGTCCATGAGGAAAAAATTAGTTTTGTTCCATGTCGTTTTGCTTAAAGTCAGTTTCCAAGAACTGATTTACGGTGTTAAGTAAAGACTTACTGTATTATACACGCCAATATAATAGCCCATCCCACTTTCGGGTAACCAGCTATTTATACGTCCATCTCCTTTCCCTGGACTCCTCCAAGACAGAGGCCAGGTTTGCTCCTCTTTTCTGTCCTAGCCAGGAACAATTTGGAGCCTTGTGCGTTCTGGAATGAATGAATGAATGAATGAATGAATGAATGAATCATCAATCAATCAATCAATGTTCTCATGGATCCTGTGTCTTCAATGTAGGAAACTTTTCTATAGCTATCTTTTAGAAAATGTGTTATCTGGTTTTATACAATCCAAAAATGCATAGGGGCTCAAAGACCCAGTGAGGAGGCTTTCCAGTGAGGAGGACTCGGCCCCCCTGGAGTGTGCACAGAGGACCACTGGCAGCTTCCTGTGTTCACCTGCAGAAGCCCTCCCCAGGCCATTAACCAGGACCCCTGGGGAGTCCCACCCTACCAGCTGAGCCTCTGGACAACACAGGCCTGGGAAGCACTGATGGCCGGGAGGCCTAAGCGAGGCAGCAATTACTCATCAGCCCAGACTGGCACAAGTCTGACTTGCCCAGAGGCAGGGGGCTGCTTGGGAGGAACCCTGCTCCATGAGGCCCTGGCTCCCTGAGCCTGGTGACAGCCTGGACAGTCACAATGGCTGTGCATAGTCACATCTGCAGGTAATTTCTTTATCCATCTGCATTGGAATGGATCTCATTCAGTTCATTAGAACAACACCCTCTGTCCCATTGCCGTCTCTCGGGCGGGATGGGATGCCACATGCCCTGCAGAGTATGCTGTTCAGGCTCAGTGTTGAAACCTTCTGTCTCTTCGTGGGCTCTAATTGCAGTAGGAGTAACCATGAGGTCAGCGGGCATGCTTGTTACGGGCGGCCTGGCCTGCAGCCACCTGGGTGTGTGCACAAGGAGCTCCCAGGCTATGCTGCCTGACATTTGCGATCGTTTAATGGAAATAAGTTCCATCTTGGAGCTCTGCTCAGCAGAGACCTCTCTTCCTCCAAGAAGACTTCCCCATCCCCTCTAGACCTGGATGAGGTGTCCTGACCTGATTTTTTGTCTATCACAGCACTGACAATGCACACTATCTTGAAGTTTTCTGGTAACTTGCTCCTGGAGGACAGCCAAACTGTCCTCCTCAGACAGGACATAAATCCTGCTGGCAAGTCGCTGGGCCAGCTCGCCTCCTGGAGCTGGTTCCCTCCCAGAGCTCGCCAGGGTGCAGCTGTTTGCACCCCAGTTTAGGAAAGGTCCTGGGTACTGATGGGGTGCAGGGGATAAGACAGCACTGTTTTGGGGGCCAAAATCCAGAGAAGCAGCTTCTAGGCTGGGCAAGTTATTAATGCTTAACTCTCTGAGCTTTGGTTTTTCTCATTTGTAAAAGGGGAAGACATACCTGCTTCTCTTAGTTATTCCAAGAATTTAAAGCCCCAGTGATGCCTGAGACCCTGTAGCTACACAGAATGTGATTTTTTCCATCATCCATGTACCAGCTGTGTGACCTGGGGTGAGGCACGTAACTTCTCTGTGCTCCTATTTCCTCACCTGTAAAATGACATCATGGCAGTGTCCATCTCATATGGCGTTTGTGAGGATTAAGTGGGGCAACGTGGGTAAAGTGATCAGAACGGTGCCTGCACATGGGAAGCCCTCAGTGCACATTGCTGTCACTGTTTTTACTTCTTTTTAGGACACAGCTTTGGAGCGAGGCCTGGTAAATACATGACTTGGGATGGTTTGGCAGCTGATCCTCTCCTGGCAGAGCTCTAAGCTGAGCTCTGTTTGGAGGAGAAAGGTTTTGCAGGTTTGGAGGAGAAAGAGGGCCAGTGAGGAATACAGAGTTCCAGACTGACCAAATATCCTGTTCCTTTAACAAATGCTTGTGGAGATCCTACTGTGTGCCAAACACTGGGCTAAATATGTCGAATTGACAAGGATGCTTACCCAGTTACTGGATATTCATGTGATCTGCTGATTTTATTTTTCTCTTCAATGGGCTATCCATTTAAAAAATAATTTAAAAAAGGCTCACTGATGCTGCTGCAACTGAGCTACTGAGTGCACCTGCATGGCACACAGGTCCTGGGATTTTAGAGTCCAGCTCTTGCTCTGTTCACCGTCTTCCCCTTTTTCTAGTCTCAGCAGAGACCTCTTCCTCCAAGAAGACTTTCCCATCCCCTCTAGACCAGGGTGAGGTGTCCTGACCTGATTCTTTGTCTATCACAGCACTGACAATGCACTATCTTGAAGTCTTCTGGTCACTTGTTCCTGACCTAGGATGGACAGGCACTGGGTCTCTTGCTCCCTGCTCTCCAGAACCCAGTGAATGCCCAGCACCGAGCAGATGCTCAACCAATATTTGTCACACAAAGGGAGAAGCATGGACTTTGGGTCTGCAGCTGGGCTTAGGACTAGGGCTCCTAAGACGTGACCTACCTCTGTCTAAAACAGCCTGTCAAGCCTCTCCACACACCCAGCCCCCATAGAATGTCTCCAGGGCCAACAAATTCACCATCTTTCTCGCACTCCTGTTTGTTTCTAAGCCCCTGTTGGTCAGGAAGTTCTTTCCAATGTCTGCCTAAAGTCTCCAGGAATAATTTAGGCCAATTGTCCCAGAGCCAATCAGCATGGAGGCAGAGGGTTGTCCTCCCCAAATGCCTCCCCTTGCTTCCCTAAGGAAAAGAAGGCACGAGGAACCAGCACAGGAGAGTGAGGAGGATGGGGAGCAGGTTGGAAATTGAACTGACAAATGTCCAGTGCGTGTTCCCAAGGAAATACAATGTAATTGTAGTAAACAGGGCTTGGCAAAGAGGGCCTGCCTCTGATCTGAAACTTGAGAGCTCTCCTAGCGGAGAGGCACTGGTAACCAAGAAGGGTGAGCTTTCAAAGTATGAGCAGCCAGGCAACCCTCGAGCATGGCAGGTGCATCGGGAATCCTGGAATACCTACCAGGCACACTGGAAGAAGGAGACGGGGTGGGATTTTCCAGACCCTTAGCCTTCCTAGGCTGGGTTGAGAGAAGACACCCAGGCTGGTCTGGACAAAAAAAAGGACCCTGCAGCCTGGGCCAGGACTACTCACTATTGGACAGGCCAGAAAGAAGGGGCCTCCAGCACGGCTGCCTTGCAGGGAGGAAGGACCTCATCTGCAGCCTGGGTCAGCCTCAAAGGCAGGGGCCCTCCAGCCCAACTGCACGCGGGTCCCTGCCATCCTCACTGCCCTCACCCTCAATGTTCAATGCCATCTCTCCCATGCAGGCCTTATACAGGGCCCAGAGAGATGAAACAACTTTCCAGGGGCTCCAGGAACACCAACCAAATTCTTCCCACCTCTCTACTCCCTAAAGGACCATTTCTAGCCTCTCTCTGGTTTTCCTGAAGTCTCACTGGTTACTCTAAGCAGAAGGTGGTGGGACCACCTCTGGCCGGGAGGCCAGTGACTTGCAGTCAGGTTCCAGCTCTGCATGACCTTGGCAAGTCCCATCTCTCTGAGTCCTGAGTTATTTCACCTCCATAGAGTGGGAAAGAGCAAAGATTTTTAAATGCTTTTTAATTTTATTATTTTTTTTTGAGACAGAGCTTCGCTCTTGTCACCCAGCTAGAGTGCAGTGGTGCGATCTTGGCTCACTGCAACCTCCACCTCCCAGGTTCAAGGGATGCTCCTGCCTTAGCCTCCCAAGTAGCTGGGATTACAGGTGTGCGCCACCACACCCAGCTAATTTTGTATTTTAGTAGAGATGGGGTTTTACCGTGTTGGCCAGGCTGGTCTTGAACTCCTGACCTCAGGTGATCCACCCGTCTTGGCCTCCCAAAGTGCTGGGATTACAGGCGTGAGCCACCACGCCTGGCCTATTTTTATTTTTTCAGAAGTAGAAACCTTAGCATTTGGAGAGAAATGTGAGGAATATCAATATGTAAAACAAGGCGGGACTGCTCTGACTGGAGCAGGGGAGCCTGCAGTCCTGCCTGCTTGGCCTCCCCTATGCCCCTGAGTGCCTCTCCCACACCCACAGCCTGAGAGCCACCACACTGCAGGACTGCTAAGGGACTTCTTGCTCTCAAGCTTAATAGGGGCTTCCAAGTGGGCTAGGGCTGGGAGGTCCAAGGGCAGTGCTATCTGCTGGAGAGACAGCTGGCTCTCTAGTGGGGACAGTGGAGGGCAGACCCATTGTGCCTTGCTCACGAAGACATTTCTCAAGGAGAACTAGCTTCCCGGGGGTGGTTGTGGTTCCAGGCGAAGGTGCAATATGAACCATCTCCCTCCCAGAGCTGTGCATGGGGGGAGGCAGCTACCCAGACATCCCTCAGGAAGCTGAAGGGGTCACACTGCCTGTGACAGGCGACCCATGTGATGACCCTCCCCCTGCCCCACCCCAGGCGCCTGCACCTTGGTCAGGATAGAAGGAAGCAGATGTAGAGGAAAGCGTGGAGCATGGAGCCCCCTACCTAGAAGTGATTGGAGTCCTCGGGTCCAGCTTTACTGTCCCAAGGGAGAGCAGACGTTAAGAGCACCAGACCAGGCCCTGCCTTCAGCCTCTGCTCTGGAAACCCCCTCATTCCACAGTGTCTGCTTAATCCGTGTTAACAGTGGACTGACCTCCCGCCTCAGTGGCCTCACACTGGGCGTGCCCCAGATCCTCACAGGCCTCCTTCGAAAAATAAACACTTTCTCCATTTTCCCATTAGCAGCTTCACAGGATTTTCTGCTGTAAGTTCCCAGCTCTAGTGAAGTGGAAACACATGTTCCAAAGAGCCTCCGCTTGCCCACCAGCCACCATGGGGCTGGAGCTGTGACTGGCCACGTGCAGCTGTCCACTGGGGAGAGAGGGGGTCAGAACCCCCAAAATTCTGCCACCTCCAGCATAAACCAAGGTTCTCCACACAACTGGGCAAGGAGCTGGGAGGCACAGCTTCTGTGTGATGCTCTTCATTGGCTGTATCTTCTGGCAAAGCTCATTACCTCTCTGGGCCTCAGTTTCTATTTTATTGCAGCTTATTATTTTGAGACAGAGTGTTGCTCTTTTGCCCAGTCTAGAGTGCAGTGGCGTGATGTTGGCTCACTGCAACCTTCACCTCCTGGGTTCAGGTGATTCTCATGCCTCAGCCTCCCAAGTAGCTGAAATAACAGGCATGTGCCACCATACCCAGCTAATTGTGTGTGTGTGTGTGTGTGTGTGTGTGTGTGTGTGTGTGGTATTTTTAGCAGAGATGAAGTTTCACCAGGTTGGCCAGGCTGGTCTCGAACTCCTGACCTCAAGTGATCCACCTGCCTCAACCTCCCCAAAGTGCTAGGATTACAGGCGTGAGCCACCGTGCCCGGCCTCAGTTTCTATTTTAAAATGGAGATTATAACTCCTATTTTAAGGACTAGAGGATCAAAATTATCTGAGAGGACAAGGAAGGGTCTTCAAGTGCTTTGCCAGTGGGGATGGGGTACTTGGAACATGTCTTACTCTTCTGGCTTTTTCTGGTCATCTCACCTTCTGCAGATGTAGTAAAGGAAGTAGCCAGGCCTTCCCTCACTGCACTGCCCTACACTCTAAGAGAGAGCCTTTGGAAGCTCAGACCCCTGGGGTTGGCTACCTTCCTTCCAGTGCCTAGTGCATTCTGCTCCCCAAGGCCACAGTTCTCTGTGAAGGTTCTAGAATGCTCCATCATTGGCTCCTGAAGGTGGGGCAAGGAGCTGCCCAGTTGGCCTCGGCTAACACCCCCACAATGCCCATTGCAGGCACTGGCACAGAGCAGATTCAGGCTGGGAACTGCAAATGCTTGTCTGCTGGTTCCATCTCTCAGCTCCTTCTCACTTCCTCTGCCTGTGGAGTTCGAGATCAGCCTGAGCAACATGAATCTCTACTAAAAATGCAAAATTAGCCGGACGTGGTGACGCACGCCTGTAATCCCAGCTACTCCGGAGGCTGAAGCAGGAGAATCACTAGAACCCGGGAGGCGGAGGTTGCTGTGAGCTGAGATCGCCCCACTGCACTCCAGCCTGGGCAACAAGAGGGAAACTCAATCTAAAAAAAAAAAAAATGTTCTATGTGTGTGTACATATCTGTGTATCAGATTCTCATCAGAAAAAAATATATAATGTATTTCTAATTTAATTCATTACTGAGTACATACCTGACGGGGAGTGCCACCAGTTTGTCAAAACAATAATGAAAACTGAAACCTCTACTTAGTTTTCTAAAATTTTTTTTTTGTTGAAATGTGACAACCTTACTACACGAATGCAAAAATCTTAAATAGTCCACTCGATGTATTTTTTAAAAAACTCGAACTTGGCCCGCAGGAGGTGAGCCAAGGCACTGAAGGAGAGGTAGGTGAAAGAGGCGAGGACAATGATGAAGACGGGTAGGGCGTGTGGGTCTCCCCGGAAGTCCATGGTCCCCACAAGGACGGCCAGCCACAGCAGCAGCGGCTGAACCGCATGCGGAAGTAGAAGCGCCAGGTCCGATGCAGTGGCCGGTAGCCCGTGTAGATGCACAGCTTCCAGAAAAGCGGCGGTACCTTGGCTCTGTCCATGGTGAAGGCAGGCTGGGGCTGCAGAGATGCCTGAGGCTCCTGGATGGCCTGCCGCAGACTGGGCAGGAGGTGGCTGAGCTCCTGGGCCATGGCCATAGCTGTGGGCCTGGGCGGGGAGCTGGGAGAGAGGCCAGAGCACAGTCAGGGGCCTGGTGTCCTCACCCCCACGAGCAGCAGCTGGGGGGCTCTGATGCCCAGATCTTACTCCCTCCTTCCCGACAGCCTTGTCTTTACACTGGGTTTAAGAACAGAAGACTCATCCTATGGAATTCCTCACCTCTGACCTTGGGACAGCAAGAATCCCTGATGTGTCCCAGGTACCTAGAACAGAGCCTGACATATAGTAGGTGCCCGATAAATGTTTGAGGAATGTACTAATTAAAAAAAACAAAAACAAAAAAACCTCTAGATAGGCCAAGGGGTGTGATGCCATCAGGGCACAGGCGACCTTGAAGACGTTGCCGCCCTGGCAGTGATGCTTTTCCAGCATTCTTTCAATCAACGTGAGTCTGAAATTTACATAGCTAATCATGTGCTGGGATTGTCCTTCTTGAACAGGTTGTAGGAGTTCAGCGCTGTAATGTTTAGAGGGTGGTGAAAGGATTTCTTATACCACACCTTGTGTGTTATCTGGGAGTAAGTGCTGCAGCCACAAGTGCCACCAGTGAGTCTTCTCAGGGTGAACGGGAAAAGGGGATGGAACCTTGCTGAGCTAAGTCATGCTAAACACAGACAGCAAACAAACTTTCCATCAAAGGGCTAGGGGAACCCTGGGGTGGATGGCGAGGAGACAACACCCCAGGCAGGTGTTCCAGATCTTGGACCTTGCCCCTTCTCTGGCAGAGATGCGTGCTTCATCCCTCCTCTCACTGCAGGTTTGTGCTACCAGCCCTACTGTGTAGTGTGGGAGCTCAAGACTAAGGCAGTGCACCATTTCTGTGGAGAGAGATGGATCAGGGAATGGGGGCTTGGGTGAGACCCATGGTTCACCTCTCTCAAGTCCTTACCAGACTAAGACATCCTCAAAGGCCAGAGACCAGCCTGCCACTCACCTTTTTGCCACCTGATGTTGAAGGGGGCCAGCCCCTCCACACCTGTGGGTATATCTCATCAGGTGAGACGAGAGACTGAGAAAAGAAATAAGACACAGAGACAAAGTATAGAGAAAGAACAGTGGGCCCAGGGGACCGCACCGGCACGAGTCTCTGAGTTCCCTCAGTATTTATTGATTAGTATTTTCAATCTCAGCAAGAGGAATGCGGCAGGAGAGCAGGGTGATAGTAGGGAGAAGGTCAGCAAGGAAACATGTGAGCAAAGGAATCTGTGTCACAAATAAGTTCAAGGGAAGGTACTATGCTTGGATGTGCACATAGGCCAGATTTATGCTTCTCTCCACCCAAGCATCTCAGTGGAGTAAAGAATAACAAAACAGCATTGCTGCCAACACGTCTCGCCTCCTGCCATAGGGCGGTTTTTCTCCTATCTCAGAATAGAACAAATATACAATCAGGTTTTATACTGAGACATTCCATTCCCAGGGTCAGGCGGGAGACGGTTGCCTTCCTCTATCTCAACTGCAAGAGGCTTTCCTCTTTTACTAATCCACCTCAACACAGACCCTTCATGGGTGTGGACTGGGGGATGATCAGGTCTTTCCCACCCCGCAAAGCCATATCTCAGGCTATCACATGGGGAGAGACGTTGGATGATACCCAGCTTTCCAGGACAGAGGTCCCTGCGGCTTTTCACAGTGCATTGTGCTCCTGGTTTATCCAGACCGGAGAATGGCGATGACTTTTACCAAGCATACTACCTGTAAACATTTTGTTAACAAGGCACAGCCCTAGATCCCTTAAACCTTGATTCCATACAACACAGATTTCTGTGAGCTCAAGGTTGGGGCAAAGTTACAGATTAACAGCATCTCAGGGCAAAGCAATTGTTCAGGGTAAAGGTCAAAACGGAGTTTCTTATGTCTTCCTTTTCTACATAGACACAATCACAGTCTGATCGCTCTTTCTTTTCCCTACATATCCCCCTTTTCTTTTTGACAAAACCACCATGGTCATCATGGCCCATTCTCACTGGTCGCTGTCTCTTCGGAGCTGCTGGATACACCGGCAGACTAACAACAGACAGAACAGACATACAAGGATTAATATGAAATTTATAACAGTGGAACTTCCGATAGTTTTAACCCATGTGACAGGGTTAAGATTTGTGAGGCCATCAGCAGCTTTCATGATTGCCTCAGTTTCTGGCACCAGATTTAAATGGGCTTTAGATGCCTCAAAAATTTCTTCTTTTAATTTTGAAATATCTAAAGTAAGATTATCTTTTCTTCCTTATATATGGTGTCTAACCACGTCCCAGTGATGCTCAGACTCATTATAGGCTTGGGGTATAATACAAAAATCTGACGTGTTCCAGTCATACTGTAACTGAAAATGATGTTGCAAGCCCATGAGCCTTCTCCCATCCAAATGACAGCTGGTCTAAGATCATTAATTTGGTTTGCCAATTTTTGATCTATTTGGGTCTGAGAATTCCACAATTTTGAGGAATTCTTTTGCCAATTATTTACATATTCTGCAGTTTGAACACAGCAGTGTAAAGCAATTCCAGCAGCCGCAGCAGTAGCTGTGACTGCAATAAGACCCATAATCACTGCAATCAAAGTAAAAATGAATCATTTGGATCTAGTTAGAACTCCTTTTAATACTTCCGTTAAAATATGGACAGATGGAGAAGCCTCTCCCACGGTTGGTCCATGGACACAGGCATCCACGTGCCCTCTCTTGCCCTCACTAGTAGAATACAGTGCTGCCAATCAAAAGTTGAATCAATGCAAGTAAACAATCTACAATTTTCCCAGGTTATAGTTTGGGAATCTGGGTTAATAGCTATGTTTCCTACAGCTAACATATACGGAGGTTTTACACAACCTTGCAAAGGAATTGTCAGATCGGAATTTAGGTTAATAGTATAATATGGCTTAGGATCTCTTGTTCCTATAGCTTGATTTCCAGACCAAATTCTAATGTGGTGCAAGGCCAAAGTAAACTTTCATAATTCTGGATGTTTAGGACCAGTAACAGGACTAACTAACTTTGGTCGAGGTGATGAGATTCCCTTTGCACTCCATTTCCATGGATAGGGTGATTCTAACCTTCTATAAACCTAGTCCAGCCTTTCAGTTAAATCACTATCATAGTCCTGATTAGTGGGCCAGACGGATGGGGCCTGTGAACATGAGTGGGTCTGGCCCGTACAATCATAACATAATTGGCCTCGAGGGGCCCAGTCCATAATAGTTCCAAATTCATGGTTTTGTAAACACCACCGCAGTATCAGCCACACGTTCTTCCCAAACTAAGGCTTCTGGGCCTTTTGATCCTTTGGGAATTTCCTTGGGGCAAAGCTTCCCCTTAGGCCTAATTTTTAATGATCTTTGATAAGAAGAACCCTGTAAATTATTTATCTGTGGCCCGAGTGACATTCCACTTACCATGTGATAAGTAAATCTACTGGTGGCACTGACAGTAGGTGCTTCTACCAACCAATTCTGGGTTGTAGGCATTAAATATCCTGGTACCTTCCCTAGGCAAATAGGAGGATAATAATACCCAGTGGAAATATCCATCATCATTCCTTCTTGTTCAGGTTGGGCAGGGCCACGATCACCTGTGGGGCCTGGTGCCCATGCACTATTATTAACATATACTTCAATAGGATTATCCATCCAAGTGACTGTCTGAATTAAGGGCGGGAAAGGCACATAGGCCCAGTAAGTATAATTAGCTGCAGCTGCTCTGGCAGTCGCAGGGAGACTGACCACCGTTGATACAATCATCAAAGCTGCAAGCAGCATGTTCTCTGGAGTTTGTGTGACCCTTGTTTTCTTCAGGCTTTTTTCAGCTAACTGTGTCAGCTCCTTTAGTTGGCCCCAGGTTGGCAGCTCCACTTCCTTGGTGGATGGCAACTTCATTTGTTCTTCTGATATCACCATTTTGTTCACCTGGCGAGTTGATGATGCTCAATTGTGGGTTTTCTGTCTCCGCAGAGGCACTTTTCTTTGCATCTCTGATGGGTTCATTGTAGAACTTTAAATATCTAGTGGGTATCCAAACAGGAAGCTGATTTTCTCCTGGTGAAACACAAGCAAAGCTTCTCCCCCATGTTATCACCTTCCCTATTTCCCATGTCTTATTTTTGATGTCTTTCCACCAAATCAGTTTTCCTTCATGTAGGCTGTTCTTTTTACCAGTAAAATGTTCTGCAGAAGGAGTGGTCTGATTTCTATAAATGTTTAAAAAGTTTAAAATATAGAGTGCTAGATCAAGTTGCATCTGGGGAGTGTTATACTCCTTGCTGTCTTTTTCCTTTTTTTGTTTAACCAATTGACCTTTGAGTGTCCTGTTAGTTCTTTCAATTATGGCCTGTCCTTGGGAATTATAAGGGATTCCTATTGTATGTGTAATTTTCCACTGATTTAAGAATTTTTGAAATGTTTGACTATAGTATACTGGCCCATTGTCTGCTTTAATTTTTTCTGGAACTCCCATGACAGCAAAACAAGATAATAAATGTCTTTTAACATGGGAAGTACTTTCTCCTGTCTGGCAGGTTTGCCCATACAAAATGTGAATAAGTATCAACTATCACATGGACAAATGACAATTTTCCAAATGAAGGTACATGTGTGACGTCCATTTGCCTAACACATTAGGACATAGACCTCTGGGATTAACTTCTGCCTCCTGAGTGGGCAGGTGTAGGACTTCATACTGAGTGCAATGTTGTACAATATTTTTTGCCTGTTTTAATGTGATATCAAATTTATTTTTTAGTCCTATTGCATTTACATGAGTCAGGGCATGAAGTTCTTGTGCTTCCATGAAGGCGGGTGACACCAGCAAGTCAGCTTGTTCATTTGCTTTAAAGGCCCTGGTGAATTAGTATGTGCTTGAACATGAGTAATATAAAATGGGAAATTTCTTTTTCTTACAGTTTGCTGTAACAAATTAAACAGCTGGTTTAACTGATCATACTATATTTGATTAGGGCTGTCTCAACATCCTTTGTAGCCTATACTACATATGCAGAATCTGATACAATGTTAATAGACTGATTAAAATCTTGTGACACTGAAATGACAGCAACCAAACATTGAGTTTCAATGACTCGTTCTTTTGGCCTGATGTAAGCCGTGTTTCCATTGCTGGGTGCATTTCCAATGCACCGTCAGAGCATTTTCTAAAGGTTTATGTCTAGTAATTTTAGGTAAAATCCAAGTAGTCAATTTTAAAACTGGAAGATTTTGTTTTGGGTAATGAATGTCAATAATTCCAACAAAATCAGCAAGACTAATCTGCCATGCAGTAGAATTGATAAAGGCTTGTCTAACCTGTTCCTTGTGTAAAGGGACAATAATTCTTATCTGGGTCACTTCCATACAATTTTACTATTCGTAGTCTTGCCTGACCAATTAATGTAGCCAATTGATCCAAGTACAGTGTAAAAGTCTTAATCGTACTGTGAGGAAGGATCACTCCACAAGACAATAATGCCTGTTGGAGAATGTGCAGTAGCAAAAATCAAAAGTTGGAGTGGGGCTAAGTGATCTATTCTATTTACTTCTGCTGACCGAATTTTTTCTTCAACTAATTCAATTTCTTTAGTTGTCTCTGGAGTTAATGCTCTTTTGCTATTCAATTCTGGACCCCCTCTCAAGATAGAGAACAAAGTTGACATGGCATAAGTAGGGATGTGTAGAGTTGACCAAATCCAATTAATATCTCTTAGCAATTTTTGAAAGTTATTTAATGTTTTTAATGTGTCTTTTCTTATATCTATTTTTTGTGGTTTAATTTTCCTTTCCCCTACTTGCATTCCCAAGTAACGGAAAGGAGCAGAGGTTTGAATCTTATCAGATGCTATTGTCAGTCCTGCATTTGCAACCTCTGTCTGCAGAAATGTGTAACGGTCAATTAATTTGTCTCTCGTTTCTGCAGCACACAGCATATCATCAACATAATGAATGATATAACAGTCTGATAACTTGTCTCTAACTGGTTGAAGAGCTTGAGCTACAAAAGCCTGACAAATAGTTGGACTATTTAGCATTCCCTGAGGCAACACTTTCCACTGAAACCTGGTGGCTGGTTCTTTATTATTTATAGCTGGTATAGTAAAACAAATTTTCAAAATCCTGTTTTGCCAGAGGAATGGTAAAAAAGCAATCCTTCAGATCAGTAATAATGAAAGGCCAATCTTCGGGGATCATGGCCGGAGAGGGCAATCCGGCTTGGAGAGCCTCCGTGGGTTGAATTATGGCATTAACGTCTCTTAAGTCGGTCAGCAAGCGCCATCTGCTGGAATTTTTCTGAATTGCAAACACAGGACACTCAAGGCGAAAATGAAGGCTCAGTATGTCCCTTTTCTAATTGTTCCTTTGCCAGTAAGTGTAAAGTCTCCAGCTTTTGTTTTGGTAGCAGCCACTGATTTACCCATACAGGTTTTTCTGTTTTCCAAGTTAATGGAATGGGTTTTGGAGGCTCTATAGTGGCCACTCCTAAAAAGGATACCCTACTCCTTTTCTTTCTTGATTTCCCTCAGCCTCAATTGGGACTTTAATGCCATCTCCATTCTTCCCTAGTCCTTTGCCAGGGAGATATCCCATTTTAGTCACGACTTTGTGACACGTGGGGCTGTATAGGGAGGCTGGGATAGTAATCTCTGCATGCCATCGTTGTAACACGTCTCGGCCCCATAAACTAATTGGAATAGAAGTGATCGCAGGTTAAACTGTACTCTCTCGATTATCAGGTCCTAGACAATGTAAAATCATGGCACTTTGATACACTTCTGAGGCGGTGCCCACACCGACAAATCCTGTAACAGGCTTTTGTTTAGGCTAATTTTTTGGCCATTGACTAAAGGTGATGATAGAAACATCAGCCCTGGTATCCACTACTCCTTCAAACTGCTTTCCCTGAATAGTGACTGTACACACAGGTCTGTTCTCTGAGACCTGACTAGCCCAATAAGCGGCTTTTCCAGCAGGGTTGGTACTTCCAAACCCTCCTGTTCTTTCTGGTTTGTTTTCTCCGATTTTAATATAAGGCAAAAGCAGTAAGTGAGCAATTCTATCCCCTGGATTGGCACTCCAGGGAACAGCTGATCACTAACTGAATTTCTCCTTTATAATCTGAATCAATTACCCCAGTATGAATTTGGACTCCCTTCAAATTTAGACTTGATCTCCCTAAAATAAGGCCTACCGTCCCTTCTGGCAGCAGGCCTTATACCCTTGTAGGAATGTTTTGCGGGGGCTCTCCAGGAAGTAAAGAAACTATTTGGGTGGAACATAGATCTGCTGCGCTGCCTGCAGCGGTGGGGGACAGCTGATGTATTGTTGTAATTGGCTGACTCCCTGAAGTGGTGGTATTTCCTGTGGGGGTTGTTGCCCTGAAAACGCTGAGGAACAAACGGCTGAACCGGGAATGCCCCAGTTTGTTTCGGGGCCTGAGGCTGGCCCCTCTTCCCATTTCCCAACAATGGTTGCCCATTTTTATCAAATTTAGAACGACATTTATTAGCCCAAAGTTTTCCTTTTCCACATCTTGGACACAGGCCGGGTGGCTCTTTATTTTTTACTCTGTTTATTTAAGACTGTGCAATTCTTTTTTAGATGACCGATTTGACCACAATTATAACATTTTCCCTTAAATGTTCTAACTTGTCCTCCTAAAGCAACCCCGTAATTGCTTGAGCCATTAGCATTGCCTTATGCATAGCTCCTCCAATCCCATCACAAACCTTCACATATTCTGTAATTACATCAACTCCTGCTGGAACTTATCCTTTTAATGGCTTTATGGCTGATTGACATTCTGGATTTGCATTTTCATAGGCCATTATTTCTACAATAACTTTTCAGGCGTTAGCATCTGTAATAGATTTTTGAGCGGCATCTTGCAACCTTGCCACAAAGTCTGGATATGGCTCTTTAGAGCCTGGTCTAATTGAACTAAAAGAAAGGTAAGTGGTTCCTGGGTCTTGAATTTTTCCCCAGGCCCTGAGGCAAATAGCCCTTAGTTGTTCAATAGCCTCATTCTGCATCACTGATTGTTGGTTAATGGTGCTCCAATTTGGACCTGTTCCTAGCGATTGGTCTGCATCTATATTAATAGCAGGATACGTAGCCTGATTTTTTGGTACCTGTTCTTGTACTCCATCAGTCTACCAGGTTTCAAACTGTAGAAACTGAGAGGGTGAAAGGGAAGATTTAGCCAAATTTTCCCAATCATAAGGAATAAGTCTATTTCCATGAGCAAGGGAATCTAGTAATGTTATCATATAAGGGGTGTTGGGTTCATATTGTTTCACCCCTTCCTTCATATCTTTTAACATTTTCATGGTGAAAGATTCATATCTAGCTTCAGTTCGGACAGATGCTCCTGCTTGACTCCCTTTCCCCGGCTGGTATCGGTAATCGGTATCGTTTGTAGAATTACCGGGAACTGCCATGCCTCAAGATCTCCGTTTTCTGGCTTTATCAATGATTTCATGCAGTGTACCACCTTGTCCACTAGGTGGTGATGTAGGATTAAACACCACCGCCGTGGATTGCTGGCATGGTGCCATGCTATTGGCACCGGACACACTGCTTGAGGTCTGTACTGAACCTCTGGAGGCGGCCAATACTGAAACTCGGCTGGCAGCTGGTATGAATAAACTACCGGTGGTTAGGTCTTATTTTCTACCGGCTGATATTGTGGATACTGTATCTGAATCAGCATTGCCGGGATAAAGACTCTTTCCTTTTCTACTTGATAGTCTCTTGGGGTTTGTACTTGTCTAACCTGCATTTGAGGTTGTAATGTTACAGGCATCTGAACCGCGGGAGGAGGAGTTGATGGCCATCGTGGTTTAGGCTCTGATGGCCCCAATAATTCTGGACTTACTTCCCCCAGTTTTGATGATTCAGGATATATTAACTCCTGTAATTGATTATAGTCAACATTTTGCGTTGACCAAACCATTACAGACTCTGCTACATTTTTATAGTGTGAACTTTCCATTCCTTTCTGGGATTCTATCCCTGTCTCTTCTTCAGAATCTCTTACACAGCATTCAGAGGCATCAGAAACTGAAACGCTATCTTCTTCTATTTGAAATGGTTCTAAATTTGCTTTAATAATGGCCCAATCATTCCATATTGTAAGTGGGATGATTTTACCTTCCCTACTTGCTTGTTTTGATTCTTTGCCAATTTTTTCCCAATCTGTTAGATCTAAAGTTCTCTGTTCTGGAAACCATGGGCAGAATTGTTCTATTTTTGGAAACAGCATAATTAGATTTTCTGTAGAAGCTTTAATTCTCCCTTTTCTTAAAAGAATTTTAATGACGCTGAGACAAGAGGCATATTTACTTTCAGTTTGTCCCATTGTTACCCTGGGTTCCTCCGAGTGCACAAGCTTGCCGCAAGGTTGACCGTGGACGTACTTGAGAATCTCTCGTCGACTGTCCTCAATGCTCACATTCTTAGCTTATCTCCACCCTAGAGAAAGGCACCCACATTGGGCGGCAGATGAAGGGGACCAGCCCCTCCACACCTGTGGGTATATCTTGTCAGGTGGGACGAGAGACTGAGAAAAGAAAAAAGACACAGAGACAAAGAATAGAGAAAGAACAGTGGGCCCAGGGGACTGGCGCTTAGCATATGGAGGACCAGCACCGGCACCAGTCTCTGAGTTCCCTCAGTATTTATTGATTAGTATTTTCAATCTCAGCAAGAGGAATGCGGTAGGAGAGCAGGGTAATAGTAGGGGGAAGGTCAGCAGGAAAACATGTGAGCAAAGGAATCTGTGTCACAAATAAGTTCAAGGGAAGGTACTATGCTTGGATGTGCACATAGGCCAGATTTATGCTTCTCTCCACCCAAACATCTCAGTGGAGTAAAGCATAACAAAGCAGCATTGCTGCCAACATGTCTCGCCTCCTGCCATAGGGCGGTTTTTCTCCTATCTCAGAATAGAACAAATGTACAATCGGGTTTTATACTGAGACATTCCATTTCCAGGGTCAGGCAGGAGACATGGCCTTCCTCTATCTCAACTGCAGGAGGCTTTCCTCTTTTACTAATCCACGTCAGCACAGACCCTTCATGGGTGTGGACTGGGGGATGGTCAGGTCTTTCCCATCCCATAAAGCCATATCTCAGGCTATCACATGGGGAGAAACCTTGGACGATACCCGACTTTCCAGAGCAGAGGTCCCTGCGGCTTTTCACAGTGCATTGTGCTCCTGTTTTATCCAGACTAGAGAATGGCGATGACTTTTACCAAGCATACTACCTGTAAACATTTTGTTAACAAGGCACAGCCCTAGATCCCTTAAACCTTGATTCCATACAACACAGGTTTCTGTGAGCTCAAGGTTGGGGCAAAGTTACAGATTAACAGCATCTCAGGGCAAAGCAATTTTTCAGGGTAAAGGTCAAAATGGAGTTTCTTATGTCTTCCTTTTCTACATAGACACGATAGCAGTCTGATCGCTCTTTCTTTTCCCTACATGACGTAGATGAGAAAAATTCCCATTAAGACTGTCAAGATGAACGCCCCCAGGATGATCCATGTATCTGGTAGGCTCAGAGGAAGACCCGTGAATATCTGAAGCATTTACTGGTGACACTAAACAACAACAATAACAAAGCACAAGCCCTGTGACACCTGAAAATATGCTTTCCTCAGCCCCTGCTTTCCCCAGGAACACATGGTGCCCCACATAATCACTGGCTCATGTGACAGCCACTCTACCAGGCCCTGGGCCATGAAGATGAATGGGGTTGTGCCTTGTCCTTATGGAGCTCAGATTTCTACTGAGAGAGGTAGCAAATGTCCACCTGATTACCACACAATTTCACATGATTACTGTGGTTAGAACTGTTTGGAGGATGACGCAATAGGTCTTGCTCAATTCTGTGTGGGGAATTTCCTAAGAAGTGTCATTAGAGCTGGTGCAAGGGTAATTATAATAGAGGAAGAGAAGGCCTGGATGTTTGCAATGACACAGATAGGGACCATTTAGTGGTGGGTCATTGGTGACTGGATCATTGGTTGATGGGAAGGGGTTTCTACACTGAGGAAGAAACAGTGGAAAATGGGATGGGAAAGGGAGGATGGTGGGAAATTCTCATGGCCATCACCGACTCTCCAGTCAGGAAGCCCATGGAGAAGTCAATCAAATTTTCTATTGCACACACACGCTGACACCCACACAGGGAAGGCTTTTGACCTTTAAAGGGAGCTGCCTCATTCTCCCACCAGGCTCAGTTAACCTGTCGGTTCTGGCATCGCCTCCCAGTGCTCTAAGAATTCCCTGAGTCAGTGATCGCAGTCTCCCACTGAGAGCTTCCTGAAATACTTTTCCAGCCCTCTGTCTTCCTTCCATGTCTCCTTGTTCTTGCGGGCTTCATGATTAATTACTGTCCAGGTCATGTTCATTGTGTCAAAGAGGAGGGATTTCTTTCCGTTGATGGCGAACTGCCAGGACGCACCAGCGCATCATTATGCTTCACGTTGACAAAACATTTTGACCTGCAGAGTGGAAGGACCTGCAATCCAGACACAAAGCCATCATCCTCCACTCTTGAGAGGTCCATCATCGTCCAATAGGTCAAGTGTTTCTCTGCATATTTAGGGGCCTGTATTCTTTCTGCCCGGACTTGCCCTTTCCCGTCCGTTGGGTCCCATGTGTCTCTATGGTTGGGCCAACGACCAATACACAAATACACCTAAAGCCCCTCCCCACCTGTGCTCTTCCCTCCCCTCTCTTGCTGCCTGCCTCCGTTTCCCCACCGCATTCCACACTTACCACTGGTCTTTATCTGGGGTTTGAGGTCAAGAAGGAGTATCGTGACGTCTTGGCCCACTTCTCCCAGCATTTGGGTCAATTCTCCCCATGTGCTGGTGGAATTTACCTTCTTCTCCAGGAGGCCCAGAGGCTTGACCATGTTGCTGTCACTGTCATACTGAAGGAAAAGATTTTTATTCATGAAGACCCGCACTTCACACCAGGGCTGTCCAGGTCTGGACCATGATTTTGTAGTGAAGTCGAAGCAAAGAGAGTGAGCACCTGTGAGAGAAAGACACAGGTGAGGTCCAGGACACAGGAGGAGGCCCATTAGAACCCGTGCTTCTGTGACCCAAATCTCCCTGGACCAGGACAGGCTGGCAGAGGGGGGCTGTTCCATCCCAGACTCCCTCAACCCTCCGGATCCCTGCTCCCATCTCCCCCTGACTGTCTGGGGTGAGATACTTGATGGTACCGGGGACCCCTGGGGTGTACTTAGTGTTAATGGTGTTAACAGGAGGATTCATGTCACAAATACTTTTAGCAACATCTACCAAGTTCCGAGGCACAAAACAGATAAACTTCTGTGTGACCTCCTGAGACTTAAAATCTAGCTGAACACATAGGACATTCAACAGAAAGGAAAAAGAGACATTTATCATGGGACACATGCTGAATTCCTCCAGGGTCCCGGGCGTTCAGGAAAGAGTCCTGGAGTAGAAGGTGGGGGGTAGCATTGTAGAGCTGCCCCCTGTGAGCCCGTGTCTGGCCTAGGGCCTCCGGCTGGGGTCTCCCATGAACTGGGGATAACATCCCAGGGATCCTCTCCCTCACCTCATCCTTAAGAGCAGGTACTTGCTTGCCTGAAGCCTGCATGAGGCCACACTTGCCTATCCCCCACCCTTCTCCCTCCTCCTTCTTGTTCTCAGCCAGGTCTTGAGATCTCAGGACACTCACCAACCATGATCTCCAAGGCTGTTAATAGCAAGAGTAGAAGCAAAAGAAGGTTCACTGGGCTACAAGTCAGGGGCATTCTTGGCACATTGTGGAGAGTAACAGGCAGGAAGCTGGGCATGGACACAGACACCCTCACCGGTATGGTGAAGAAATGTTCAACAGCGTGGGTGTGGGCACTGCCCCAGTTCTTTACCATGGAACAACTGAGGGCAGGCCTGTAGAGACCCAATTAAAGAACAATTTCGTGAAGGGAGTGTTTTCCAAGTATTCAGAAGATAATTATTTATTGAAAAATGAAAGAAGACATTTAAAAACAAAATTAACTTTGAATAAACTCTCCTCTGCCATCCCCATGGCCCCTGCAAAAAACCCCTCTGGTGTGAGCAGGATGGTTGGAGGTTATGTGAGCTCCTTCTCCCTTCATCCAATTTCCTCTTCCCTTGTCCTCCCTGCCTCTTTTGCTTTTCCCTTTCTTCCTGGTACCCCCTCCCCATTCCTGTATTTTCTTCCATCTCCTTTCTCCCCTCTCCCATATCCCTAACCCATTCAAACTCTTTCCTCTTAAATGGTTGAGATTTTCTCTCACCAAGCACACGCAAATGTTAATTAAACTAGCTGCGAACAGGCAGCAACTGGTCTACCATCACAGATGGGTTTTATAATAGAGCCCAGCCGTCCTACTGGGGCCAAGACCTCAAAGAAAGCCAAGTCTATCATTGGGAAAAGTCTTGGGGCTCTAAGTTTTGAATTCTGAAAATTTGTCTTAGAACAAAGTTTTGTGTCATTTTCAAACTTCTCAAGCCACTTTTTGCACAAGGTTTCCTCTTAAAACTTAGTATTTGTAGTCCTCCTTCCCACCTCACTTTTACACCTGTCCCATTTCATCATCAGACCCACTACCTTGGCCAGTTCAGGCTGCCACAACAGAATAGGCCAGGTGGCTGAAACACCAAGCATTTATTTCTCACCGTCCTGGAGGCTGGAAAGTCCAAGATTAAGGTGTCAGCAGGTCCGGTATCTGGCAATGGCCCTCTCTTCCTCACCAGATGGCTGTCTTCCTGTTGTATCCTCACACAGTGGAGAGCAGAGAGTGACAGCAAGCTCTCCTGTCACTTCTTAATCCCACAAGTCTCCACTTGCATGACTAATGACTTAAATGTCATCACTTTGACAGTTAGGATTTCTGCATATGAATTTGGAGGGCAGGCAAACATGCGGCGTGTAACACCACCCATATCCATTCCACATCTAGGTTCCCTCTGTGTGCCGGGCAGTATGCCAGTTAATTCAAGCGCATGTCAGACTCAGAGGGTGATTCCCTGTGACTCAGATGCTGGGGCTCTGGTGATGCCTGGTAATTGGGTCTGTACCACTGTCCTTTACAACTAGATGGAACAGACTTTAAAAAAGCTAACCGTGAACTCTGGGCAGGGCTCTCTCTGGGGCTGAGGTTATAAGGGGTTGTCTCCTCAGAGGACAGTGAGTCAAGGGTTTGAAGGGGCCCAGGAATGCACATTTTTTACATATCCCCTATGTGGTTCTCTGGCTGCTAAGGTTAAAGCACCTCAATTTTGAGGGTGTACTTCCACCTCTTGGTCTGGAGAAGTGGTCTCAAATCTGTCCTGAGTGGAGCCTGTTCTGTACACACCCAGGACCTAAGAGTGCAGGGAGGGGGACTCACTGCTACCACCCTACAAATGTTGCTGCTGTGTGGACATCAGCGGGGGTGGGCCAAGATCGGTGTGTGTGTGTGTGCACGTGCGCGTGTGGGTGCATGTGTGTGCATGTGCATGTGTGATATGACCACGGAGTAGCTCCTTGCAAGGCCAATATTTTCTACAAGTCTGATGAATCACAGGAAGGAGCACACCAGGCCTGTACATGGGTCCTGACACCTGGGATGCAAACCTAACACTGAAGACAAAGAAAGAGCTGCAGATAGGCTGGGAAGGACACACAGACAGGAGAAAGGGGCCCTTCCACCCTTGTTCTTCTCTGTGGTCCTGAATCCCAGGTTAGCCTGAGCCAACCTGAAGATGGGAAGGAACAGCCATATTCCAACTGCAAAATGTCAGCTTTAGGCAGAGTGGCTTCCGAACCAAAATGATGGTTACATATGAAGTAGAATTTTTGTTTGTTTTATTTTTTGAGACCAGGTCTTGCTCTGTCACCCAGGGCGAGTGCAGTGGCATGAGCATGGCTCATTGCAGCCTTGAACTCCCAGGCTCAATCAGTCCTCCCACTTCAGCCTCCAGAATAGCAGGGACTACAAGCGTGAGCCCCCACACCCAGCTAATTTTTAAATTTTGGTGTAGAGACGGGTCTCATCACATTGCCCAGGCTGATCTTAAACTCCTGGGCTCAAGCAATCCTCCCTACTTAGCCTCTCTAAGTGTTGGGATTACAGGAGTGAGCCACCATGCCCGACTGAAGTGGAATTTTGATTGAAGTAAGAAGCAGATGATAAGGAAAGAGGAACCAATAATTACATGTAGTCCCTGGAAGCCCATTGCTATAAAGAAAATTCAGCCTATAGTCCCAAGAGAGACGAAAGTTTTAAAATGAATTGGACTGCGTTTTTTAATTCCTGAAAATGAGTCACAACCTTTTTGTGGCAGTGTGTCCTGGGCTTCTAGCTATCCTCTCCCTGCCCAGCTGCCTTGAGATCCTGGCCAATGGTTTCAACACCCAGGCTGGGAACGCCAAGGCCCGGCAGAGCGAGGCTGTGGAAGCCTTGGCATAAGTGGAGGGGAGGATCTGAGGGAGAATGGGACAAGAGAAGTTGGAAGGAAGATGTTATGGCAGGAGAACAAGAAGAAATCCCTGTCCCCCAAATTGGAGAGAGGGGCGATTGGGACTCCGGACTGGCGGGAGGCATGGATCCCTGAGTGCTTGGCGTGGAGGCAGAGGACCCGCAGAGCCACCCCTGTCCTCCCTGCCTTATCCAGCGTCCCCGCTCCCACACCCCCAGCAGCTCCCCCAACGCAACTTTTACTTCATTGCTCCTGGTTTTCTCACCACTCGAGCCCCTGCTTTCCTCCTTCACTCCCAAACACACACACGTTCCCTCTGCACTGGTGTTTGGAACACCGGCCACCCCCCACACCCTACCTTGTGCCAGCAGGAGATATTTGTCCTTCTGCCATCTCTAGGATGTACAGGCCTGAGGTGACTGCTTCCTTAGAGTCTCTGGGCAAACTCTCTGAGGAGCAGAAACCAGTCCAGTCCCCCTGGGCGTGGAGAGGCCGGTCTAGCAGAACATCCGCCCACCATGCAAACCCGGTGGGGCCACCTGTCAACTGTCACGTGTGAGTGATTCTAGGACAGGGCTCCTTGTCGGGAACTGGGTCCAGTTCATTACTGGATTCATCATCAGTAAACGGACCAAGACCAGGCTCAAGTCCCAGCCACGAAATTCTAGAAAGGATTTAATGTAATTTTAGCAGTTGTTGGAGACCAGCGTGTAATGGCACACACGTTTTCCTTAATAGGTAGGTGGGGGACCCCACCTTTTTTCAGGGTTTAGGCCTCTGCAGGTCGTGGCCTGACTGTGACAGTGGCCCTACCTCGTGTCTGGTGGGTGCTGGCGCCCTCTGTTGCCTGGTTTCTGTGTGAACACTGCGTTATGGTCCTGCTCTCTCGAGGCCTGGAGCTCCTGCCCGCTGAGCTCCTGTTCCCACTGTGTGTCACTCAACCTCGCTGTTTTCTTCTTGCAGCTCCATTCCCTCTGCAACTGGAAGACCAGCTCTTCTCCTGAGTCTTCCTTAAAAGACACCCTTCCCACTTCCTTACAAAGCCCCCGCCAAAGTGACACCAGCTACTTGTGAATGTAGCCAACTTTACTGAAGGTTTAGAGGTTGTGTGGTAAGGTTGTGAAGAATTTTTTTTAAAAAATCACCTATTTGCAGGACCTCTTTCCTATCTCTTCTTTGGACTAGAAATAAAATATCTGTGATTTGACCACACTGTCGTCTAGTACCCAACCCTGGTTCTAGGCCACCGTCCTCCTGGCCAGGGTGATTGCAGTCCTCCCCTACTTGGTCCACTGTGCCTGTCCCCACCTCCCAAATGGCTCCTGACAACAGGGCAGCTGGAGTGATCTTTCAGAACCTCACCACTCACATCCTTCCTCTGCTCCAAAGCCTCCAAAAGTGCCCCTTTTCTCTCAGTAAAACCAAGTCACTACAGATGCCTAGAGTCCTGTGCAGTCTGGCCAGCTGTCCTCGAATCTAACCCCTTGCTTGCTCAGTTCCTACCCCCACCCTCAGCCTCCTTGCTGGTCTTCAGAGCCCTGCAGATATCTCAGTGCCTCAGGACTTTGCATTGCCCTCTGCTCAGCGTGGACTGCCCTTCAGGCATCTGCCCGGCCCACTCCCACACCTGCTCCCAGGTGGCACTCCCTTCCACGCCTGGTTCTCCTTGCCCCTCCCATTTGGAATCCTTGTATTCATTTCTTTCATTCTTTCTTTTTTTTAAAAATTGTGGTATAATTCATGTAACATAAAATTTTTCATCTTAACATTGTTAAATGTGAAGTCCCCTATTTCATAATACGAGACCTCTGCCTGCCCGGGGCCATCCTAGACCTTCTTCACCTGAACTTGTTCCCCTAAAGCAATGACCACTCTAAAACATACCTTAGTAAGCCAGGCCTGGTGGCTCATGCCTGTAATCTCAGCACTTTGGGAGGCCAAGGTGGGTGGATCACCTCAGGTGAGATGGAGCCACTGCATTCCAGCCTGGGCGACAGAGTGAGACTCTGTCCCAATAAACAAACAGTCAAACAAACCTTGTTAACTTTTCATTGTGGCTGCAACAATTTACTGCAAACTTAGTGGCTTAAAACAACACACATTCATTCCTTTACCATTCTGGAGCTCAGAAGTCTGAACAGTCTCACGGGGCTAACATCACTGTGCTGTCAGGGCTGTGTTCCTTCGGGAGGCTCTTGGGGAGAACCTTTCTCCTCTTCACCTTTTCCAGCTGCTCCAACTGCCCATATCCATGGCTCAGGGCCCCATTTCCTCATCTTCAAAGGCAGCTCCACCAGGCTGAGTCCTGGTTCACATGAGAACTCTACCCCTCCCTGGCTGGTTCTCCCAGGGCAGCTGATCGGCCACCTTAACTCCGTCTGCAGCTTTCACTGCCCTTTCCGTGTACCCAACACAGAGGTTCCAGGGACTGGATCTGCCATCCTGGGGGTTGGAGAGGGAATTATTCTGCCCAACACACATACCATATAATTTACGTATCTATCCATTTAAAGTTTCTATCTCTTACTAGAATGCCATTTCTATGAAGACACAAACCTCATACAAAGCACAGAAAACAGCTCTCCGGGGCGAAGGGGCTCAGATGGGCCCCCTGGCTCAGGAAATGAGGAGAGGTGTCAGGGCAACCTCCTTGGGTCTCCAGCCTTCACAGCCGGGGCCTCCCAGGCAGGTTCCAGCTGTCGCAGCAGCAAAAGAGATGTGGTGGGCAGCATCAGGCATTGGCGAGATTCCTGATACAGCTCAGTAGAAAAGAAACTTCCTAAACTGAGCTCATCTCAAGGAAGCTAGAGATATAGGCCACTTTACCCAATGGGTACATGAAATACAAATACAAATCCTTTTGCAGGTTGTGCAGGTTACAAGGGGCCCACTTCTATGCCTAGGTCCCCTGCCCTATCCTGCTCTGACTTGCCAGGGTGGGGCGCTCATTGGCCTCCAGACTCCACCCACTTTTCTGGCCACACCCAGTTTCCACCTCCAAGTCACACCCCAGACTGCTTCTTCTTTTGCTGTTGTTTTCTCAGCCCAGCAGAAATTCTAACATTCGCCAGGCTTGCCCCTGCTCAGGGCACCGGAGAAGGAGCCTCTGAGGAAAATCTTGGCGCAAGGAGAAGATCTCCCACATGGATTTCCAGCACCCTCTGCTTTCTGGGAATTCCTGAATTTCTTTGGCTATTGTCACAGGGGCTCTGCCACGCAGTTCCCCTGGCTGAGGTGGCCCCTGGCACCTCAGAGAGCTTTACTCTTCCAGGAAGCCCCTGCCCAGAAAGAAGATAGCAAATATTTTCTTATTGTTTGTTGCCTACGATGCCTTGGATGTTGTGTTGATTGTACCATTTTGATCCCAAGAAAGCAGACCTGGCAAAGAGTTAGGAATGCAGGTGGTTTCTGGCAAATATGTAGGGCCTGTGAGGTAGGAAAGTGGAGGAAGCAAGATCACGTAGGTTCTCTGTGAGAGAGGCCCCGGGCCCAGCAGGATGGAACATCGCTGGCTGACAAGGGCCATTCCTCCCCTGTCATCATCTCTGCGCCTGGGCTCCACTCTGTCACTGCCTGACAGAGGCCATGGAGCGAGCACTGGCTGCTGGCGCAATGCCGCTGGTCTTTGGATAGACCAGTCTCCAGGTGGGGTCAGTGGGAGAGCAGGTGGGCGCTGGAGGTGCAGGGTTAGTGCAGGGCAGGCTCCTTGAATCTGCAGGTGTGGGGCCCCACCAGGCCTGGACCTAGCGTGTATGCTCGCAGCAGGAGGTTGCAGTACTGCCTGCCCTACACCTCCTTTTCGCTATTTCTGGGCTTCTAGAGGGGCACTGGGCGTAACTGGGGGTCAGGGCCTGGGGGTCTTGCATCCCCCGTCCTGATCTCCTCCACTCCCTTGTCCACAGCTCCTGATTTCCCTGCCTGGGCTGCGCTCACCAGAAGTCTCCCTGCCTAAAATCCAGTAGGAACAGGCAGCCTAGCCTGTCCCCAGGGGTTTCTGTAGCACTTGAAGGAGCCAATAAGGCTTCAGGTAGGAAGGCGTGAGTCACACACAGAGGCCTAACAGATGTTTCTGGAAACGCATCCTGTGGCAGCCAAAGAGGCCAGACTTCTCAGTGTGTTCCCAAACAGAGCCAAGCACAGGGCTCATGGGCTGGAGGAGCCAGATCAGCTGCTCATTAGTGTGCACTTGATAAGTCTTTGTACCGCACGAGAGGAAAAATGATTTTTTCGCAACTCTTCTGAGTTCTTAGCTGTAACAAAAGACAAATCAACAAGAGAAAAACAAACAGAAGTTTATTAACATCTCTCTCTCTCTCTCTCTCTGTATCTCTCTATCATCTCCTGTATATACACAGGAAACACCTGGAGAAAATGACTAATCCTTAAAGTGCTGCCTTAGAACTCCAGCATCTTCAACAGAAAACAATAAATGTCTGGAGAAGTGGCAGATCGTGGGAAGGCCAATCTGTAGCATCAGAGAAGCTTGTTGTGCCTCTGCTGCTGTCCCTAGCCCAACAAGAGTCTAAAATTGTCTTTGGTGATCTATCTTTGTCCTCTCTCGTAGAGAGGGGAGGATACAATCAAAAGTGGCTCAATAATAAATGGAAAATAAGTGGAAAAGAAAGATGTTCATTTCATCCAGGTTCTCGAATTCGTTGACATACAGTTGTACACAGTATCCCTTATAGTCCTTTTTGTTTCTGTAAGGTTGGTGGTGATGTTTCTTCTTTTGTTCCTGGCATTAGTCATTTGAGTTTTCCCCTCCGCTGTTTCCTAGTCACTCAAGCTTAAGGTTTTCCAATTTGGTTGATCAAAGGCAAGTTAGTTACTTCCTAGATACAACGCGGGTACAGGCATTGGATAAATACAGCCATTCCAACTGGGAGAAATTGACCAAACGAAAGGGCTAAAGGCCTCATGCAAATCCAAAATCCAGCAGGGGCGCCCGGGGCTGCTGCAGTGACAAGACACTGGTTCTAGATATTTACCCAACTGTGTTGTTGTAGGGCGGATATTATAGGTGATTGCTGATTTCAACCACAGATGACTTTTGGGGAAAGTTCGCACCTGGAGGTTTCAGTTTCCACCCTGCCGCATCCTCTCTGGGTTCTGTGCTCTACTCTCAGCCTAAGTCATTGCCAACAAGTGACACAAGTGACATGAGGGTACAGCCTCCCTCCCGGCTGCTTTCACAGGTTGGCCTCTTAGAGACACGAGGTCTCACAGCTCAGGATATTCAAGACCAGAGCTGATTTTTTTCTCACGGGGTCAGACCACCTCACTTTACAGGCCAGGATGTCTTGTGAGAGAGAAGTTGATGGACACATCCATGGATCTTGGTAGTTCAGCTTCGATGGATGGAAGTTCCTCCTCTTTGACGCAGACAACAGAAAGTGGACAGTGGTTCATGCTGGAGCCAGGCAGATGAAAGAGAAGTGGGAGAAGGACAGGGATGTGACCATATTCTTCCAGAAGATTTCACTGGGAGGCTGCAAGAGATGGCTAGAGGAATTCTTGGTGCATAGGGAGAAAAGGCTGGAGCCGGCAGGTAACTGAGAAGAGCTGTCTTGATTTGAGATCTAATTACCCCAGTGTGAGTGTGAGTGTGTCATTAGTGTGTGTGAATGTGTGTGAGTGTGTGTAGAGGGAGGGGAAACTGGCACAGGCTCCCTGAAGGACAGGGTGACAGGACTCATCAAGAGTGAAAAATACCCAAGTCTGAATGAAGAATATGTATTCATATTTGTTTGAAATGGCATAAAGACTCCCTGGAAAAATGAGAAGAATCCAATCAAGTCTAGTCCGGGGCATGTGGCCAATGAGAGTGGAGGCAGGCAGGGGCCGGGGAGCCTTTCATGGTTTCCATCCTGAAAAAGGTGAAAATGTGGAGGTGAAGGAGTAAGAAAGAGTGGGGCCGGGAGCCCCGGGGACGGTCACCGGGTGGGCTCGCCTGATCTGTTGGGGGCCACGAGGGTCCGGGGATGCGGAACCCGGGCAAGGGCGCATGGGGCTGCTGCAGTGACGAGGCACTGGTTCTAGATATTTACCCAACTGTGCTGTCATAGGGAGGATATTACGGGTGATTGCTGATTTCAACCACATATGACTTTCCGGGAATGTTATCTCCTGGGGGTTTCAATTTCCACCCCGCTGCCTCCTTTCCGGGTTCTGCTCCAAGAGCACCTGCTGCACCTGAGCTCCCGACCCGAGTCCTGCCGAGTGGAGACCCCGGAGTGCGTTCCCCGCTGCCGGTCAATGCCCCCGGGGCCTCCGGGTCCACAGCCTCCGGACAAAACGACCATTGGAAGACCTGGGAGGACTCACTGGTCATGGCAAGGGAAAGGCGCATTTCCAGGAGGAGCCAGGAATTGCGGGGCCAGGAGGGGTGAGAAGCACGAGGTTCCTCCCTCATCCTCAAGGGAACTTTGCCGCCGGCTCAGTGTGGAGACGTCACCGTCCCGCTCGGATCCGTGGGGCTCTGACAGTGTGGCCCCTGCGAGGACCCCCATCCTCCTTGCCCTGGAGCTGCTGTGGGAGGGCGCCCAGGACGCACTAGGTCCTGAGTGTCCAGGGTCCGGCAGGAGCTTCCCGTTGTCTCCTCCCCGACCCCGCTGCTCGCGGTACAGGGCTGCTGGTTTCCCCGTTGTGCTGGGGGCCCCCGAGCATGGACGTCGTAGGGCAGAGAAAACCTTGGGCTGGATGGAACAGAAGGCGACTCTAGGTCTCCTGCTCTCTGTCCTGTAAGGAACGCAGGCCCCACCCCCTCCACCCTCACCGTGTTTTGAGTCATCCATTCCAGCGGGGTGAGGCGTCCCCTTCTGGATGCCATTGGCATTTCCCTGAGGACTGTGGACACTGAAAACCTTTTTCTGGGTTCCCTGCTATTTGCATTCTTCTTCTGATGCCAGTGGGCAAGGGGATATCCCCAAACGCTGATGGGACCTCGACTCCAGCCAGTGTCCAGACTCTTGACACTGCCGGGGAAATGAATTCGAGGACCAGTAGGAAATAGAGAAAGGACGGAGATTTATTGTAAAAGGAAAAGTACACACTCAAGTAAAGGGAGTGCGGGAGGACTCGAGACAGGCAGGTGCAAGGGGGTTTGGGGCTGCCACCTTTATGGGTTTCTTTAACCTAGGAGTGGAATATTCATGAAAATTCCTGGGAGAAGGTGGCGAGATTTCTCAGAACTGTGGTGTCCGCATTTTTACACCAATTATGAGTGTTCTCAGAAACACTAGCAGGCTGGCTGGTGTGTGTTTAGTATGTTAATCAGCATATAATGAGGTGCTAGGTGAAACCTAGGTCACATTCAGGGCCATGATGGGTCCACTCATTCTTACACAGCTTGGTCCACACGCTGTTTTTCAGCGTCTTATCAGCCCAGAGCCTCTGCAGATATTTCAACAGATTCCTTTTGCTAGTCACCTGAAACAGCTGCCTAAAATTTTCTATTCATGCCAGGCGTGGTGGCTCACGCCTGTAATCCCAGCACTTTGGGAGGCTGAGGTGGGTGGATCACGAGGTCAGAAGATCGGGACCATCCTGGATAACACAGGTGAAACCCCATCTCTACTAAAAACACAAAAAAAGTTAGTCGGGCGTGGTGGCGGGCGCCTGTAGTCCCAGCTACTCGGGAGGCTGAGGCAGGAGAATGGCGTGAACCTGGGAGGCAGAACTTGCAGTGAGTGGAGACCGCGCCACTGCACTCCAACCTGGGGAACAGAGCAAGACTACGTCTCAAAAAAAAAAAAAAACAACCAAAAAACCAAAAAACCAAAAAACAAAAAACAACAAAAAAATTTTCTATTCATTTGCGACCACCGTGCAGCTTACCTGTCTCACTTTGGAGAAATGTCTATTCAAATTCCTTGCATATATTTAAATTGGGTTATTTTCACTTTAAAATATTGAGTTGCAAGAGTTCTTTCTACATTCAGGATACCAGTTCCTTACCAGATATATGATTTTCAGATATTTTCTCCCATTCTGTAAGTTTTTTTTTAACTTTCAAAATGTAGTCCTTTTTGAAGCACAAAAGTTTTATATTTGCATGAAATGAAATTCAACTACCTTTTATTTTGCCATTTGTGCTATTGGCATATGGTACTTAAGAAGCCTTTTCCACCACGCGCCGTGACTCACACCTGTAATCCCAACACTTAGGGAGGCTGAGGTGGGCAGATCACCTAAGGTCGGAAGTTTGAGACCAGCCTGACCAACATGGAGAAACCATGTTGGTCTCTACTAAAAATACAAAATTAGCTGAGCATGGTGGCTCATGCTTGTAATCCCAGCTACTGGGGAGGCTGAGGCATGAGAATTGCTTGAACCCAGGAGCCGGAGGTTGTGGTGAGCCAAGATCGTGCCATTGCACTCTAGCCTGGGCAACAAGAGGAAAAATCCGTATTAAGAAAAAAAAAAAAAGAAGTCTTTGCCAAATCCAGGGGCACAAAATTCACTGCTCTTTTCCTTCTGAGACTCTCATAGTTTCATGTCTTAGGTGGACATCTGCCAGTCTTCCAGAGCTAGTTTTTGTGTGTGCTGTAAGGAAGGGGTCCGCCTCATTCTTCTGCATGTGGCATTCAGTTGTCCTAACACCATTCACTGTAGTGTAGGATGCACCTGCACAACCTCCTGTCCCTCTCTTCTGTACCTGGAGTGAGAAGTGCATCAGAAGTGCTCCCAGGGTTTCTCCCAATGAAATCCCCTCATGTGAATCCCATGTAGGCACCTGCTTCTCAGAGGACCTGGATTAAGGAGTGGATTCATCACAGGAAATGATATTTCATGAGATGGAACATTCTGGGAATACTGACACTCAGCAGACCTCTTACTAAATCAAAAGTAAGAAATTGCATGATTTGGTCATTTGGGTCCCACAAGTCTTCTGTCAACTTAGCCTTTTGGTGTTTAATTTTTTGAAATTATTTCTTATGTTGCTGTTGTTGTTGTTATTGTTGTTTTCCTCGAGACAGGCTCTCACTCTGTCACCCAGTCTGGAGTGCAGTGGCACCACCATGACTCACTGCAACCTCAAACTCCCAGACTCAAGTAATCCTCCCATCTTAGCCTCCTGAGAAGCTGGGACTACAGTCACGTGCTACTGCACTTGGTCAATTTTTAAAATTTTCTGTAGAGACAGGGTCTCACCCTGTTGCCATGGCTGATCTTCAACTCCTAGTCTTAAACAATCCTCCAGCACTGGCCTCCCAAAGTTCTGGAATTACAGGCATGAGTCACCACTCCTGGCCCAAAAGTTTTGCTTTTACTTTTCACATGTTGTATGACATTATGTAGCTTTAGAAAATACTGAATAAATAATTTGGGCAATGCTAAACAATAAAATGTTTTCTTCAGCCACAGCTTCCTAAAAATAGAAGTGGCATTAAAATGTTGTGCATTTGTCAAATCTCAAAGAAGTTTCAGATCTTTAGGGTGATTCTGACCTCTCATTTTGGTTGACACAATAATCCATAAAAACAAGTAAAGCGTGCACTCTGATCTGGAAGGGGTAGGGAGGTGAAAGTTTTGATAAGCCAAAGTGACAGTCTCTTTTGTAGACATGATCCTGCCTAAATTTCTCATGCCCCACAAAAGAGGGTCCTGAACTCCCCGCTTCTCCAGAGCTCCATGCAGTCCTTGAAGCACTCTCTGGCTGTCTCTGCAAGTGGCTGAATAGTCCTGCTGGTCTCTGTGGGGCTGCGGAGGCTCCAAGTCCCCTAGGCCCAGGGGCTGTCATGCTCACCAGGTCCCACCAAGGGTGCACCCCACCGTGGGAGGTGGAGGAGACCAGATGTAGCTGCTCCTGCCCCTACCCCTCTCCTGACTGGCCAATCTTAACAGGAGGAAGGAGTAGGGATGAGCGGAGCCATGGAGGTTGGCGCTGGAAAGAACAGAAATGAAGACCTTTGTCCAATCCCTTAAATGATGGGGATCCCTTTCTGAGTTCTAGCAGCCGTAGGGTAATCTGATGTTTGCATTCCTTTTGTGTGTCTTAAACCCTATTGTAAGGCAGCCACTGTGCTAGGTGCTGGGTTTACATGTGGGTGACAGATGTGTCCAGTCCTTCAGGAACTTAGAATCCAGGGACAAAAACAAACACCCACGTGGCTGCTGCTGCTGATGTGATGTCCTTGAGGTGGTTGAGGCTGAGAGGGCAGAAGAGGGGGTGACTCATTCTGCCTGGGGAGTTGTATGGAGGCTTCTTGGGAGGTGGCATTTCAGACAATTCTTGTAGGAATAGGAAGAATACAGCGTGGCCAGGTGGGAGGAGAAGACAGGGCACCCAGCAGAGGGACAATCATGAGGAGGAGGACTGGGGGTCCAAATATCACAGAAGTTTGGGGAGCTGTGAGAAGTCTGCCATAATGAACCCTCAGTTACTGGGGCAGACTCTTTCCACAGGGAGTAGGGAATGTCAGAAGGGAGGATAGGTTAGGGGGATGAGCAGGAAACTCCCTGGAGTCCCTGTCTCCCTCCACAGCAAATCAACCAGTAAATCAATTCACCGTTCATACATATACATATAGCATATGCTACCACACACACACAGACACATGCACACACACACAAGCATACATATGCTAACATATATACACAAACACACACACACCTACAGACACATGCACACACACTCACACAAGCACACAGGCACACACATGCTAACACATATATGCAAACACACACACACCTACAGACACATGCACACACACAAACACACAGGCACACACACGCACAGGACAAACTGGGTGACAAGGAGCTTGGCACAAACTCACTGTGAGAAAACACTCTGGGATTACTGAAATATTTGAAGGATGAGCCTTGGAGTGACTTTCAGCAAAGATGATAGCCGCCTTTTTCTGCTGCTCAGGCCATATCCGAGGGTTCCGCCTCCTGCGGGAATGCTCACCCCCATGAAGTCAGGATTCACGTGTCACCTTTTTTAGAGACCTTCCTGCTCAGGCTACTGAGGACCTGGGGGCTCCTTTCTCGCTCTTCCTCCCCACAACCTTGTTCCCCACCCCCTGAATCATCTGTCACCTTCCTACATCCGATGCAATGCACCTGCTCATTATGTTCACCTGTTGTTCCCACTGGAGCAAGGATTTTGTCTGTTTTCTTCAGAGAAGCATCTGCAGCAGTCCATTGTTGGTGCTGAGGCTGTACTTGCCATGTGAGTGAATAAACGAGAGGCAGTGATTGAGGCAGGGGCCTCTTTCTTGTTCATTTGTTCACTACACTTTAGACGGTAACTTAGGACATGGTGGGACCAGTGTTTTCTGGGCACAATAACTCAGAATATACTGTGAAGACAAGAAGTAGAAAGAAATGTTAGGTGGAAGAATATGAATTTTCAAGAATATGAATTCCCAACTGGGAAGAGTGAGAAGAAAAAATCAGGAAAGGGGCAAGGTTGGGTTGATCGTAGCTAACATGGTGGAGAAACGCAGCTTTCTGTGATAGAGGGCCTGAGCTGTCAGATTCCTCTGCAATGCAGAGACCACCCCCACAACCTGTGCTGTGTCCTCCTCTCTCCCGAGGCAGAATGCAGCTCTTGTGCCTTCAGTGCCAAGGAAGCCACAGTCCCAGGCCAGAAAAAGGGCTGAGGTGGACAGTGGGAAAGGAGGGGGTGGGTGCAGAAGGGGACGTCTGGCAGCAATGATTTCCTGAGGGTAAAGAAAAAATGTCACTTGAGTATGGGAAAAAAAGAAGGATATAAAGAACAAGGTGGAAATCATCTGAAATTCCATTATGCACAGCTTAATGTTAGGGTTTAAGTACAATCATATGTAATTTTTATAAAATTGTGATCATATACCTTAGAATTATTTTAAATGACTTAAAATCATTTTAAATATTTAAATTATTTTAAATCATTTTAAACGAGAATTTATTGTTTAGAGCAGGGTTAGAGTTCATAGTGCAGAGTTCTCTCTTGCCCCTGTCAGTTAAACCCACTTTTTTTGGGCCTCGTGTCATTTTTTAAATTTATTCATTTTTATTTATTTTATTATTCTTGGATACATGTGCAGAACGTGCAGGTTTGTTACGTAGGTATACATGTGCCATGGTGGTTTGCTGCATCTATCAACCTGTCATCTAGGTTTTAAGCCCCACGTGCGTTAGGTATTTGTCCTAATGGTCTCCCTCCTCTTACCCCCTACTCACCCCCTGACAGGCCCCAGTGTGTGATTTTCTCCTCCCTGTGCCCATGTGTTCTCACTGGTCAACTCTCACTTATGAGTGATAACATTCAGTATTTGGTTTTCTGTTCCTGTGTTAGTTTGCTGAGAATGATGGTTTCAAGCTTCATCCATGTCCCTGCATAGGACATGAACTCATTCTCTTTATGGCTGCGTAGTATTTCATGGTGAATATGTGCCACATTTTCTTTATCCAGTCTATCATTGATGGGCATTTGTGTTGGTTCCAAGTCTTTGCTATTGTAAATAGTGCTGCAATAAATATACGTGTTCATGTGTCTTTATAATAGAATGATTTATAATCCTTTGTGTATATACCCAGTAATGAAATTGCTGGGTGAAATGGTATGACTGGTTCTAGATCCTTGAGGAATCGCCACACTGTCTTCCACAATGGTTGAACTAATTTACACTCCCACCCNAATCACCCCTGACAGGCCCCAGTGTGTGATTTTCTCCTCCCTGTGCCCATGTGTTCTCACTGGTCAACTCTCACTTATGAGTGATAACATTCAGTATTTGGTTTTCTGTTCCTGTGTTAGTTTGCTGAGAATGATGGTTTCAAGCTTCATCCATGTCCCTGCATAGGACATGAACTCATTCTCTTTATGGCTGCGTAGTATTTCATGGTGAATATGTGCCACATTTTCTTTATCCAGTCTATCATTGATGGGCATTTGTGTTGGTTCCAAGTCTTTGCTATTGTAAATAGTGCTGCAATAAATATACGTGTTCATGTGTCTTTATAATAGAATGATTTATAATCCTTTGTGTATATACCCAGTAATGAAATTGCTGGGTGAAATGGTATGACTGGTTCTAGATCCTTGAGGAATCGCCACACTGTCTTCCACAATGGTTGAACTAATTTACACTCCCACCCACAATGTAAAAGCGTTCCTATTTCTCCACATCCTCATCAGAATATTTATTCATTTTTAATTTCAATTTTCATTATAGATTAAGGAGTACATATGCAGGTTTGTTACGTGGGTCAATTGTGGGAGGCTGCAGCTTGGGGTCTCAATGATCCCAAACAGTGAGCATTGTAACCAGTGGTTGGTTCTCCAGGCCATGTGCCCCTCCTCACTCCCCTGTCTAGTGATCTCCAGTGTCTGTGGTTGCCATCTTTACATTTTGTGTATTCAATATTTAGCTCCCACTTATAAACAGGAACCTGCGGTATGCATTTGCCTGCTCTTGTGTTAGGTCATCTAGGATAATGGTCTCCAGCTCCATCCATGTTGCTGAAAAGGATGTGATTTTGTTGTCTTTCGTGGCTGCATAGATTTCCATAACACATACGTACCACGTTTTCTTCACTACATTTACTGTTGCTGGGCAATTAGATTGATTCCGTGTCCTTGCTAGTGAGAATAGCACTGCAATGTACAATATGGGTCTATTTGATTGAATAGATTATTTTATTTAGGTATATCACCAGCAGTGGAACTGCAGGGTCACATAGTTCTACTTTAAGTTCTTTGAGAAATCCCTGAACTTCTTTCCATAGTGGCTGAAAGAGTTTGCTTTCCCAGCAACCATGACCTAAGCGTTTCCTTTTCTCCTCAGCTTCACAAACATCTGTGGTTTTCTGACTTTTTAAGAACTGGCATTTTGACTGGTATGAGATGGTAGCTCACTGTGGTTTTGATTTGCATTTCTCTGGTAATTACTCAGATTGAGCATTTTTTCATGTTTTCAGTCACTTGTAGGTCTTCTTTTGAAAAGTGTCTGTTCACGGTTTTTTTCTTATTTTTTAATTGGATTTTTGTCCTTGCTTGTTGAATTGTTTGAGTTGCTTGTAGATTCTGCATATTAGATGTTTGTCAGATACATATTTTGCAGATATATCTCCCATTTTATAGGCTGTTCACTGTGTTGCTAGTTTCTTTGGCTGTGCAGAAGCTCAGCACAGCAAAAATTTAATGAGGACCCATCTGTCAATTTTTTATTTTGGTTACAGTTGGTTTTGATGTCTTCATCATGAAATTTTTGCCAGGCGCTATGTCCAGAATTGTATTTCCTAGGTTATCTTCCAGGATTATTATAGTTTTAGTACTTACATTTAAATCTTTAATTCATATCAAGTTATTTTACATATATAGTGAAAGGCAAGGTTTCAGTTTCTTTCTTCTGCACATGGCTAGCCAGTTATTCCAGCATCATTTGTTCAACAGAAAGTCTTTCCCCATTGCTTATTTTCATTGCTTTTGTTGAAGATTAGATGGCTATAGGTGTGAAGGTTTCTCTCTGAGCTCTCAGTTCTGTTCCACTGATCTAAGTGTCTATTTTTGTACCAGTACCATGCTGTTTTGATTACTGTAGCCTTATATTATAGTTTGAAATCTATCAGTGTAATGCTTCTGGCTTTGTTCTTTTTGCTTATGGTTGTTTTGGCTATTTGAGCTCTGTTTAAATTCCAAATAATTTTAGATTAGATTTTCTAATTCTGTGAAAAATGACATTGGTATTTTGATAGGGATAGCATTGCATCTATAAGTTGCTTTTGGAAGTATGGCCATTTTACCTATATTGATTCTACCAATCCATGAGCATAAAATATTTTTTCCATTTATTTGTGCTGTCTCTGATTTTTTTCAGCAGTTTTGTAGTTTTCTTGGAAAGATTTTTCATCTCTTTGGTTATATGAACTACTAGGCATTTCATTTTTTTTTTTGTGGCTGTTGTAAATGCGATTGTGTTCTTGCTTTCATTCTCGGCTGGAATGTTATTGGTGTATAAGAATGGTCCTGATTGTGTACATTGATTTTGTATCCTGAAACTTTACTGAATTGATGTATCAGTTCCAGGAGCCTTTTGACAGGGTCTTTAGGGTTTACTATGTATGGAATCACATCACTGGCAAAGAGAGATGTTTGACTTTTTCTTTTCCTGTTTGAAAGTCCTTTCTTTCCTTCACTTGCCGATTGCTCTGGCTAGAATCTTTTTGTCCCCAGTACACTCTGCTCTCAATCAAATAGGGTGAAGAGCAGTTTCCTGTTCTGTGATCAACAAGTTTATTAAAAGATTCTATGCAGATGAAGCTCTATACCTGTTGCAAGCCAAGGTTTCTCCTCTTTGGAAAGACTCTCTGGGCACCCAGGTGAGTACACATATTTCCAAATTCTGCCCAGCCCGGAGGTCTCAAACCGCGGTACCACCACCTTCAGGTCTCTGGGGGTTACAGCATCCACTGCAGCTCCCCTTCTGCACCTGGGGTTTTTCTTTCTGAGCCCATTCACTCTCACAGCTCTCTCATTCATTCAGTCATTCTCTCCACCTCCAACCACCACTTAAATCATGTCAGGCTCACCTGGTGATACAGAGAAGAATCATCATCTGTGGGTCTGAAAAAGACTCTGGATTCCTGGTAAGTGGGTCCTGGATCCCCCTGGTTGCTGGAGAAAGTGGTGAGGACCCTTCATGGATAGGGAGGTGAGTGAGGTTTGTGTGGGTAAAAGTGCCAGGCTGAGATGGGGAACTAAAGGATGTGACTTGGGTGGTGGCAGTGAATGGTGGGGAGAGGGGTGAAAAATGTCTGGTGAGCCCCTGGGTGCAGGTGAGTGTCTGCCGCAAAGTACAGGGGAAAGATCAAGGGCAGGGAATCCTGGGGGTGCTAGAGGGCTTGTTTGGTAGAGAGTGTGTGAGAGCAGACTGTGTGGTTGTTAGCGGTGTCTGTGGTCACATCTTTGCTGGATCTCCTTCCCTACTTTTTCTCTCTCTTTGTTTTTACCTCTTCAAAAAGACACCAGGTTTGTGAAGGGGCCACGGCCTGGACTCAGAGCTCCAGCTCTCCTCAGGGTGGGCCTGGCATTTGCTGACTTCAGGATGGGCCACAGGGCTCATAACTGAAAAAGAAAATCTTCCCTGAGTCCTCAGCATGTGCAAGGATAGGGTTCCTGGTATGATTTACTCATTTCGTCATCTGTATTCATAGCATCTGTTATTTTCCACATGTGGACATCCATGCCCAGAAAGCTGAAGAACCTCACACAAGAATATTTAGCCACAATGTCAGCTAACTTCCATTATGAATGTGTGATCTCTAGATCATGGCCATTACAGTCACCTGTGGCCACTCCTATCCCCATCCTGGGCTGGCCTGCGTCTGGTGGCCAGGAGTCTGCAGCAGGGGTGAGACAGGAGGGCCCAGGTGTGCACAGAGGCCTCTCCTCCTGTCACCTGGCTGTCCTGCCCAGGACTCTCCTGACAGCCTTCTGCCTTCTTCCTGTTTCCCCAGTCACTGGCCCAGGTCACCCAGCCTCAGGGGTGGTGCTACCAAAGCCTTCCCAGTGGCCTCCTCCCAGGACTAACCAGTCCCCAGACTTGAGCATGGGAGACTCTTGTCACACTCAGATCCCTGGACCCGCCAAGCTCTGCCCCTCCCAAGTCTGAGAACTGCCCACCCCCATATGCCTGTTGTCCTCCAGACCAGACTCCTCCTGGACAGAGGCTCTAGTGCATCAGGCCAGAACCTTCTAGGTTCCTGTGTCCCTGCTCAGTCACAGAGGTGGCTGCCATCCCATGTCCCTGTCCTCAAGCATAGACAGGTCCTGGGCTTGGTCCAGGCCTCCTCCCCTTTCCCACAGCATCAGGACCCTGGGGATTAAAGGTCACCAGGTGCAGGTTCTCCCCACACGAAGACTATGTGGTGTGGGAGGTCTGTGCCTATTTCTTTCATTTAATGGCAAAAGGGCTGAGTGACTGGGGGAAGAGTGGGACTCAGGCTCTACCAGTCTTCACTCCAGGCTAAGCCGTCTCTAGCCGGCTGGGGCCACTGGGCCCCTCACTTCCCTCCTACTTCTGCCCACAGTTCCAGATGCCTCCATGGTGACTGAGATGAGGATGTGCTGGGGATTCCTCAGTTGTGGGTGGGTGGAGTGACCACAGGGATGAGCTGCATGGAGAGGGGTTGAAGCTGAAGACTCAGGCCTGGGCGACCATCAATGGCTGTGCCCTAAAGTGAGCCCCAGACAAAAGGAGAACCCTCCCTCGGCTCCTGTGCCCATGGAAATCCACCCCTTCACAGATCTGAGTCTCATCTGGATTAGGACATATATTTAGAAAGTGATGAAGGAACTCTGGGCCTGAGCTGCTTCAGTCTTTAGAGGGGCCTGGGGGTTGCCTGCAGGGGACGAGGGGGCAGGAGAAGCTGCCTGAGGCTGAGAACAGAGGGTGAGAGGGAAACACCCGGAGGCCCTGGCTTTGCAGGAGGAGGAGGAGGAGGAGTTGTGCTGCATTTATGGAATTATTTGACTCTTCACATGAATTTCTAAAAGTAAGTTTTCTTGAATTTTGGATGTGCTTTTAAAATAGTATGAAAAATTATGAAATAAGCAAGAACCACAGTTGCTGCAGCACAGTCCAGAGAACTTCTCTTTCTGCCCACTTGAGAGTGAGCTGTCACCCTGGTGCCCCCTCCATCTTTAATGACATCATCTGATGACCCATACTTCAGTGTTTTTCCTCCAAACCAGGACACTCTACTAATAACCACAATATGATCGCCAAAGCAGATTTCACATCCACACATGACACCATCTCATGCTCATGCTCCTCTCAAGGTTCACCAATTGTTTCCGTCATGTCTGTTACAGACAGAGATCTAAGAGATGAGGCATTTCCTATCTCCTCATTTTGCTGAAGATACAGGAGATGGTATTTTATTTGTACCATTTGTTGATCTGTACATTTTGGAACATACATGGAGAAATCTAGATTGATGTGGTTAATATTTTTATGTGTCACTCAGAAGTCATTAGTATATTTGTGACTTCCAAATCATTCCAGCATTTTGGTCTCATTTTTGCTAGTTCAGAGTTTCTAGGTTGATGTAGACTAAAACAGAAATCTTTCACTAAACTTGCTAAGTCTGGAACTCTTGTTGGTCTAGAAATACACAGTAGGTGATGCGCAGGTGGCCAGCCAGAAGGGCGAGTTTGATTGAGGCCGTGCTTACGGGGGCTTTTTAGTATCATCTTCAACCTTCCGAAATGACACAAATGTTGGTTTAAGAGGTGGAGGAGAACCCAGACCACTTTTCCAGGCAATCCTTCCCTAGTCCCTCCAAGTCTCAGAGCCCCCTGCACTAATGGACCTATTTTTCCCTTGAGTCCCAACCCTGGTGCCTGCAGCTTGGTCCAATCTCCTTCCTCCTTTGTCACATCACAGAGTCAGCCCAGGCCCTGCACCTGACCAGGGGATGGAGTGGAGGGGCCTGCAGGACTGAAGCTGGTAGTGATGGGCCTGCTCCCTCACTTAAGGCCCTCTCTACCCTCTGATGAGAGGGCCTAAAACATGGCAAAAGGTTGGAGAACTCATCCAAAGGGGGGATCTGTATTCCTGTGCCCTTGGCCTTGGGTGGGCCTGCAGGCAACATCCTTCATTCTCCTTCCTCAGCCTCTCCTCACACTGGGAGCAGCACCCATAGCTCCGTAGGTGACCTTCCCTGTTCCACATTATTCATTGCTGGTCCAGTCCAGTGGTGCCCATGGAACTCCAGCAGCAGCTCAGCTCCCCTGTGTCTGAGTCCACTCTGCTCCAGACAGGGCAATCAGCTGGCTCAGGACCTTGAGTACATAGAAGGCAGGATGTCAGAGGAGCTGCCTCATGGCCCGGACTCGAACCCCATGGGTCCATGGGACTGACTTTTTAAAAAACCTTCTCATGAGCAGCCTCTACTCTTCACCTTCCACCATAATTGCTGAACTCAAGCCACTTTCTGTGGGAAGACAGCTGTGAATTTCCTCCTTTTGAGTTAGGTGTACCAAGGCTCTCCCAGCACCCCACCTCCTGGTACTAGACCCAGATCTCTCTTTTAGCCTCAGAGATGGAATCCCGCTTCCCTTGTCACACCCATGTAAAGCTACCAAAATGCACCTAACCCAACTAAGAGGACTGCCCATGCCCGGGCCTCAAATCTGAGGAGATGCCTCCTCAGCTCCTGCCACCCCAGGTCATCCTGCAAGGCAGAGGTTTTGTCCCCCTCTGATGTGGGGCAGCCCCTGGGACAGGTCCTGGGGTAGGAAGGGAGAAGGGGTGTCCCTGTTCTCAGGGAGCTCACACAGCTGCTGAGGGAAGCAAGGTGACAGCACAGCCCACCCTCCTGCAGTGGTGGAAGAGGAGGTCATGCCCCAGGGCAGGGGAAGGGAGGATCTCAGGGCTGTCATTGGAGGGGGTTTGGTTGGATTTCTAGAAACAGAGCAGAAGAAGGGAAAGGAAAAATGGTCCCAGGAGGAGGGAACACTAAGGATAAAATTCTGGAAACACCATGTTGCCCAGTTTCAAGGCTGGTGAGAAATCCACAGTGAGGAGAGCAGAAGCAAGGGCAGGGAGGAAAAGGAGTCAGGAGGGAGAAGGGAGAGGAGGATGGGAGAGAAGAGGCATGCCAGCTCCCCCAGGAGGAGCCCCCCAAGAGGGGGTTATGTTCACACTCACACACACACTCACACTCTCACACAGATACATGCGCGTGCGCACACACACACACACATACATGCACACACACACACACATACATGCACACACACACACACACACACACCTGGCTGATTAGATCTGAACTCAAGACAGCTACCTTTGTTTTCTTCTCACTGATTTGCTTCAGCGTTTTTACCCAGTGTATCAAGAATTCCTCAAGCCAAGTTTCAGTCTCCCATTGAAATCTTCTGGAAGAACACGGTCACATCCTTGTTCTTATCCCACTTCTCTTTCATCTTCTTGGCTCCAGGATAAAGCACTGTCCACTTTCTGTTGTTTGGGTCAAAGAGGAGGAACGTCTGTCCATTGAAGAGGAACTGCCAAGGTCCTCTGCTGTGTCCATGGGCTTCGTGCTCACAAGACATCCGGGCCTGCAGAATGAGGGGCTCTGCCCCATTGGAAAGAGATCAGCTCTGATCTTGACAAATCCTGAGCCCCACCCTGCTTCCTTTCCTGGCTCTTGGTCTTGCTCTCTCTGCTGCATCCTGCCCATGCTTCTCAGCCTCTTGGGTAACACAAACTTCTGGTTTATTTTTTACATGAAACCAATAAAATACTGCTAAGTTGCTATCCTGTCTGCTCCCTGCTGTCCTGGACAATTTTAACTTACCGCTGGGTATTCAATTCTCCACTCAAATGTCAGGCAGTTGCTCTTTGAGGAAATCCACCACATCTCTTAGGGTTTCAGTCTGTTCTTCCCAGGCTTTTGTGACGTTGACTTTCTTCCCCAGAGAAGCAAAGGCTTTGGCCTTATGGTTAACACAGTCACAGTGAAGAAAAGGCCTTTTATCCACCTGGCCTTGAACTTCACACCACTGTGGTTCAGGTCTGAACTTAGGAGTGATGGTGAAGTTATAGCAAAGACAGTGTGTGTCTGTGGAAGAAAAACACAGGAGGGGGTTGGTGTGGGGGGAAGTGGAACCTGAGACCCCTCCTCTTCCTTATGGTGACTGCAAGAGAAGGACTCTGAGTGGCTGGGCTGGCAGCAAGATGTGACCCAGCCAGGACTGTCATGTCAACTAGTTAAAGACTAGAGCGTCTCCCTTATGTGAGTTCAAGACGAGGATGCTCCCTGCAGCCAAAAAAAACACATGTCCCCCCAAAGACATACCCCACCTGGGCTCTGCCCACATCAGTCAGCACATGACCCTGTCATTGGAGGTGTCAGGCCTGCTGTGGCAGGAAAAGGCCTTGATGAGGATGACCTTCGGCAGCAGCCTCTATGGACTGCGGGAGGTGGGAGAAGGTGTGGGGGATGCCCTGGATGCTCCAACACAGTGGATGGGGTGAAGACAGAATCCAATTTGAATCAAAAAAGAGGTTATTGTCATAGTCACAGGATTTAACACGTTGGCAAAGCCCCTGGCCATCATGCCTACCTGCTATGAGGATGCATTCCTGGAACCCTGGAAAAGGAAAAGGGATGGTTCACAGGGCGAGTAGTGGAAAATCTAGAACTTCTTTTTTTTTTTTTTTTTTTTTTTTTTTTTTTTTTTTTTTTTTTTTTTTTTTATTTTTTTTTTGTCT
>NW_016808851.1:77811-121626 GCF_001698545.2 Rhinopithecus bieti
GGCTGACTGCAAGCTCCGCCTCCTGGGTTCCCGCCATTCTTCTGCCTCAGCCTCCCGAGTAGCTGGGACTATAGGCGCCTGCTACCATACCCGGCTATTTTTTTTTTTTTTTAGTAGAGAGAGGGGTTTTCACCGTGTTAGCCAAGTTGGTCTCGATCTCCTGACCTTGTGATCCACCCGCCTTGGCCTCCCAAAGTGCTGGGATTACAGGCGTGAGCCACTGCACCTGGCCCCGAAGATCTAGAACTTCTAAGGCAGGGTGTAGAGGGAGGGATCAAAGGCTCAGAGAAGCACCCATGCCAGAGAGGTCTGAGTGTGAAAATCCAAAACAATGTCCATCCTCTGTGCTCATAGGAAGCCTGGAGGACTCCTGTTTACCTAGCATATAAAGAAGGCCCTGGAGAAGGCAGCAGACTGTCAAGAAGCCCAGGGATGCCTGTTGCTGAAAGCCGGGGTTGGGGGTAGGAAATACTCTTCCCTAAATGGCTCCCAGGAGTAATGATCTGAAATAACTGATCCTAGGTGGAGGCTGTCACCTGTCAGGAGCAGGGAAGGTGCAATGATGGAAATGATTAGAGAAGTCACAATGCCAGCTGGAGTCCTGAGCCACAGAGAGCTACACTCATGGCTCATAGAACAAGGGGGACCAAGAGGCAAAACAGATGGAGACTCACCCGGATCCTGCTGGACTTTAACCACAGTAAATAAAGACAAAACAGAGAGCTGGATCATTGGGAGGCAGAAAGTGGACATTTCATTAGAAAACTGTATTACTTTGCTGAGTTTCCAGCACTAAGCCACTTCTCAGACAGACCCAGGATCCATTACTAGAAGCAGAGTCCAGATTCCAATGAGGAAAGACCCTTCAACCTCACAACAAGTGCAAAGCTTCTTTTCCGACTTCCTCACATAAACGCATGGCCTGCAGAGCTTGCTGTGAGGGGCTGTATTGTGAATATAAGGGGCTTGCTGGCAACATAGTCCCTGTTGTCACTGATCAACTCTCTCCCTGTATCTTGATAGCAGCCACAGACAATCCATGCGTGATGAGTGTGGCTGGACCTGTCACTAGGGCCCTAGGACTCAGTACACATTAGATTCTAGAAGCATCTGTGGTCGAAAAACATTTTGTGTAGAGTCCATAACAATTCCTAACTGGAGAATCAACAAGCTCCCCTAGTGCCCAGAAGGAAGGCCATGCCACTGGCAGCAGGAAATACATCACACCCTTCAACAGTGGTTCTCCTTTTATCCTAGGCCCTGGCAGAGATGGGGCCTCCAGCCATGGGAAGGCAGTGACCACACAGCCTCAGAGCTGCCCATTACGGGGTGGGCTCCTCACCCTGTATGTCATTAGGAAGATAGGCCCAACAGTGAGAAGACACAGGTGCTTCTCCTGGGATGGGGAGGAGCAGGGCCACAGGGAACGGAGAATCTTCAGAAGCAGTTGGCCCCGATCCCCAGGACACCACATAGCTGCACCCCCTCACCCTCAGCTCACACCCGAGGCTTCAGGGGATGACCCTGATGGCCCTGGTGGACCATAGATGCCACTCAGCCGCAAAGGAGGGGAGAGTAGGCTCCAAACCATGGAACCCCCACTGCCATCACATCCACACCACCCAGAAGCCACAGGCAGGCTAGGACCTGCTTCTGACTTTTGGAATTGCAGCTGAGACCCCACATGGAGATGTTACCCTAGGGGATGGGCCATCAACTGTTGTGTCACTGTGTGTATCCTCATCTGGGTTCAGCAACCTAGGACAGTGTCCCAATCTGGGCCCTCTTTTATTTTCAGGTTGTCCTGGCCTGCTGTTGCTCTACAAAGGGACAGGACTTGACACAGAGACAGAAAACCCATGCCCTGAAAAGACCAAAGTGCTTCCTGCCTTCCTTTCTAGAAAGGATTTTCCAACTCCTGCCTACCTTTCTATATGACGCTGGCTTCCCAATAGGAAGAATAGGCGAATCTAGGCTCCAAGGGCCAAAGTGGATGCCTCTACTCACCTGCGTTCTCAGGGTCATCCTGAGGGAAACGGCACTTTCCATCCCCCCTGAACGGGTTCTCTTGGGAGCTTGGGGTGTGTTTACTGGGATGTGTCCTCAACAAGGGGGAAAAGGTGCTGGCTGGTGGGGGAGGTGGTGAGAGTTGCTTCATGGATGGGGAGGTGAGGGAGGCCTGTGGGGTGACAGGGCTGGGCTGAGATTGAAGGTAAAAGTGTGTGACCTGTTTGGTGGCAGTGTGTTGTTGTCATTTATTATCGGATGAATGAAGGGGGACAGACGCAGAAATTAAGACAAAGACAAGAAGATATGTTTTGAAGAAGGGGTCGCGGGCTCCTTGCCTCTAGTGAACAAGGCCCCTTTTCTTTTACAGCCTTCACCTTTATTAGGTAGAAAGAGCAGGGAGGGGAGGTAACAGTTGGTCAGCTGTTTGATTTATCACAGGTATACAAAATTGTTTTCTTTGTACAACAGGCTTCAGATGTTTCTACTGATAATCACAAGGAACACTGCACTGCGGGGAGTGAGCACCCTCCGTAATCCTTCTGGCAGCAGATGCAGTTTGTCAGCTTTCCAACATTCTGCTTTTATGAGAACAGTTTTCCGTTACTCATATAGCCTCCAGTGGTATACTGAGTTGGTCACGACCCCCATTTTCTCTTGGGCCTGCAACATCTCCCCCTTTTTCTTTATACATTAATTGGATAAAGGTAATCACAGGTTGTGTAGCTCTCAATTGCCGTTTGGTGGTCCAGCTGATTTTGCAGACTATGAACAGAAAACAGAAACATAATAACATTAATCCAATAGTTATATATTTTAAAAAAAGACACTGAGGTGCTGTTTGAAGTAGGTCCAAGGGTTAAGGCTCTCCAAATCTTGCTGAAATTCTGCCCAAGTTTCTAAAGAGGGCTGAAACGCTTGAGTCTGCTTGTTTAGGTTAAGGATTTTACTTTGTAAATCATTAATATCAAAAGTCACATTGGATGTTAAAGCTTCCTGTAAATGGGCTTTTACAAGGCTCCATGGATATTCACTTTGATTATATTTCAAATTGGTTACACAAATATGGGTATGGTTAAAACGACAATGCAGTTGCTGCTGTAACTGCAAACTTCATACTTGTTCTCTTAGCCACAGAACAGCGGTCTTTAACATTGCCACTTCTGTTTGTATCTCAGTGTTAATTTTATTTTGAAATAGCCATGCCTGGTCGGCTGTACGTGTCCAGTTTTCTACATATTGAGCTGTTTGAATGGAGATTGTGCCTTGCTACTGAAGACACCACAACAGAGGTTATTAATGTAACTAAGGAGACTATAGCAAAAATTATCACGCCCAAGGTTCTACGAGCATGATGAGTAAACTGAGTAAAAAGGAGTTTTATAAGACCTAAAGTGGGGGTGGCCGCTCAAGGCTCAGAAAGAATTACAGGAATTCATAAGCCAGGAATGTGACCTAGAATGATTAGGGTAGATATACTCTGTGTTTGTGTGGTGCTAGTATTAAGGCAATGATACAGTTGACAGGAATCACAAGTCAACTGGGCATCATCCATCTGGAGTTGGTCCTCTTTTGCTACTAGGAAAACATAGGGATTAAAAACACAAATTGTAAACTGAGTGGTAATATTTTCTACAAGAGTAACATTAAAACTGCGTTTAGCTCTATTACTGTCACTGAATAATGTTTCAACCTAAATGCTGCCATCCATAAATGGGAGTGCTGCTTTCCAAATTGATTTCTGAATTGGACCTCTTTTTCCTTGATAATGCCATTGAGGTAAAGGTGGGCTAAAGCCTGTACCGTGCCAAGCAATTTGTGTGGCAGATTGGGATTGAATCCCAATGTGATGGGGCAAAGAGATGTCAGAGTTTTGCCACCGGTGCCAGCAAAGTTCATGTCATGAGGTTTGATGCTCATCTCTCCCAGCAAAATAACCACGGGGACCCCAGTCAATAATGTCTCCTATTGGCATGGACTGTTGTCTAGCTAGGGAGCCAAGACACTGGGTCCAAGGAGGGGGGTTAGAATTATTAGAGGGAGCCCACTCTGTATGATTAATACAATTTGGGCGATTGGGCCAGGAGTGATTAGTAGCTACACCAGTAATATTAATAGAGCTAAGGCCCAATAGGTACATATATTTTTTGTGGTAACTCAACCATGCCTGGGATTGAATTGTAGGACAACTGCGGTTGAGTGATGTATTCTAGGTGATGCATAAAGGAAGTCCTTCCAATGGAGCAGTGTAATTAATACCATTGTTTTGAGAGTCGAATTGCTCTGTGTTAGGGTCCTGGTGCCCATGCTCCTTGATCATGATATAGCTCCGGATGAATGTCACTCCAGAGTACAGGTCGTACTACTAGGGGGTTTGGAACATATATGCCTAATATGTCTTCGCCTCTGCACAGGGAAAACATACCGCACAGGATATTACTGCTCGCATGGCCATAAACATGGAGTCAGGAGTTGTGGCCTGACTCTGATGCTCCAGTAGTTTCTCAGTTTCCCGTGTGGTTTTTTTTTTGATCTACGAAACACAAGCATGCCCTCATCCCCATGTCAGTAAATCCACCGGGCCTTTTCATTGTTCTTCCTCTGAGTATTTCCATAATACCTTTGGGTAAACTTTCTTTTTTTCCTCCAACACTTGCCAATGTCATTCTGCCAGAGTCTTATTATCTGTACCAGGAGTTAAAAAATGTAAAGTAAGTAAAGCTAAATGTAGCTTTGTTTGAGGTAACAGCTGATCTCCTACTCCCCCTTTCTGTTTAACATACGTTGTATTGTTTGATGTGCTTGCTCTATGATGCCTTTTCCTTTAGGATTATAAGGTATTCCTGTTTATGAGTGATTGCCGATGACTAAAAAATGTCGAAAAGTATCACTAACATAATAAGTACGTCCATTGTCAGTTTTTATTTGTTTAGGGACCTCCATATGGGCAACTGATGACAAACAGTGTTGTCAGATATGGCCACTTCTTTCCTTTGGCATGTGGCATGTATCATATGAGAGTAAGTGTCTATTTTCACATGAACATAACTAAGTTTTCCAAAGGTTGCTATGTGTGTAACATTTATTTGCTAGATTTCATTTGGAGCTAAGCCTCGTGGATTACATCTTTCCACAGGTATAACAGCGGGGACATGTTGACAAGTGGGGCAGGCTTGCACTATAGCTCCAGCCTGGCTGTGAGGCAGATGAAACATACAAGTAAGGGCAGAAGTGTTTTGATGCAGTAAGGCATGAGAAGCTTGAGCTTGTTGAAATACAGAGCTAATCAATGCATCTGGTCTCTCATTACCTAGAGATAGAGTCCCAGAAAATTGTGTGTGACAGTGAATATGAGAAATATGGAAAGGAGCAGTACGAGAGTGAACAGCATGCTGAAGCCTTAAAAACAAGTTAAACAGTTCTGGTTCTAGGGTGCTTTTAATAGTGGCATTCTCAATGTGACTGGCTACATTTACAACATAAGCTGAATCACAGACAATATTAATAGGAGTTGAAGCGGTGAGCTGTAAAACCTGAATAACTGCCATGAATTCTGAGCATTGAGCTGCAACTCTAGGGGTTTCTATTGTTTGAGTATGCTTAGGTCCATAAATAGCTGCTCAGCCTTTGGAAGAGCCATCAGTAAAATAAGTCTGGCCACCTGAAAGGAGGATAAAGGGGTGAACTTTATAAAATTGTAAAACTTTGTCTGAAGGGTAATGAGTTTTTATTGCACCCATCGGTTTAATTTGTGCATTAATAGCTCTTAAATGATGTCGTTTGCATTCTCAAAAGTTGGAGTTAAGGTGAGGGGATTGGGAGGGAAGTGTCTGCTGAGCCCCTGGTTGCAGGTGAGTGCAGCAAAGTGCAGGGAGAAGTTGAAGGACAGGGAGCCCTGGGGATGCTGGAGGGTTTGTGTGGTGGAGAGCCAGTAAGAAAAGAGCATCTGTGTTTGTTTGGGATGTCTATGCTTGCATTTCTGCAAGATCCCCTGCCTCACTTCTGGTCCTGACCCCGTGTCCTGGTAGCTCAGGCTCCTTCCGCCCCAGGGTGCAGTGGAGGTGCCAGCCTCACCAGAGAGTCTTGCCACGCCCTCTCGTCCCCTCTAATCCTCTTTTCCCTCCCAACCTCTGTTATAGGAGATAGAAAGAACTCATTTAGGTAGATAGGGTAAAGAGAGTCCCAGGCAAAAAAAACTTCCTTTTAACAAAAAGAAGCTCAGAAATCGCTCCCTTTCTAACCTCAAGCACTTCAAAGAAGTCACTTCTCTTCTTACAAAGAGAGCCTAGAAGATCAGGCTATAAAACGCAGATCAGACTCGGGCACGGAAGGAGGAGCTTGCTGGGTAATGACCAAACTTCACATACATAGAGTCGGCCCCAGCAAAAACAGTGGGTCTCAATGAGCATATTCCTGTCCATTTCTTTCTCCTTTCTTTCTTCCTTCCATCCTGCTTTCCTTCTGTCTTTTTTTTTATTTTTTATTTTTTATTTTTATTTTTTTTCGGAGTTTCGCTCTTGTCGCGCAGGCTGAAGTGCAATGGCGCGATCGCGGCTCATTGCAGCCTCCGCCACCCGGGTTCAAGCGATTCTCCTGCCTCAGCGTCCTAAGTAGCTGGGATTACAGGCGCCCGCCACCACGCCTTTTGTTATTTTTAGTAGAGACGGGGTTTCGCCATGTTGACCAGGCTGATCTCGAACTCCTCACCTCAGGTGATCCACCCGCCTCGGCCTCCCAAAGTGCTGGAATTACAGACGTGAACCACCTCGCCTGGCCCCTGTCCATTTCTTTAGGCACACTGAGATAGGGAAGCCGGAAGCGTGCATGAGGTGGGGATGCCTGCAGCTGCAAGAAGGTGCCTGGGAACAGGCACAGAAACTCTCCATCTGCTTTTATCACAGGCAGGTACTTAGCACAGAGCAGCACAAACTAAGAGTTGGCCTTTATGATCAAAGAATGGGGTGGGGGCTGCTAGAGACTCTGCCTTATGCAGATGGCACACCTAGTCCTAACCGGTTCTTCGCGCCCTATGGAGATAAGACACCCCCTCCTCACTAGCCCATTTATAAAACCCTGACATTTTTACTACAACCTAGCAACCCATTCGGGACACCTCTCTGTGACAGAGAGCTTTCTTTCCTTTCGCCTATAAAACTCCTGCTCCAATATCACTCCGTGGATGTGCGTCCCTGTCCTTGATTTCCTTGGTCGTGAGACCAAGAATCTTGGCATTTCTTCCAGAAAACCAGCTGTTTTACTGCCGTTCCTTTCTGGCCTCATTTCTACTACTGTGTTTTCACGGGCGGGGAGAAGCAACCCCAGGGACGCGACAGAGCCAGAAGGAGCCCTGCCCGGGGAATGGAGAAGGGCACGGCGCGGTCAGATAGTTCCTCCTCCCGGACGCCCTCTCCTCTTTCTTCGACCCATTCCTGGAACTCACTGGCCCTCGCTGTCCCCGGACAGTCCCGCAGCAGAAGCAGAGCCAGGATGCAATGAATGAACGTGGGGCCCTCAGCCAGCGCCTTTGGGACCAGGACTTGGCGACGGAATGCAGACGACACCGCTGTTCACCGCGGAGGAAATGTCGGAGCCTCCCGCTGAGCCGTCCCGGGCTTTGGTCACCCGGGTGGAGCCGAAGCGGGGAGAAACGCCCTGACCTTTCACCCCGCCTGTCTCCTGCTTCCCATCCTTCCCAGGAGATCATTTCACTTCATTGTTTTGCAATATTTCCTCCCACTCGAGCGCTGCTTCTTTGTTTTCTTATGCGTGTTTCACAAAGAGCAGGGATTGAGTTTTGTACTTTTGCTGTGTTGTTCATTTTTGTGTGTTTGTGGGTGGTGAAATGGGGTCGGAGTCGCTCTAAAGTCATTTTTGCCTCTTGCTCGCCTCAGGGAGGTTATTAAAGGCTTTTGTGGATTTCAACCGCAAAAACCTTTTGTCAAAGTTCCTTCCGGGGATTTCAGTTCCGCCCCGCCCAGTCCCTCCGGGTTCTTCGCGCTCCATTTAGAAAGCGAAAAGACAACTTACAGCTTGGAGAAAACATGTGCAAATTATATATCTGGTAAGGGACTGGTATCCTGAATATATAAAGCACTCTTTACAACTCAATATTGTAAAGATAAATAATGCAATATAAATATGTGGAAAGGTTTTGAATGAACATTTCTCTGGCGAAGTATACATTGGTCACTAAGCCCATGAAAAGAGGTTCAACATCCATAGCCGTCAGGGAAATGCAAATCACAGCCACAAGAAGATGCCACCTCACACCCAGAAGGAAGGTTGTCATCGTAATCACAGGGAGGACATGGAGAGACTGGATCCTTCACTCCTTCCAGGTGTAGAGCTCAGAGAGATGGAGTCGGGATCGAGTGTGGGCGAGAATGTGGCCTGCAGGGCTGTGATGCTGAATATTAGGTGTCCGGTGGATTGGATTGAGGGATGTCTAGATGGCTGGTAATGGACTGTTTCTGGGTGTGTCTGTCAGGGTATTGCCAGAGGAGACTAACATTTAAGTCAGGGGACTCGGAGAGGAAAACCCCATCACTGTGGGTAGGCACCATACCACGGGCTGCCAGCTGGGCTAGAGGAAAGCAGGCGGGAGAGGGTGGGGTGACTGCGAGCAGATCTCTCTGGCTTCTCTCTGCCTCCCCTGTGGGTTCTTGTTTCCTTCCTCCTTGGATATCAGACTTCAGGTTCTTTGGCCTTTGGCCTCTGGGACTTGCAGGAGCAGTTTCCGACTTCGGGAGGTTCTGGGAGCTTTGGCAGGGGCTGAAGGCTGCCCTGTGGGCTTCCCCGGTTTTGAGGCTTTCTGATTTGAACTGGCCTCTACTGGCTTCTCTCCTCCCCGGCTTGCAGACGGTCTACCATTGGACAGCGCCTTGAAATCGTGTGCGTTAATTCTCCCTAATGAACTCTCATTCATACACACCACAAACACACACACACACACACACACACACACACACACACACACACACACACACACATCCTATTGGTGCGGTCCGTCTGGAGAACCCTGACTAACCTGGGGTGGGGAGGTTGTCCCTGTGTCACCTTCTTCCCATTTTCGGGGCGGGGGTTTCTCCTTGTTCTCCTGCCACCTGCTTCTCCTTCCCTTTCTCCCATCCTCTCAGTGAACCTAATTTTCCACACGCCCGGGGCTTTTCTCCGCCTCAGGACGTCCATCCTGGAAGGGGCCCCAGCCCAGCGGAGGAACCAAAAGCCCTGGTCCACAAGCGACGGGGTCTTGGAGGAGACAACGAAAAGCTCCTGGCCCGACCCGTGGACCCTCAGGACCAAGTGGGTCACGGGCACCGCCCACCAGCAGGCTCAAAGCAAGCAGGAGGGGAATCCACAGGGGAGCCGCACAGTGGGAGCCCCAAGGGCCCGAGCTGTAAGGTGATGTCTCCGCATAAGCCGGGTGTGAAGTCCTCCCAGTCCCCCACACCGGGTTGTAGAAGGAAGCCAGCAGTTGCCTCTCATTTCCCCTCACCTCAAGCCCTGAGAAAAAAAAAAAAAAAAAAAAACTGTCCCTGGCGCGATGGGCGAGTCCGCCCACCGCAACCCGCTCGAGGCCCTGTCCCTCCTGCTGGGACGGCGGCGGCGGCGGCCGAACGCCCCCTGCGGGGCATCAGGCAGGCGGGACCTTTTCGAAGCACAGAGGTTTTACCTTTGGAATAAATCAAATCAAACTATTTTTCTTTTGTCAATAGTTCTTTGGCAGGGGCCGGGCGCGGTAGCTCACGCCTGTAATCCCAGCACTTCAGGAGGCCGAGAGGGGCGGATCACCTGAACTCAGGAGTTTGACACCAGCCTGGGCAACACGGTGAAACCCCGTCTCTACTAAATATACAAAAAATTAGCCGGGCGTAGTAGTGTGTGCCTGTAGTCCCAGCTACTCGGAAGGCTGAGGCAGGAGAATCACTTGATCCTGGGAGGTGGAGGTTGCAGTTAGCTGAGATCGCACCACTGCCGTGCAGCCTGGGTGACGGAGCAAGACTCTAGCTCCAAAACAAACAAACAAACAAACAAGAAACAGAAAAAAGAAAAAATAGTGCTTTGGCATACAGTGCTTAAGCAGCCTTAGCCAGACCCAAAGTCATACAGATTTACGTCCATGCTTTCTTTTTTCTTTCTTTCCCTTCCTTCCTTTCCTTTCCTTTTTTCCTTCCTCCCTTCATCCCTCCTTCTCTTCTTTCCTTCCTTCGCCAGGCTGGAATGCAATGGTGCAGTCTTGGCTCACTGCAACCTCTGCCTCCCGGGTTCAAGCCCTACTCCTGCCTTGGCCTCCCGGTTAGCTGGGATTACAGGCTCCTGCCACCACTCATGGCTAGTTTTTAGCAGAAACGGGGTTTCACCATGTTGGTCAGGCTGGTCTTGAACTCCTGAACTCAAGTGATCTGACCACCTCAGCCTCCTAAAGTGCTGGGATTACAGGCGGGAGCCGCCATGCCTGGCCCTCCAACCCCATTCTTTAGGGCTTTTCTCTGGTAACCTAATGACCTATCAAAGCCTCCCCCTCCTAGCACATGTTGGGGATTAGGTTTGGGGGGACACAGACATTCAGTCACTAGTACTACCTCAGCTGAGTATTGTCTCCATGGAAATGAGGAAGCTGGATAGCCTTCTCCCCACAGTCTCCCCTTGACTGTCATCCCCTCGGAGTGATACTGAGTGACACTCCCTGGTGTGGAGGGCTTTGTGTGTGTGGTGCACTCCTACCCCTGTCACACTCAGGCGGGCAGCTGATGTCACCACTGTAGCTCTACTTCCTGCCTGCACAGAACCTCCAGATCAGCTGAAGGTCAGAGATGTGGCCTTCTCAGGTGCTTCCTGGGCACATGCCAGCCGCTATGCACATCTCATTCCCCAAATCTTTCTCTCAATTTCCCCCAGTAGCCACTTGTTTGTCCCACATGCAAATGGTGAGGTTGTACAGTTTCAATGATTGCTTTTAGCCAGTGCTCTGAGGATCTGGCTTTTCCCCTAGAGAGAGACCTCAGCAGGTCAAACAATGACAAACCCAATGAATGGAGCTTTTCCAGTGAGTCCCAGGCAGGCCAAATAGAGTTCTCTGGGGCTGGAGTTTTTGAGGGGCTCCAAGCCCAGGGTGCCCCTCCAGCGAGTGGAGACTGTGGCCTTGCAGCTGTCACTGACATGGTGAGTCCAGTGTTTTCTGGGCACGATAAATCAGGATATATTGGGCAGACCACACAAAGAAAGAAATGGTCGGAGGAAGAATAAAAATTTTCAAGTATGTACTTGGGAAGAATTAGAAAAAAACAATGAGCAAGGGGCAAGGTTGGCTTGGTTGTAGCTAACCTGGTGGAGAAATGCAGCCGTCTGTGATAGAGGGCCTGAGCTGTTAGGTTCCTCTGCGATGCCGAGAGCACCTCCACAACCTACCCTGCATCCTCCTCTCTCCCGAGGCTGAATGCAGCTCTTGTGCCTTCAGTGCCAAGGAAGCCACAGTCCTAGGCCAGAGGAAGGGCTAAGGTGGACAGTGGAACAGGAGGGGGTGGGTGCAGAAAGAGAAGGCTGACAGCAAGGATTTCCTGAGCATAAACAAAAAATGTCACTTGTAAATGGAAAGAAAAGAAGGGTATAAAGAACAAGATGAAAATCATCTGTAATTCCATTATACAGTGTTAATTTTAGGGTTTTGGCACTTTCATGTATAATTCTTATACCATTATCATCATACAACTTACGATTATTTTAAATGATTAGAGTTTATTTTTTTGAGCTGGGTTAGGGTTCTTAGTGCAGAATCCTCTCACTCTGGTCAGTTAACCCCAGTTTTTTGACCTTATGTTGTCTTATTTTATTTATTCATCTTTAATTTCAACCTATATTATACTTTAAAGGGTACACATACAGGTTCGTTACATGGGTAGATTTTGGGAGGCTGAGGCTTTCTGTCCCAGTGATCCCATCACCCAAACAGTAAGCATGGTGCCCCACAGGTCGTTTTTCAGCCCAGGTGCCCCTTGTCTCTCCCCCGTTTAGTAATCTCCAGCATCTGTGGTTCATGTGAATTCAATGCTTAGCTGCCACTTTCAAATGGGAACATGCAGTATGTGGTTTTCTGTTCTTGCCTTAGGTTGCTTAGGATAATAGCCTCTAGTTCCATCCATGTTGCTGAAAAGGACATGATTTTGCTGTGTTTCGTAGCTACATAGATTTCCATGGTGTCTATGTACCACATTTTTTTTTTTTTCATTCAATTCAGTGTTGTTGGGTACTTAGATTGATTCTATGTCCTTGCTAGTGAAAACAGCACTGCAATAGACATATTGGTGCAGGTGTCTTTTGGATAAAATGAATTCTTTTCCTTTGGGTGTATCCCCAGCAGTGGGACTGTGGGGTTGAATGGTAGTTCTATTTTAAGTTCTTGGAGGAATCTCCAAACTGCTTTCCATAGCGGCTGAACACGTTTGCTTTCCCACCAACAGTGTCTGTTTCCTTTTCTCTGCAGCCTCACCAACATCTCCGACTTTGTGACGGGTAAGAGATGGTAACTCATTGCAGTTTTGATTTGCACTTATCTCATGAATAGTGATATTGAGCATTTTGTCGTGTTTCTTGGCCACTTGTATGTCTCCTTTTGAAGTGTCTGTTCATGTCTTTGCACATTTTTAATTGGATTTTTTGCTCTCGCTTGTTGAATTGTTTAAATTCCTTATAGATTCTGGATGTTAGACCTTCATCAGATGCAGAGTTTGCAAATAGTTTCCCCCATTCTACAGGCTGTTTACTGTGTTACTAGTTTCTTTTGCTGTGCAGAAGCTCTTTAATGAGATCCCATTTGTCAATTTTGTTTTGGTACAATTGTTTTTAGTGTCTTCTCCATGAAATCTTTGCCAGACCCTATGTCCACATTGGTATTTCTTAGATTATGTTCCAAGATTTTTACAGTTTTAATACTTATATTTAAATCTTTCATCCATATCGAGTTATTTTACATATATGGGGAGAGGTAGAGGCTCAGTTTCATTCTTCTGCATATGACTGGCCAGATATCCCAGCACTACTTTTCGAATAGGGGATCTTCCCCCATTGCTCATTTCTGTTGAAGATTAGATGGCGGTAGGTGTGCAGGTTGATTTCTGGGCTGTCTATTTTGTTCCACTGCTCTAAGCTTCTATTTGTGTACCAGCGTTGGTCTGTGTTCGTCACTGTAGCATTATAATACAGTTTGAAGTCCGGCAATGTGATGCCTCTGGCTTTTTCCTTTTTGCTTAGTATTGTTTCGACAGCTTGAACTTTGTTTTTTCCTTTTAGTTCCAAATAAGTTTTAGAATAGATTAATTCTGTGAAAAACAATATTGGTATTTTGATAGTGATACCTATTTATAGAAATTGTTTTGGGAAGTATGGCCATTTTAGCTATATTGATTCTTCCAACCCATGTGCATGAAATATTTTTTCCATTCATTTGTGTTGTGTCTTATTTTTTTTAGCAGCGTTTTGTAGTTCTCCTATAAAGATCTTTCATCTCTTCGGGTCAATGAACTGCTAGGTACTTCATTTTCTTTGTGGCTGTTGTAAATGTGATTGTGTTCTTGCTTTCATTCTCAGCTAGTATGTTGTTGGAGTATAAGAATGCTACTGATTGTGTACATTGATTTTGTATCCTGAAACTTGACTGAATTCATGTATCAGTTCCAGGAGCCACTCCAGCTCCCCTTCTGCACCTGGGTTTTCCTTTGAGCCCCATTTCCTCCCGCAAGTGTCTCATTCATTCAGTTGCATGCTCAGCCTCCAACCACCACTTAAATCATGTCAGGTACACCTGATGAAGGAGAGAAAAACCATCCTCCATGAGTCTAGAAAACACTCTGGATTCCTGATAAGTGTGTACTGTGTCCCCCTGGTTGCTGGAGGAGGTGCATGATCGCTAGATCACAGCCATTAGCACCTTTGGGCTGCTTCTATTTCCAGCGTGGGTGGGCCTGAGTCTGGTGGCCAGGAGCCTACAGCAGGAGTGAGGCAGGTGGGCCCAGGTGTGCACAGAGGCCCCTCCTCCTGTCACCTGGCTGTCCTGCCCAGGACTGTCCTGCCAGCCTTCTGCCTTCCTCCTGTTCACCCAGTCACTGACCCAGGTTACCCAGCCTTAAGCCACTGGAGGCTGCCAGGGCTTTCCCAGTGGCCTCCTCCCAGGACTAACCTGGGTTCCTGTCCCCAGCCCTGTGCATGGGCAGCTCTTCTCACACAGAGATCCTGGATCCACCAAACTCTACCCCTCCCAAGTCTGAGAACTGCTTGACTCCATGTCTGTCATCCTCCAGACCACCCTCTGTGTGGCCTCTCCTGGACAGAGCCTCTAGTGCATCAGGCCAGAACCTTCTAGGGTGCTGTGTCCCTGCTCAGTCACAGAGGTGGCTGCCATCCCATGCCCCTGTCCTGAAGCAGAGAAAGGCCCTGGGCTTGCCCCAGGCCTCCCATTTTTTCCCACAGCCTCAGGGCCCTGGGGATTGAAGGTCACCAGTCTCTCCCCACGTGAAGACTCTGTGGAGTGGGAGGTCTGTGCCTATTTTTTTTTCATTTAATGGGAAAAGAGCTGAGTGGCTGGGGGTAGAGTGGGACTCATGGTCTCTGCCCAGTCCTCACCCCAGGCTATACCCTCCACAGCAGCCAGGGACCACTGGGCCCCCCCACCTCCCTCTTACTTCTGCCCACAGTTCCCGATGCCTCCATGGTTACTGAGATGAGGATGTGCTGGGGGTTCCTCAGTTGTGGGTGGATGAAGTGACCACAGGGATGAGCTGAATGGAGAAAGGGTGCAGCCACCAACTCAGACCTGGGTGACCATCGATGGCTGTGTTGTAAAGTGAGCCCTATATGGAAGGAGAACCCTCCCTCAGCTCCTGTGCCCATGGAAATCCAACACTTCACAGATCTGAGTCTCATCTGGATCAGGCCATGTATTTAGAAAGTGATGAAGGAACCCTGGGCCTGAGCTGCTTCAGTCTCTAGAGGGGCCTGGGGGTTGCCTTCAGGGGATGAGGGGGCAGGAGAAGCTGCCTGAGGCTGAGGGGTAAGAGGAAAATACCTGGAGGCCCTGGCTTTGCAGGAGGAGGAGGAGTTCTGCTGCATTTATGGAGGTATTCACCCCTTCACATCATTTTCTGAAAAGTAAGTTTTTCTTGAATTTCTATTTCCAACTAGTAAAAAAAAAAATGAAACAAGAAAATGAACAGAGTGGTTGCAAGCACATTACGGAGAACTTCTCTTCCTGCACTACTTGAGAGTGAGCTGTCACGCTGATGCCCCATCTTAGAGATGCCACCTCATGCCCCATACTTTACTATGGTTTCCTTGCAAACCAGGACACTCTCCAGATAACCCCTGTGCAAACTCCAAATTAGATTTCACTGCAGACATTGCGACCATCTCATGCTAAGACGCCACTCTGGGTTCAGCAATTGTTCTAAGAATGTCTTTCATCACCAGGGAGCTGATGGATGCGCGCATTTCCTACCCCCTTATTTTCCTAAATATCTACACTATGATGTATATTTGTCCCACTGATTGATCTGTATATTTTTGGAAATATGGAAAGTGATCTGGATTGATGTGGTTACTTTTATTGTGTGTAAATCACAAATGCTCACTAACATGTTGGAAAAGTTTAACATTTTCATCCAGCATTTGAATTGTTTCATTTTTGCTAGTTCGGATTTTGTAGTCTGATGTAGAGTGAAACAGGAATCTTTCATCAACATTGAAAAGCATTCTGTACTATACTTGAATATTTCATTGCTAACTTTTCGCTATGACAAAGGACAGCACAGTCAGCATCCTAGTATCTCCATGTTCTCTGGAACATGTTTGGAGCCCAGAACTGACTCTGGGATTGCTGGTTAGTGGGATGAGCACAGCGTCCACTCTCCTGGATACCACCTGAGTAGACATCAAAAAAGTGATTCAATCTGGACTCTTACCCACAATGTAAGAAGTCTCTGATATTCCATTTCCTGTCCACCAATTGGTAGAGACAGATTTAAAAAATTTGTTGGTAAGATGAGTATACAGGGGTAGACCACTGTTTTCTTGATTGTATCAGAGCTATGAAAGCTTTCACAGGTTTCTTTAGGATCTCTGAATTGCTCATAGCATTTCCTGAAGAATTAGGTGCATTTTATTAATTTATAGTAGTTCTTTATATATTCTGCTTCTGATCTTTTGTCTATGGGGGAATAGAATAACATTTACAAATAGAGATGTATCTGTGGTGAGGATTTCTTTCACTAGAAGTGAGCATGGTCAGGGCTGAAGAATGATGAGAAAAGCCACTGCCAAGCCTGGAGTGGGCTGGGGACAAACCAGAAAGCATCACATTCTGGAAGCAGGGATAGAGGCAGGAATATCTGCCGACCCAGGGCATCAGGACAGTGGTGAAGACTGGCAGCCAGGCTGCTTATAAATTAAGAGTGATCTTTAAAGTCTCTGTCTCCAAAAGATATCTAGCAGCATCCCTAGTTTTAATATTAAATATAACATGTCAGAAGAATGAAATCCCATTAATTCTCTATATAGGGCAACATAGGAAGACCCAGTCTATACCTAAAAATCAAACAATTTGCCAGGCATGGTGGCATGCATGTGTACTTGCAGCTATTCTAGAGGTTAAGTCTAGAGGCTCACTTGAGCTCAGGAGTTGGAGATTACAGTGAGTGATGATTATGCCACTTCACTCCAATATGGTTGACAGAATGAGAAACTGTAAAAAAAGGATAACAGTAAAAAGGATTAATACAATTCTTGGTCAGTGCATGGAAAAGATCCCTGAGATCTGAAGTCCAGCATGCTATTTTACTAGCAATACTGCTTGGAAGAATAAGGTCATGCTTCAGAGAAGTATCTGTTTTCCACAATCAAAGAAGCAGAAAGAACTCTTTTTGCTGGGATTTCTTGTTCAGTTAAAGCTTGTACAGGAATTCCTTTCATTATCACTGAGAGAAAGTGACAGAAGATGTTAAGAAAAATGGCTGCTAGGATCATCACCAAAGGAAATGAGTGGCATGAGATGTTGAGTCTACAATGTCCTCATCATCTGCTGGGAGCCTGTGGTATCGGGGGAACCCACCCCCAATATTTCAACATATGTTCTTTCTATTTTCCCTAAGTGTCGGCCAGTCTGAGAAATAAAGAGAAAGAGTACAAAGAGATGAATTTACAGCTGTGCTGCCAGGGGTGACATCACATGTCAGAAGGTCTGTGATGCCCACCTGAGCAGCAAAACCAGCAGGTTTTTATTAAGGACTTCAAAAGGGGAGTGGATGTACGAACAGGGAGTAGGTCACAAAGATTACATGCTTCAAAGGGGAATAAAGATCACAAGGCAAAGGGCAAAGCAAAGATCACAAGGCAAAGGGCAAAATTAGAATTACTGATAAGGGTCTATGTTCAGCTGCGCAAGTGTTGTCTTGATAAACATCTTAAACAACAGAAAACAGAGTTCAAGAGCAGAGAATTGGTCTGACCTCAAATTCACCCATATTCACCAGGGTGGGATTTTCCCCCCACCCTAATAAGCCTGAGGGTACTGCAGGAGACCAGGGCGTATTTCAGTCCTTATCTCAACCGTATAAGACAGACACTCCCAGAGCAGCCATTTATAGACCTCCCCCCCAGGAATTCAATTCTTTTCCTAGGGGCTTAATATTATATTCCTTGCTACGAAAAGAATTTAGGAATATCTCTCCTACTTGCACGTCCATTTATAGGCTCTCTGCAAGAAGAAAAATATGGCTCTTTTTTCCCAACCCCACAGGCAGTCAGATCTTATGGTTATCTTCCCTTGTTCCCTAAAATCGCTGTTGTTCTGTTCATTTTCAAGGGGCACAGATTTCATATTGTTCAAACACACATGTTTTACAATCAATTTGTTCAGTTAACACAATCATCACAGGGTCCTGAGGTGACGTACATCCTCAGCTTACGAAGATAACAGATTAAGAGATTCAAGTAAGACAGGGGTAAGAAATTATAAGAGTATTATCAGGGAAGTGATAAATATCCATGAAATCTTCACAACTTACATTCCTCTGCTGCAGCTCCAGCCTGTCCCTCCATTCGTGGTCCCTGACTTCCTGCAACACTGTGGACTTGCTAAGGCTTGAACTCCTGCTTTCCAGAAAGGCACAGTGGTGAGTAGACAGGCAGCCTCCCTAAAGGGAGAGCAGGAACCAGACCAGACTAACAGGGGGTTCTTGATATCATCTTTCACCTTGACAAAAGATGACGTGTTGGTTTAAGTGGCTGAGAAAAACCTGGATCTGTTCTGCTGGGTGATCCCTCCCAGACCCTCCCCATTTCCAAGCCTCTCCTCCAAATACGGAATATGTTTCTCCCTCCAATCCTACCCCTGGCTGTGCAGCCTGTCCCAACCTCCTCTCTCCTTCACCACACCACAGAGCCAGCCCAGGTCCTGTTACAGCCCAGGGAGGCTCAGAACTGAGGCTGGTAATGAGGGCTCTGCACCCTCACTCAGGTACTGCTCCTCCCTCTCATAGAAGGGTCTAGATGACCTGGAGGAGCCCTGTCCAAACAGAAGTATCTGGATCCATGTTTTCTGGCCTTGGGTGGGCTTGCAGGCAAACTTCCTTCTTTCCCCTTCTCTCTCAGCCTCTCCTCACCCTGGGAGTTGCACCCATAGCTCTGAATGGTACTATCCCTGCCCTGCCCCATTCATTCCTGGCCAAGCTCAGTGGTGACCATGGAATTTCAGCAGCACCTCAGCTTCCTTGTCTGAGTCCACTCTGCTCCAGGCAGGGCCATCAGCTGGCTCAGGATCTGGAGTGCACAGGAGGCATAATGGCAGGGGCATCACCCCAGGGCCTGGCCATGAATACCATGGGTCCAAGGGGCTTGGCCTTTTCCTAAAACTCATCCTGGACATGCTCTACTCTTCATCTTCCACCTTAACTGTTGGGACTCAAGGTGCTTTCTCTGGGGATGCAGCTTTAGGAACTGGGTGGGCCAAGGCCCTCACAGCCCCCTTCTCCTGGGATTCCTCCAGATGGTTCTCTTCTTAGCCTCCTCCAGGGACACCCTTTCCCTTGACATCCTAGGTGAAACAGCCATGCTGTTCCTCTCCTATTGCGCGGACTGCCCATGCCTGAGTTCCTGCTGCCTGCAGGCCACACACCACTACCCTTCCTGAATAGAAACCTGCTCTGAAACAGGCCTGAATTGGCTAAACCCTCTCGAGCTCAATAGGCCCTAAGCTTTGGTATGGGCCCCTCCCTTTCCCTCTGCCCTCTGACAGTGAGAATCCATCAGAATTCAAAGTTGAGCTGCGCAGGTCATTGCCAACAGGCGACACCAGGTCTCATTGACCTGTATCATGTCAGGATGAGAAGGACCTGGCCATGGGGAGGGGTGGGGCTCTGGGAATTCTCTTTCCCTTCCTCTCACCTCACCCATCTGTCTCTTGTTCCCCACAGTTTTGCCCACAGTACCTGTCACTCTAAAGGACTCTCCTCAGATGCCAGGGAGGATGAAGCAGAGAATGATGAGGCAGCTCCAGAGACTGAGGTTGGTGGACATGGCTTTGGTATGGGCTGTGCCTGGGGCCCTGGTGAGTGGTTCTGAAATGGAAACACCGGAGTGACAACTCTTGTCCATGCCCCAAATCTGAGGAGACACCTCCTCAGCTCCTGCTGCCCCAGGTCATCCTGGAAGGCAGAGGATTTGTCTCCCCTGCTGTGGAGCAGCCGCTGTGACAGGTCCTGGGGGTAGGAAGGGAGAGGAGGTGTCCCTGTCCTCACGGAGCTCACATAGCTGCTGAGGGAAGCAAGGTGACAGTACAGCCCACCCTCCTGCTCTGGCAGAAGAGGAGGTGATGTCCCAGGGCTGGGGAGGGGAGAGTCTCGGGGCTGGCATTCGAGGTGGTTTTGATGGATTTCCAGAAAGAGACCAAGGGAGAGGAAAGGAAAAGTAATCCTAGGTGGAGGGAAATCTAAGGAGAAAGGTCTAGAAATACAATGATGCCCACAGTTTCGAGGTTGGCAATAAATCCACAGTGAGTGGAGCAAAAGCAAGTGCAGTGAGGAAGAGGAGTCAGGAGGGAGACAGAAGAGGAGCATGGGAGAGCACAGGCATCCCCAGGAGGAGCCCCCCATGAGGGGTTCACGTTCTTACACTCACACACACACTCACACTCACGCACACATAGACTCACACCCACTCACACCCATATACCCACACCCACCATACTCAGACACTCACAGACAAGGGTGTAACTGGATAGCATCTCCAGAGTGCTCCCAGTGCTCGCCTGACAGTTACCTATGGGTTCCAGCCTCTTCTTCCTGTGCATCGGGAAGTCCCTAAGCCAGCTCTTGCAGTCTCCTATTGAGAACACCTGAAAGAACATGGTTAGTCCACTGTCCTCCCATTTCTCTTTCATCTGCCTAGCTCTGTCCTGAACCACTGTCCATTTTCTGTTGTTTGAGTCAAAGAGGAGGAACTTCTGTCCGACGAAGCCGAACTGCTGAGATCCACAGATGCGTCTGTCAGTTTCATACTCACAAGACATCCTGGCCTGCAGCGTGAGGGGTCCTGTCGCAATCAGAAAGAGATCAGCTCTGGTCTTTACACATTCTCTTCCCTGTCCCACATCCTTCTATGCTGAGACCCTTCTCATCTGGTCCTGTTGTCTCCTCCAAGTCCTGCCCTTGCTGCTGGGCTTCTTGGAGGTCCCATGTCTAATTTATTCTCCCCACACAAAGTGCAGTCCCTGAGCCCACAGTCTGCTCCCTTCTGTCCTTGGTCTTCTCCACTCACCGCTGGGTGTGAAATCCTCCAGCTCAGTGTCAGTCAGTTCCAGTCTGAGCCTCTGTCCCACCTCTCTCAGCATTTCCAATTGTTTTCCCCAGGCATCTGTGGCATCCAGCTGCTCTTCTAGGTGACCCATAGATAAGACCTTGTCACTGCCACAGTCATAGGAGAGGAAATTCTTCTGATCCACCTGGCCTTGGACCTCACACCACTGTTGTCCATGTCTGGGCAAACGAATGATGGTGAAGTTATACCAGAGAGAGTCAGTGTCTATGGAAAACAAACAAACAAACAAAAAAAAAAAAAAAACAAAATACTGGAGAATTTTGAGGTGGGGGAAAGACCCCAAACACTGTGACAACAAGAGAGTTTCCTGAAGGGCTGGGCTGGCAGAGCATAGATTTCTCTTCCTGGGTGGTGGTCTCTGCCTGTGGAGGAACCATGGGTCGCCAACATGTCCATCTCCCCACTCTTCCCAGGCCTATACTCACATCCGTCAGCACAGGACCCTGCCAGGGAGGTGGCAAGCTTGCTACAGGTGGAAGGACCTAGATGGCAGGATCTTCAGCCGGCCCAGGTGGACTGCAGGAGGCAGGAGAGCACCCTGAGGTTTTTGCAGCATGATGTAGTGGGTACAGTGTAGTCTAAATTGGATAAGGATGAGTTTATTTATTATGGGAAAGAAGACATGGTAAGTTCCTGGAATGTGCTTCTCATCTGCTACTAGGTTGCCCTTGGAACCTTGGAAAAAGGAATGACCCACACTGCATGAAACAGAAAGCCCATCTCTTACATGGCAGGTTGTAGAGGAAAGAACAAAAGGCTCAGAGAAGTGCAGATGCTAGAGTGACTGCAGTATGAAAATTCAGAGCAATGGCCACCCTCTGGGATCAAGGGATGCCTGGAGGACTCCTGTTTACCCAGCATATAAGAAGGCCCTGAGAGAAGGCAGCTGATTGTCAAGAAGCTCAGGGATGCCTGTTGCTGAAGGCCGGGGTCAGGGGTAGGAAATGCTGTTCCTGAAATAGGCTCCCAGTAGTAATGGGGATGGAAAATCCTGAAATAACAGATCTCAAGTGGAGGCCATCAACTGTCAGGAAGAAGGAGGGTGCAATGATGGAAATAATTAAAGAAGTCACAATGCCAGCTGGGGACCTCAGCCATAGAAAGCTATGCCCATGGCTCATAGAAGGAAGTGGTTCAAGATCCAAAAGAGATGGAGACTCCACCTGGATACTGCTAGATTTAAATAACTACAACAAACAAAGACAAAACGCAAGGATGGATGACCTGGAGGCTGAAAGTTGTCACCCCAGGAAATAACCGAGCTCCTTTGCCCAGCTTTGTGAACTGAGCCACATCTCAGATCGAGTCCATTACTAGAAGGAGAGCCCAGAGCCCCTGGTGGGCCTCTTTGACCCCACAGCAAGTGCAATGACTGCTTCAGACTCCCCCACAGAACCAGATGGGCATTCACTCTGGTAACTGTACACCATGAAACAGCAAATACCCAGACACTCTTAGTGAACATAGTGTGTGATCTGACCCCCTCCCAGGGATCTGAAGCATTAACTTGCTTCCCTGTTACTCATGAAGTGCAATGGGGCAAAGTAATGGATGGACACCTGTGTCAGGTCCAGCTTAGAGGGATATGCTGGGTTCATGGACCCATTTGATGGTAATTTCACATTTCCTGGATTCGTACCAGGAATGGACAGTGTTTATAGCTAATGTAGTAACTATTAGAGGTTGTGCTGGTCATATGACCTCCCCTGTCACTACTTAACTCTGCTCTTGTAGCTTGTAATGTAGCCATACACACTCTGTGAATGAGGGGTGTTGCTGGACCTGCCACTACGGCTATTTGACCCTGGAGTCCCCAAGATCCCAGAGACATGTGTGGTTGGAAAAGGTGTTATGTGGATTTCATGGCAATTCCCAACCACAGAATCACAACAGGGTCCCCTAGTGCTCAGAAGCAAGGCTCATTTAAAGTGGCTCCAGATATGGTTCTGGGCCCTGGTGGAGATGAGCCTCCAGCAATGGGAGGGCAGTCACCAGGTAGCCTCAGAGCTGCCCATTAGGAAGGTAGGCCCGGCAGTGAGATGACGCAGGTGGTTCTCCTGGGATGGCCAGGAGCAGGGCCACAGGGAACCAAGAAGCTCCACAGGCAGTTGGTCCTGATCCCCACGACACCACATGGCTGTATCCCCTCACCCTCAGCTCACACCTGAGGTCCTTCAGGAGGGTCTGATCACCTGAGGGACCGATGATGCCACCGCGCAAGGAGGGAAGCATTGACCCCGAACCATAGAACCTCCAACTCACATCTCCACATCCACACCACAGAAGCCACAGGCAGGGTCGGACACACCTGTGACTCTTCAACTTACACCACTTGGAGATGACACCCTAGGGAGTGGGGCAGCCAATTGCCAGGACACATGCCATGTGCCCTCATCTGATGGTGTCCACATCTGGTCTCCCTTTTATTAACAGGTTGCCATTTCCTGCTGCTGCTCCACAAAGGGACAGGACTTGACACAGAGAACCCATGGACAGCAAGGACCAAAGTGCCTTCAGCCTTTCCTTAGTTCTAGAAAGGGTTTGCTGACTCCTGTCTGCATAGTGACTATTCTATATGACGTTGGCTCCCCAGTAGGAAGAACAGGCGGATCTGGGACCCAAGGGAAGTAGTGGGCGCCTCTACTCACTGGCGCTCCCAGGGTCATTCTGGGGGAAATGGTCCTTCCCATCCCCCCTGCACTAAGTTCTGTGGAAAGCGTGGGGAGTGTTTGCTGGGGAGAAGGGTAGAGGGCGCTAGTTGGTTGGGGAGGTGCTAAGGGCCCCTTCATGGATGGGGAGGTGAGGGAGGCCTGTGCGGTGACAGGGCTGGGCTGAGAGGGGGAGTGAATGGATGTGACCTGGGTAGTGTAAGTGAATGCTGAGGGGAGCGGTGGGAAGTGTCTGGTGAGCCCCTGGTGCAGGTGAGTGTCTGCAGCAAAATTCAGAGGGAAGTTCCAGGGCAGGGAGCCCTGGGGGTGCTGTAGGGTTTGTGTGGTGGAGAGCGGGTGAGAGCAGAGCAGGCCTGTGGCTGGTGGGGGTGTCAGTGATCGCGTCCCTGTGGAACCCCCTTCACCTCTGTCCTGACCACAGCTCGGGTTCTGGGGGCTCTGGTTTCTCCTTTCCGAGGGTGAGTGAGGCTGCGAGTCTGCACCAGGGATCCCCGCCCCACCTTGGGCTCTGCAAGCCCTTTGGCCCCTCCACCCTTCTGCGGTTCCTTGTCTGCCTTCTTTGACCCCCCGTCTCCCTCCTGGCCTGTGGGGCAAGCAGTAGCCACAGAAAGAGGACCGGAGGAAAGGAGCCTGGGAGGGGAACTGAGAGGGCACGCAGTCCGGGGAGATCGCGCCAGTCCTTCCAGAAGTCTTCCCCTCCTCTGAAACCCGGTGTAGTCCACAGTCCTCCAGGTTTGGCCCCCGTCCCGCTTAGGCTCCATCCCTGAACTCGCCGGCCCTCCCTGCCCCGAACCAGCCGGACAGCAGGAACTGAAGCGGGAGGCACAGAAGGAACTCGGGGCTGGCGGCCTCTGCCATTGGGGATCTGCAGCGCAGGGCACAGGAGTCGCTGTCGCAGCGGAGACCTGCGGTTGAGTTGCAAAGAGAACCCCAAGCCGATTGGTTGTAGGGTGCTCCGCCCAGGCCGGTGACTTGCCCTCCGTCCGACCCCGCCCAGCCCCGCCGCTGCGCTCAGTCCAAGGCTGAGATCCTCCGGAAACCTTTGCCGGCCCTCCTTTGGGGAACGCTCCACTCCTTCCTGTCCCCGGCTCCTGGTCTGACAGCGGCCAGGTCGGGCGAACCCTCCCCGTCCACCCCGCCCCCGCAACTTGGTGGCGGCGTGCGCGGGTTCCGCGCGGATCAGGACACAGTTCCTTCCTCTTTTAATTTTTCAACACAGCATTTATCATTACCCCAGTGTAAACACTGATGCACAGGAAGGTGAAGAAACTTGCACGGGGATATTCAGTGGCGGCGGTGTTCCCGTCACCGCCTGCGCCAGCGACACCCGCCCTCCCTCCGCCTGCAGGGCAGAATCCCCGCCCCTCTCCGTCCAGGGCGCAGCAGGTTCCCAGTCCGGAGCTGACCTTACTTGCCTCACCACTAAAAGCATGAGGAGGTCTTTGAGTATATTCTATATCCCTTTATGACTTGGGGGAAAAAAAGAAAGGAAAGCCCTAAAGGCCTACCGTGATCAATCTTTATGTGATCAGTTGTGTTTCCATGGAGAGCAGAAGCCAAGGGTGGGGTCTACGTCTTGATGGGGCTCACTTTGCTGCACACCCATCTGTGGCCAACCACACCCAAATCCATGGCTGCACCCACACCTCTGCTCAGTCCCTGGATGGTCCCTGCAGTCATCCTCAAAGGGGCAACATGAGTGCATCCTCGTCTCAGTCACCATGGAACCATCTAGATCTGTGGACAGAAGCCAGAAGTAAGTGGGGGGGCCAGTGGCACCTGGCCGCAAGGGAGGGCTTAGCCTGGGGTGAGGACTGGGCAGAATCCCTGAGTCCCACTCTGCCCCCAGCCACTCAGCCAGTTCCCCATTGAATGAGAAAAATAGACACAGACCTCCCACTCCACACAGTCTTCATGTGGGGAGAAGCTGCACCTGGTGACCATCAATCCCCAGGGTCCTGAGGCTGTGGGAAAGGGGAGGAGGCCTGGACAAAGCCCAGGACCTGTCTATGCTTCAGGACAGGGACATGGGATGGCAGCAGCCTCTGTGACTGAGCAGTGACGCAGGAGCCTGGAAGATTCTGGCCTGATGCACTAGAGCCTCTGTGCAGGAGGGGCCACGTGGAGGGTGGTATGGGGGACAACAGACACATGGGAGTGGGCAGTTCTCAGATTTGTGAGGGGCATCGCTTGGTGGTCCGGGGATCTGTGTGTGAGAAGATCCAGCCCAGGATGGAGACAGAAGTGGTTCAAAAGTGACTGTAATGGCCATGATCTAGAGACCATGTATTCAGACATGGAAGTCAGCTGATATTGTGGCTGAATATGCCCGTGCAAGGTTCTTCAGCTTTCTGGGCATGGATGCCCGCGTGTGGAAAATGACAAATTCTACAAGAAACTCTGTCCTTGCACATGCTAAGGATCCAGGGCAGGTCTCCTATTTCAGTTGTGAGCCCTGCGGCCCACCCTGAAGTCAGCAAAAGCCAGGTCCACCCTGAGGAGAGCTGGAACTCTGATCCCAGGCCGAGGCCTCTTCATGGCCCTGGGGGTGCTGTGAGGGGGTGGAAATGAAAGCAAGGCCCATTCATCAGGACTCAGGAGTGTTTTTCAGACCCACAGAGGATTTTTTCCTCCATCACCTGGTGAGCCTGACATGATTTAAGGGTGGTTGGAGGCTGAGTGAACCAGTGAATGAATGAGACAGTTGTGGGAGTGAATGGGACTAGAGGAATAGCACAGGTGCAGAGGGGAGCTGGAGCGGAGACCCCCAGGGGCCTGAAGGTGGCAGCATCGAGGTTGGAGACCTTGTGGCTGGCACAAGTTGGTAATATTTTTTCCCGTTTTCCTTTTTTGGTTGTTGGGTGTTTTTTATTTATTTATTTTTTGTGGGGATGCGGGGTACAGAGTCTCGTGCTGTGGCCCAGACTGGAGTGCAGTGGGATGATCTCAGCTCACTGCAACCTCCATCTCCCGGGTTCAAGCGATTCTCCTGCCTCGGCCTCCTAAGTAGCTGGGATTACAGGCGCCTGCCACTGTGCCAGGCTAATTTTTGCAATTTTAGTAGAGACAGGGTCTTACCATGTTGGCCAGGGTGGGCTGGAACTCCTGGCCTTAGGTGATCCACCTGCCTCGGCCTCCAAAAGTGCTGGAATTACAGGCATGAGCCACCGCGCTGGGCCACAACATGGAAATTTGAATGCCAGTCTGGGTGTCCACAAAGATTTTCCAAGGAAAAGTAATTTTGGTTTTCAACCAATCTGGGGGTGCTTCATCAGGATAGAATCTTCTAGAAAACATAGTGTAATGGTGGACAGCAAACTGCTGTCTTCAGGTTTGATTGAGCCTAGAGTGCAAAAGGGCCAGGAAAATCTTGCCTTTTTTTTTTTTTTTTTTTTTAAGACAGACTCTTGCACTGTCGCCTGGGCTGGTGTGCAGTGGTGCAATCTCGGCTTGCTGCAACCTCTGTCTCCTGGGTTCAAGCAATTCTCCTGCCTCGGCTTTCTGAGTAGCTGGGACTACAGGTGCCTGCCACCATGCCCAGCTAATTTTTTGTATTTTTAGTAGTGATGGGGTTTCACTGCATTGGCCAGGCTGGTCTCGAACTCCTGATCTCATGGTCAACCCACCTCAGCCTCCCAAAGTGCTGGGATTACAGATGTGAGCCGCCGTGCCTGGCCAAAAATCTTGCCTTTTAAGCAAAGAAGGAATGAGTCTGAAAGTGGGAATGGAAATGGGAAAAGATAAGGGGGCCAGGAGGAAAGAGAAGGAGAAAAGAAGGGGTGGGATCTGAGAGGGAGCAAGGATCTAAGCATTTATGGCCCCATGGCCTGGAGTTGCAAGTGGGCAGGGTGGCGACAATGGAGCTGTGACAGCCTTGAGGGCCTGGGTGACTCATACACAGGGCCCTCTGCTTCCTCCGGATGTGTCATGCCCTGGGCTTCAGGTCCCCAGTGGCACAGGTGTTGGTGCAGAGTTGGGCATTTGCCTCCAGCCTCTGCTCCTGCTGCCAGGCTGGTCCGAGTCGAGTCGGGTAGTTGAGTTCCGGGGCTGGACCCTAAGCAGGGGTTGTGGGCAAACACAGGGGGTCTTGGACTACATGGGGGTCAGGAGGAGGGGAGGCTTCTGGAAGTTTCTGAAGGTCTCCCTGGAATTTAATGTGGCATTGCTAGCTGGAGCCAGCCTGGCATGGGGAGAGAGATGTGAAACTGATGAAAAGCGGGCAGCCTGATTTAAAAGCAAACCCTGAGACCTTTCCAAGAACAATAAAGCGTATTGTAGTCACTGAAAGAAACGAATACACACACACACACACAAAAGTAGCCTTTCTTGGCAGATACAGCACATTTTATTTTTAATCTTTACATTTATCATTGCCTTTTGAAAACAATGTATATTATTCAATATTTAAAAATCCAACCTGGGAGTTTCAGTGATTTATGTGATAAGTTTAGTAATTCACCTTCATTGTTATTACTGTTTAGGATTTAGCTCTGTCATATTTTTTTTTTTTTTTTAAGATATGGGGTCTCCCTCTGTTGTCCAGGCTGGAGTGCAGTGGTGCGGTCATAGCTCACTGTAGCCTCTAACTCCTGGGCTCAGGCCATATTACTGCCTCAGCCTCCGAGTAGCCAGGACTACAAGCATGTGCCACCCACTGGGCTAATTTTCTATATTTGTTTGCAGAGATGGGGTCTGCCTATATTGCCCAGGCTGGTCTTGAACTCCCGAGCTCAAGCGATCCTCCCACCTAGGCCTCCCAAATTGCAGGGATTACAGGCGTGAGCCACTTTCCCTGGTCCATATGTATTTATTGTATTTTTTATTGCTGGTATTTGCCCTCCATACCTGTGTTCCATTTAGTATACTGAAGGTTTTTTCTGTTGGTTTAAAAGTTATATATTCTAGTTTTCTTCTCAGGGTGGCTGCCCTTAACCTATGACTCATACCAATATGTATCACATTTATTGGTATTAATGGTTTTGTTTTATTCCTAATTTTAGAAGTATCAGCACATTTTCCTATCCCTTTTGTGTGCCACCTCCAGCCCCATTTTCTTAATATCTTTCATAGCTATAATTCTCGGTTATTCTTAGCAACACTTCCTTGTTTCTGTGATCCTAAGTTCACATTTCCCACCCCCACCAACCCTTTTTTTTTGAGATGGAGTCTCGCTCTGTCACCTATGCTGGAGTGCAGTGGCACGATCTCAGCTCACTGCAACCTCCACCTCCTGGGTTCAAGTGATTCTCCTGCTTCAGCCTCCTGAGTACCTGGGATTACAGGAACCTGCCACCACACCCAGTTAATTTTTTGTATTTTTAGTAGAGACAGAATTTCGCCATGTTGACCAGGCTGGTCTCTAACTTCTGACCTCAGGTAATCCACCCACCTCGACCTCCCAAAGTGCTAGGATTACAGGTGTGAGCTACCGCGCCCGGCCCACATTTTCCCTTTTTGTTGACAACAGTAATCTGGAACAGATTCTTTGATCACTCGTCCTCCTTGGTTCTCTTGTCACATGTTCTGTGTTTCTCTTGCTATTGGAGTTCCTTCCTCTAAACTATTTCCAACTTGGATCTTCAGGAGGTAAATATTCTTCAGATTTTAATAAGCTCAGGAGCTTATTTCCTGAGCTATTTCATCCAGTGGTACCGTTCCAGGCTGTTAGTCATAGTCTCAAGAAGGCGGAGAATGGTTTCTACTTTAACCTACCTTTTCATAGATGCACTTGTAGATCGGACAAGCTTATTGTTTTTCTCTTATTCAGCTACTGCTAGTCTTCTCTCCTCCCACTAAAGAAGGAGACCACTACTACTCCTGCTGCCCTCCTACCCCCACCTTGCCTAGTTCACAAAAGAGGAGGAAAGAGAGAAAGCAAAAAGTTAGAAAGAAACAAAAGTGACATAAATAGCCAGACAACCTTGGCACCACCACCTGGTCCTAGGAGTTAAAAAAAGTAATAATAATAACATCAGTCCCTGACCTAAACTACTTGTGTTATCTGTAAATTCCAGACACTGTATGAAAAAAGCACTGTAAAACTTTTTGTTCTGTTAGCTGATGCATGTAGCCCCAGTCACGTTTCCCACGCTTGCTCGATTTATCACGACCCTTTCACTTGGACCACTTAAAGTTATAAGCCTTTAAAAAGGCCAAGAATTTCTTTTTCTGGGAGCTTGGCTCTTAAGACATGAGTCTGCCGATCCTCCCGGCTGAATAAAAAACCACTTCCTTCTTTAATCTGGTGTCTGAGGAGTTTTGTCTGTGGCTCGTCCTGCTACACCAGCATCACACCAGCTCCTCCCCCATTGCTGTGGGGTCTCTGCTCTCCCTGTTCACCATGTTCCCACCATTGGCTCCCCATCCTCACTGCCCTCCCAGCATCATCCCAGCCCCTCCAGGGTCACTGCCTGACCAGGTGGCAGTTGGGTGAAGAGGCAGAGATCAAGACAAGACACCTGGTCCAGTTTGACTTTAGGTTCGTCTCTGAAACACGACTGCATTCCACATCCTGTTCCTCCTGCAACCTCAGCTGGGAGGATGTGTAGGACTGTGTAGAATCTTGGTGGTTGATGACCAATTCGTGTAACCATGGCTTTTCAGCTACATTGATTTTTCCTAAAACGGACAAGCAGACTGTCAATAAGTTATGGAAATACTGTTTTCCTTACTAAAAATAGAGATGTATACACCTATCAGTGCTGGTTTTTGAAATAAACATAAGCCCATAGGCACTCTGCTGCATGCAGATTCTATCTCAAAATAACACACTTTGAAGATCTTCCAAGATCTGCATATACAGATTATTTTCCTTTTTATCTCTGCATGATATTGCATAGAAAGACTGCATCACAACAAATGTAACCAGTGTCTATGTATGAAGATCCAGATGGTCTCCAGTCAGTTACTTTTACAGAAATGAAATGCTGCAGAAACTGTGCTTCCATGAGTCTCAATTCAATTGTGTGGAACAGATTTCCAGACACAGAATTGCTGTGCAAATTAATGCACCTTTAAAGCGTCTCATGTCATGGGATGGCAATGCTGGCGACACTCTTGTCTGTGATTGTGAAGACCCAGCTGGGGCAGAGGATGGTGAAACATCCACTGTAGAGAGAGGGGTAACTAGTACAAGCTTCCTGGAGAACAGGGTGACAGGGCTCATCAAGGGTCAAAAATATCCAAGTCTGAATTAAGAATATGTATTAATATGCGTTTGAAATGGCATAAAGACTCCCTGAAAAGATGAGAAGAATCCAATTAAGTTTTGTCCTGGGCATGTGGCCAATGAGAGTGGATGCAGGCAGGGGTGGGGGAGCCTTTCACACATGACTTTTCATGGTTTCCATCCTGCAACAGGTGAATATATGGAGGTAAAGAAGTAAGGAAAAATGGGACCTGGAGCCCTGGGGACAGTCACTGGGTGGGCTCGCCAGATCTGTTGTGGGCCACGAGGTTCCAGAGACTTGGAACCCAGGTAGGCGCACGCGGGACTGCTGCAGTGACGAGGCACTGGTTATAGATATTTACTCAACGGTATTGTCACAGGGGAAATATTACAGGTGATTGCTGATTTCAACCACAGATGATTTTGGGTAAAGTTCGCACCTGGCGGTTTCAGTTTCCACCCAGTCGTGTCCTCTGGGCTCTGCTCCCTCCTTCCAGGTCGCCCGCTACGCCGGAGCTCTGGACCCGGGTCCTGCCCGGTGGAGACCGCGGAGTGGGTGCCCCGCTGCCGGCCAATGCCCCCGGGCCTCCGGGTCCACAGCCTCCGGACCAAACGGCCTTACGAAGACCTGGGAGGACTCGGCTGTCGTGGCAAGGGACAGGCGGTTCCCTTGATGGAAGGATCCTGGAAATGCGGGGTTTTGGTGTGGTGAGGAGCAGGAGGTTTCCCCTTCATCCTCGCGGGGACTTTGCCACTGGCTCCGTGTGGAGACGTCACCTTCCCGCTCGGATTAGTGGGGCTCCAACAGTGTAGCCCCACAAGTACTCCCCATCCCCTTGCCATGGTGCTGCTGCGGGAGGGCGCACGAGACGGGCGGAGCTTCCCGTTGTTGCCTCCTCGACCCCGCCGCTCGCGGTACAGGACTCCTGGTTTCTCCGCTGGGCTGGGGGTCCCGAGCATGGACATCGTGAGGTGGAGAGAACTTTGGGATGGGTGGACAGAAGGATTCGAGGGAGGGCGGGAGAAAGGGAGAGGAAGGAAGCAGGTAGGCTCAGAGAACGGGGAGAAATCCCTGCCACGAAAATGGGGAGAGGGTGACACACGTACAGCACTCGCACTCCACTGACTCTCCATCTCCTGCTCTCTGCCCTGTAAGGAATACAGGCCCCACCCGCTCCACCCTCAATGTGTTTGGGGTCAGCTATTCCAGCGGGGTGAGGCGTCCCCTTGTGGGTGCGATTGGCATGTCCCTGAGGACTGCGGATACTGAGCGCCTTTTCCTGGGGTCGCTGCCATTTGCATTCTTCGTCTTCTTTTTTTTTCTTTTTTTGAGACGGAGTTTAGCTCTTGTTGCCTTGGCTAGAGTGCAGTAGAGCGATCTCTGTTCACCGCAAACTCCATCTCCCGGGTTCAAGCGATTCTCCTGCCTCAGCCTGCAGAGTAGCTGGGACTACAGGCGTGTGCCACCATGCCTGGTTAATTTTTTGTCTTTCTAGTAAAGACGGAGTTTCTCCATGTTGGTCCGGCTGGCCTCAAACTCCCGACCTCAGGCGATCTGCCCGCCTCGGCCTCCCAAAGTGCTGGGATTACAGGCGTGAGCCACTGAGCCTGGCCTGCATTCTTTTGATGCCAGTGGGCAAAGGGAGGTCCCCAAACGCCAGTGGGACGGCGACCCCAGCTGGTGTCGGGCTCTAGACACCGCCCGGGAAAATGAATTCAAAGACCAATGGGAAAACAGAGAAAGGACAGAGATTTATTGTAAAAGGAAAAGTACACACTCACATAAAGGGACTGCAGGGGAACTCAAGAGAGAGGCAGGTGCAAGAGGGCTTGGGTGAATAGACACTCTCTATTCCGTTCCACTGATCTAAGTGTCTATTTTTGTACCGGTACCACTCTGTTTTGATCACCATAGCCTTATATTGTAGTTTGAAGTCAGGCAATGTCATGCCTCTGGCTTTGTTCTTTTTGCTTGTGATTGTTTTGGCTATTTGGGCTCTTTTTTTTAATTCCAAATAACTTTTAGATTAGATTTTTCTAATTTTGTGAAAAATGACATTGGTATTGATAGGGATAGTGTTGCATCTATAAATTGCTTTTGGAAGGATGGCCATTTTAGCTATATTGATTCTTCCAACTCATGAGCATGAAATATTTTTCCATATATTTGTGCTGTCTCTGATTTTATTCAGTCATGTTTTGTAGATTCTCTGTTTCCACACAAAATCTAGCAGAATCACTCATTTGTTACTCCATATCATGGAGGAAAAATGAAATAATATTACCTCTTTACTGGGTGATACAACAAAATTCTAAACTCAGTAGTTTTTTGGGAAATAGAATCCTTCATTTAAATATCAGTACAGAGCAATAAATTACTAGAGAAAACAATCATTAATATAATTTTTGCTTATTAAATAATTATCTTTCAGGACACAGAAAGAAACCCTGGAGGTCTGAACTATAACATGATTGTTTCACTGACAATATCATTTGTAAGAAAGAGGTCATCACTCAAAGAAGTACTTGATTTTCCAAACAAAAGCAGAAGAAACAAAATGCTGACATATCTTGTTTAGTCAGCCAGATGTTAAGTTCAGGAATTCCATCAGGTAGCACCAAGAGAAAATGCATAAAATGATAGGAATAACCACTGGTAAAATTGCTGGCAAAAGGAATCAAGGCAGTGAAGGAGCTATTGGGTCCATGGTGTCATCATGATCTTCTGGAGGCCTCTGGACATACAAAGTACGTGGTGAGCAGGTGGCCAGCCAGAAGGGTGAGATTGATCAAGACCATGCTTACAGGGGCTTTTTGGTATCATCTTCGACCTTCAGAAAGGACACAAATGTTGATTACAGAGGTGGAGGAGAACCTGGATCACTTTTCCAGGGCAAGCTTTCCCTAGTCACTCCACCTGTCAGAGCCCCCTGCACTAAAGGACTTGTTTTTTCTTTGAGCCCCAACCCTGGTGCCTGCAGGTTGGACCAACCTCCTTCCTCCTTTGTCACATCACAGAGTCAGCCCAGGCCCGGCACCTGACTAGGGGATGGAGTGGAGGGTCCTGCAGGACTGAAGCTGGCAGTGATAGGCCTGCTCCTGCACTCAAAGCCCTCTCTACCATCTGACAAGAGGGCCTAAAACATGGCAAGGGTTGGGGGGAGCCCATCCAAAGACAGGGCTCTGTATTCCTGTGCCCTTGGCCTTGGGTAGGCCTGCAGGCAAACATCCTTCCTTCCCCTTCTTACTCAGCCTCTCCTCAAACTGGGAGAAGCACCCATAGCTGTGAAGGTGACAGTCCCTGTTCCACCTTATCCATTCCTGGTCCAGCCCAGCGGTGCCCACGGAACTCCAGCAGCAGCTCAGCTCCCCCTTGTCTGAGTCCACTGTGCTCCAGGTATGGTCATCAGCCAGCTCAGGATCTGGGGTATGCAAAAGGTGGATGGCAGGGGAGCTGCTTCACGGCCCGGACTTGAACACCATGGCTCCATGGGACTGACTGAGAAGGTTTTTAAAAAACCTTCTCAAGAGAAGCCTCTACTCTTTGCCTTCCACCTTAATTCCTGAACCCAAACCACTTCCTGTGGGAAGGCAGTCCTGCACTTCCTCATTTTGAATTAGGGGTACCAAGCCCCCTCCTCCTGGGATAAGACCCATATCTCTCTCTTAGCCTCAGAGATGGAATCCCACTTCCCTTTTCACACCTCATGTAAAGCTACACGATGCATGTGACCCAATTAAGAGGACTGACTGCCCATATCTGAATTCCTGCTGCTGGCAAGCCATACACCCACCCATCCTCAATAGGAACCTGCTCTGAATCAGAGCTGAACTTGCTAAACCCTCTCAAGCTCAATAGACCCTGAGCCTTGGTATGGGCCCCTCCATTTCCCTCTGGCCTCTGAAGGTGAGAATCCATTATAACTCACGGCTGAGCTTCCCAGGTCATTGCCAACAAGCGACACAAGGTCTCATTCACCTGTCTCATGTCAGGATGAGAAGATCCTGGCCATGGGGAGGGGTGGCACTCTGGGAATTCTCCATCCTCGTCCTCCCTCCTCACCCACCTGCTCCTTGCTTCCCTCCCAATTCTGCCCCCATACCTGTCACTCTAAAGGACTCTCCTTAGCAGCCAGGGAGGATGAAGCAGGGGAGGATGAGGAGGAGGCTCCAGGGACTGAGGGTGGTGGCCATGGCTATGGATTAGGCTGTGCCTGGGACACATGAGGAGGCACATGATGAGGAGGCAGCAAAGAATGAGGGTGGTGGCCATGGTGCTGGGTTGGGCTGCGCCTGAGGACACAGTGCATGGTACTGAAATGGAAACACAAGAGTGACAACACTTGTCCAGGCCCCAAATCTGAGGAGATGCCTCCTCAGCTCCTGCTGACCCAGGTCATCCTGGAAGGCAAAGGTTTTGTGCCCTCCTGCTATGGGGCAGCCTCTGGGACAGTTCCTGGGGTAGGAAGGGAGGGGGTGTCCCTGTCCTCAGGGAGCTCACACAGCTGCTGAGGGAAGCAAGGTGACAGCACAGCCCACCCTCCTGCTGTGGTGGAAGAAGAGATGATGCCCCAGGGCTGGGGAGGGTCGGGTCTTGGGGCTGGCATTTGAGGTGGCTTTGATGGATTTCCAGAACCAGACCAGGGAGAAGAAAGGAAAAGTGATTCTCAAAAGAGGGAACACTAAGGAAAAAGGTCTTAAAACAGTGACACCCATAGTTTTGAGGCTGGTGAGAAATCCACAGTGCGGACAGCAGAAGCAAGTACAGTGAGGAAGAGGAGTCAGGAGGGAAAAAGGAGAGGGGGATGAGAGAACACAGGCACACCAGTACCCTGAGGAGGAGCCCCCTACAAGGGGGTCATTTTAACAAACGTGTATACTGGGATGACTGAAGCTGAACTCAAGAACTAGTGTCTCGAGATCACCGTTTCTGATCTCATTCCAGATCCCCGTTTCTTTCTTCTGTTACCTCCTGCACTTGGCTCCAGGGTGCTGCCTATGCCCATCAAGAAGTCCCCAAGCCATCTTGTGCAATCTCCCATTGAGATGTAATGGAAGGACATGGTCACATCCTTGTCATTCTCCCACTTTTCTTTCATCTTTCTGGCTCCAGGATGAACCATCGTCCACGTTCTGTTCTCTGAGTCAAAGAGGAGGAAGATCTGTCCATCTAAACTGAACTGCCAAGATCCACTGCTGTGTCCTTTGGCTTTCTGCTCACAAGACATCCAGGCCTGCAGGGTGAGGGGTTCTGCCTCCATCAAAAGAGAGAGATCAAGTCTGGTCTTGACACATTTTGAGCCCCCATCCTGTTCTCCTTACAATTTCCTGGCCTTACTCTCTGCCACATCCTGGCCTTGCCTCTAGACCTCTTGAAGGGTAAGATGACCTTCCCATTTGTACTTTTACATGAAAACTATAAATGCCTCTAACCTACCACTGTGTCTGCTCCCTCCTGTCCTGGGCCACCTGAAACTTACCCCTGGGCGTGTAATTCTCCCGCTGAATGTCAAGCAGTTGCTCTGTGAGCATGTCCACCACTTCTCTCAGTACTGGGTTCTGTGCTTTCCAGGTCTTTGTGACATTTAGTTTCTTCCCCAGGGTACTGATGGGTGTGACTGTCTTGTTGCCACAGTCATAGTGAAGAAAAGTCTTTTTATCCACCTGGTCTTGAACTGCACACCACCGTGGTCCAGGTCTGCACTTAGGGATGATGGTGATGTCATAGCAAATAGAGTGAGGGTCTGTGGAGAAAGGCAGGTGAGGGTTGGGTGGGGAGAAAAAGAGCCCTATATAGCCCTCCTCCATATTGTGACAACAAGAGGATGCCTCTGGAGGGCTGGGCTGGCCCAGAAAGGAGTGCCCCCTCCAGAACTGTGGTGTCCATAAGTTTAAGGCGAGTGCTCCCCCCTTGCATGAGGAGGAGGAGGAGGTCTCTGCCTGTTGAGAAAACCACATGTCCCCAGACATGTCCCACTGCCCCTCTGTCCACATCAGTCAACACATGACCTTGCTAGAGAGGTGCCAGGCCTGCTAGAGGAGGAAGGGCCTGGATGGCAGAGGATCTTCAGCAGCAGCCCAAGTGGACTGTGGGAGGTGAGAGAGGGTGTGGGGGCTACCCCTGAGGATGCTGGTGCATGGTGGGATGGACTGAGGATGGAAAATCTAACTAACTAGGGTTAATTAGAGAAAGAAGAGTTAATTTTCATTGTCACGGAATTTAACATGTTGGCAAAGCCCCTGGTGAAGTGCTCATCTGCTATGAGGATGCCTTCCTGAAATGAGGATGCCTTGGACAAAGAGATGGTCTACACAGCAATAAATAGAAAATCTGAAAATCTAAAGCGGATAGTAGAGGGAGCTCACAGGCTCAGGGAAGTGCCCATGACAGAGGGGTCTGAGTGTGAAAATCCAGAACAATTCCCATCCACTGTGCTCATGGGAAGCCTGGAGGACTCCTGTTTGCCCAGCATATAAAGAAGGCCCCATGAGAAGGCACCAATATGGGATGAAGCTCAGGGATGCCTATTGCAGAAGGCCAGGGTTGGGGGTAGGATGCTGTTCCTGAAATGGGCTTCCAGTAGTAATGGGATGAAAAATCCTTAAATAACAGATTCCAGGTGGAGGTGTCAACTGTCAGGAACAAGCAGGGTTCAATGATGGAAATGATTAGAGAAGTCACAATACCAGCTGGTGACCTCAGCCATACAAAGCTTTGCCCATGACTCATAGAACAAAGGAGCTCAAGATCCCAAAGAGATGGAAACCCAACCCGGATACTGCTGGATTTAAGTAATTACAACAAACAGAGATAAAACAAATGATGGATGACCAGGAGGCTGAAAGTAGCCAGTCCATCAAGAACAAGGCTGCTTTGCCCAATTTACATAATGAAGCCACCTCTCATACCCTGAACCCATGACTACAACAAGACACCAGTTTCCAGTGAGGAAGGACCCTTTAACCTCACAGTAAGAGCAAATATTCTTTGTGGCTTTCTCCAAAGATATTTATGGCCACTAGAGTTTGCTGTGATGGGCAATTTTGTAAATATATAAAGGTGTGCAGGGAATATGTTCTCCATTGTAACTACTCAACTCTGCTGGTGTAGCTCAAAAGCAGTCATAGACAATCCATGAATGATGAGGGATTAAGGGATTAATGCCTTAAGTGCCCAGTGACCCAAGACCCCCGAATATCCTAGAGGTACATGTGGTTACAATGTCTAATTGGAAAATTGCAATATAGATTCCGTGTGAATGTTCAGAGGCAAGGCAACGCCACTCACAGCAAGAAAATCTCAACATTAAAAAATGACTCCTGTAGAGTACTGTGCCTTGGCAGAGATGGGGCCTTTAGCCATGGAAGGGCAGTGACCATGCAGCCTCAGAGCTGCCCATTACGGGTATGTTTCTCACCCTCTAAGTCATTAGGAAGGTAGGCACGGCAGTGAGAAGACTCAGGTGGTTCTCTTGGGATGGGCAGGAGCAGGGCCACAGGGAACCAAGAAGCTGCACAAGCAGTTGGCCCAAATCCCCAGGACTCCACACGGCAGCACCCCCTCACCCTCAGCTTCAGGGAAGGCCTCAGGGAAGGTCCCTGATGGCCCCCATGGAACATAGGAGCATCAAAGGAGGGGAGAGTAGGCCCCGAACCATGGGGCCCCCTCTCCTATCACATCCATACCACCTAGAAACCACAGGCAAGGTTGGACCACTTTCTACTCTCCAACTGACACCTGAGACACCACTTGGAGATGACACCATAGGGGATGGGGCACTATTCACTGGGACACTGTAATCCCCTCGTTTGGGGTCAGCAACCTAGGACAGGGTCTGAATCTGGTCCCCCTCATTTGCAGGTTGCCATTGCCTGCTGTTGCTCTACAAAGTGACAGGACTTGACACAGAGATGGAGAATCCAAGGCCTGCAAAGATCACAGGGTATCCTTCCTCCCTTTCTAGAAAGGGTTTGCTGACCCCTGTCTACACAGTGACTATTCTCTATGACGCTGACTCCCCAGTAGGAAGAACAGGCGGGTCTGGGCCCCAAGGACAAAAGTGGGCGCCTCTACTCACCAGAGTTCCCAGGGTCTCCTGGAGGGAATGGTGATTCCCATTCACCCAGCACAGGTTCTGTGCGGAGCTTGGGGTGTGTTTGCTGGGGTGTGTCCTCAAGCAAGAGGCAGAAGTTGCCGCGTGGTGTAGGAGGTGGTGAGGGTCCCTTCATGGATGGGGAGATCTCTGGGGTGACCAGCTGGGCTGAGGTGGGAAGTAAGAGCATGTGACCTGGGTGGTGTCAGTGGATGGTGACGGGAGGGGTGGGGGGTGTCTGCTGAACTCCTGGGTTCAGGTGAGTGTCTGCAGGAAAGTGCATGGAAAAATTCCAGGGCAGGCAGCCCTGGGGGTGCTGGAGGGTTTATGTGGTGGAGAGCCGGTGAGAGCAGAGCAGGCCTGTGGCTGGTGGGGCTATCTGTGATTGTGTCCCTGCGAACCCCCCTTCATCCCCATCCTGACCCCAGCTCAGGTTCCAGGGGCTCTGGCTTCTCCTTCCCGAGGATGGTTGGGACTGCTGGGCTGCACTAGGGATCCCCGTCCCATCTCGCCCTCTTGCAGCCCCCTGGCCCCTCCACCCTCCCGAGGTTCCTTTCCAGCCTCCTCTCTGCCCAGCTCCTCCCCTGGCGGGAGAAGCAGGCTGGGAGAGTGGATCTGTCGGGAAGGAGCTGCAGAGAGGAACTGAGCGGGTCGCAGTTTGGGAAGATGCGACGATTCTTCCAGAAGCCTCCCCTCCTCTTAAGCCCGCAGTCTACAGCCCCCCAGGTTTGGCCCCCGCCCTGTTTAGGCTCCATTCCTGAACTCACCTGTCCGCACCAGCGGCACAGCAGGAGCAGAGGCGGAGGCATAGAAGGAACGCCGGGCTGGCGCCTGCTGCAATTGGGAACCTGGAAAGCAGGCCCTGGATCACTTGGCAGCTCACATGGAGTGAATGTCAGGTAATCACAGAGAGATACAGTCATGGAGGTCAGGTCCGGAATAATGTCGGAGGCTGGAATGAAGTCTGGACCAGGAACAATGGTAACTGTGGAAGACTCAACAAAGACTGAGTATAGCTGAAGGAGCTGGGGAACAGAAAGTATATGTGTGGGTATGAGGAAGAAAATAGATTTTGGAAGTTATTGGAACTGTAGAGAGTGAGTTGAGCATAGTTTGTGATTTTGAGGGCCCCTAAAACTACAGGGCAGTGGCAGACACCACACAGAGACATGATGGCCAGCCTAAAACAGTAAGGTCAAGTTGTTTGGACAGAAAGGCTACAGGGCACGGTCCTGGTCCGTGTGTAAGTATTCCGCCTGCACAGCCCAGCACTTCAGCTGTGTGTAATGAAAAGGGTTGGGATGAGTCAGGGAGAGCTAGTATGGGAGCAGTCTCTAGAAGTTTCTTCAAGGAAGGAAAAGAGGAGTAGGGGAAAGGATTTAGGATCTATGGGGTCAGCTGGGTTTCCCTTTGTGAGTATGTATAATGGTTTTGTTAGGATGGCAAAACCAGGTATCCAAAGGTGAAAGTATCCAACCATGCCCAGGAAGGAAAGGAGTTGTTGTTTTGTAAAAGGGGTTGGGGATTGAGAAATCAACAGGACATGATCAGCAGGGAGAGCACGGGTTTTCACAAAGAATTATGCCAAGGTAGGTAATGGATGGGGAAGAAATTTGAGCTTTGGAGGGGGATACCCGATATCCTTTGGAGAATAAATGTTGAAGGAGCAGAAGGGTATCTTGTTAAGAAGACTCAAAGGAAGGACTACAGAGTAGAAGGTCATCAAGGTATTGAATAAGGTGGGAAGCAGAGAGGTGGAAAGAAAGTAAATCGTGAGAAAGAGCTTGGCTGAAGTAACGAGGGCTATCCCAGAAGCCTTGCGACAATACACCCCAGGTAAGCTGCTGGGACTGATGGATGTCAGGGTCAGTCCAGGTAAAAGCAAAGAGAGGCTGGGATGAGGGATGCAGGGGAATAGTGGAAAAAGTGTCTTTAAAATCAAGAATGGGCTGGGCGTGGTGGCTCACACCTTTAATCCCAGCACTTTGGGAGGCCAAGGTGGGTGGATCATGAGGTCAGGAGTTCAACACCAGCCTGGCCAAGATGCTGAAACCCCGTCTCTACTAAAAATACAAAAAATTAGCCAGGCATGGTGGCAGGCACCTGTAATCCCAGCTACTCAGGAGACTGAGGCAGAGAACTTCTTGAATCTGGGAGGCGGAGGTTGCAGTGAACCAAGATTGCACCACTGCACTCCAGCCTGGTTGACAGAGCAAGGCTCCATCTCAAAAAAAAAAAAAAAAAAAAAAAAAAAAAAAAAAAAAAAAAAAAAAAAAAAAAAAAAAGATCAAGAACAGAATAGTGAGTTGTGGAGGGAGGTATTGAGGACAAAAGAGTGTACGGGTTGGGCACCACAGGGTGGATAGGCAAAACAATTTGGTTGATAAGGCACAGATCCTGAACCAACCTGTAAGACTTGTGCAGTTTTTGGACAGGTAAAATGAGGGAATTGTAAGGAGAGTTTGTAGGCTTTAGAAGCCCATGCTGTAGCAGGTGAGTGAAAACAGGCTTCAGTCCTCTTAAAGCCTGTTGTGGGATGGGATACTGGCATTGGGTGGGGTAAGGGTGATTAGGTTTTAATGGGATAGTAATGGGCATGTGATCGATTGTCAGGGAGGGAGTAGAGGTGTCCCATGTCTGTGGGCTAAAGTTGGGGGATACAAGAGGAAGACACGAAGGAGGCTTTGGGTTGGGAAGAANGTTTTGGACAGGTAAAATGAGGGAATTGTAAGGAGAGTTTGTAGGCTTTAGAAGCCCATGCTGTAGCAGGTGAGTGAAAACAGGCTTCAGTCCTCTTAAAGCCTGTTGTGGGATGGGATACTGGCATTGGGTGGGGTAAGGGTGATTAGGTTTTAATGGGATAGTAATGGGCATGTGATCGATTGTCAGGGAGGGAGTAGAGGTGTCCCATGTCTGTGGGCTAAAGTTGGGGGATACAAGAGGAAGACACGAAGGAGGCTTTGGGTTGGGAAGAAGGGTGGCAATGAGATGTGGCTGTAGTCTATGAATAGTCAGGGAAGCAGATAATTTGGTTAAAATGTCTCAGCCTTATAAGGGAACTGGGCAGGTGGGGATAACTAAAAAGGAGTACATGAAATAATGTTGTCCAACTTGGCACCAAAGTTGGGGAGTTGTAAGGGATTTTGAAGCCTGGCAGTCAATACCCACAACAGTTATGGGGGCAAGAGAAATAGGCCCTTGAAAATAAGGTAATGTGGAGTGGTTAGCTCCGGTATCAATTAAACAGAGGATGGACATACCCTCCACTGTGAGAGTTACCCGAAGCTCAGCATCTGTGATGATCCAGGGGGCTTCCAAGGTGATCAGGCAGTGTCAGTCTGCAGCTGCTAAACCAAGCATATTGGGGAAGGAGTCAGTCAGACAGCCTTGGGCCAGAGCTTTAGGGTCTCTGGGAGTGGCTGCTGGGCGAGCTGGGCAGTCTGATTTCCACTGGGTCCCTGCACAGATGGGACATGGCTTGGGAGGAATCCAGGGCTGCAGGTGTTCCTTGGCCCAGTGGCCAGATTTCTGGCACTTGAAGCAAGATCCTGAGGGAGGAGGTCCTCTAGGAATGCCTTACTGCTGTGGCTTAGGCGTTTTGAAGTTCTTGTGTGCTGGAGGTGCAGCTGGGTTTTGTCTCACAGTAGAGGCAAGTAATTGTAACTCAGAAATGCATTGCTGTTTGGTTGCCTCCTCTCTATTATTGTACACCTTGAAGGCAAGGTTGATTATTTCCTATTGTGGGATTTGAGTGCCAGATTCCAATTTTTGAAACTTTTTTCTAATGTCAGGAGCTGATTGAGTGATAAAATGCATATTGAGAATAAGATGGCCTTCTGGCTCTTCTGGGTCCAAGGCTGAAAAGCATCTCAAGGTTGCTGCTAAATGATCCATGAACTAGGCTGGGTTTTTATCTTTTCCTTGGGTAGTTTATTTAAGTTTGTCATAATTAACAGGTTTGTACGCTGCCTCTTTAAGCCCTTCAACTAGGCAGGAAATCATGTAATCTCGCCTAGCTATATGTGGGGAATCTGCCTGATAGTTCCATTGGGGATCCTCTCAGGGAACTGCTCTAATGCCTTCCTGGAGGCCTGGCTCATGAAGCTGGCAGATGTCAGCATGAGATTGGGCTAGAGAAAACACTCTTTCCTGTTCATCTGGGAGAGGGTAGAAGTTAGGATGACATTTAAGTCACCCAGGTTAAATTGTGGGACAGAGTTAGATATTGGAATTCCTGTATATCTTTAGTGGGGTCTGATGAGAAAGAGTCTAAATGCTGGCTGATTTTGGAAAAGTCTGATACAGAAAAAGGCACATGTACCCTGACTATGCCTTCAGCTCCAACCACCTCTCTAAGAGGAAATTATTGGGCAGGTGGGGGAGAGCTAGTCGTGGAATGAAACTGTAAGCCAGACTGGGTGTGGGGAAGGGAGGTGATAGAAGGGTTGTAGGGTGGGGGAGCAGAGGATGAAGAAGAGTTGGAGCCTGATTCAGCCTGGCGGGGAGCAACCTGAGGAGGAGCAGTCTGGGGAGGAGGGGAGAGATCAGATGGGTCGGTAGAAAAGGAAGATTCAAAAGACTCAGCGACACTTGAGGTTGGGACTGAAGGGACAGACTGGGCGAAAAAAGGAGGATTTGGGATGAGTCGCATTGGGAATAGAGTCTAGGGAGGTAACAAAGTGTGAAAAATGCCTGGACGTAAGGCACCTCAGACCATTTGCCCATTTTTCAACAAAAATTATCTAGGTCTTGTAGGATGGAGAAATCGAAAGTGCCATTTTTTGACCATTTAGAGCCATTATCAAGTTTGTATTGGGGCCAAGCAGTGTTGCAGAAGAAAATAAGATGCTTGGATTTTAGGTCAGGTGAGAGTTGAAGAGGTTTTAAGTTCTAGAGAACATAGGCTAAGGGAGAAGAAGGAGGAATGGAGGATGGCAGGTTGCCCACAGTGAAGAAGGCAAGCCCAGGAAAAGAGAGGATAGAGACACAGGTGAGGAAGTGGGGGGGGGGGGGGGGGGGG